>NW_026593982.1:770526-778866 GCF_907164565.1 Psammomys obesus | reverse complement strand
ACACACACACACACACACACACACACACACACACACACACACACACAGAATGAGGCTCAGCCACCTTTGCATTTCCTACAGTGCACTTGGCCTAGGTGTGTTTGTAATGTTTGCTGAAGTTGTGATTTGTGAGAAAGTAGGTGAGCCCTGTGTGCCCCTGCTTGTGACTGACAAGCCCAATGTAGAGCACAATTAGTCCCAGCTCCCCGGCTCACTGCTTACCCTGCAGAGTGAACAACCCCACACTGCTCTTTGCCAGGTGAGAGGCGTACAGGCCCCACAGGTGATGGGAAGGCACCACTTGTCCAGGGAGGCTTGGACCCAGGCTTTTCACATCCTCAGGACAAATGTGGTGTGTGACTGTTTAACAGAGTCAGATAATCCACACCCAGATTCTTCAGCCAGGCTCCTGGATCTAGATTATATCCTCATGAAAAAAAAAAAAAAAAAAAAAACAAAACAAAACGTCATCACAGGGGATGACGTTATTTATTTTTGGTTTGGCTTAGTTTTTATTTGATTTTTTGGTTGGTTGGTTGGTTTGTAGACAGGGTTTTATTGTATAGACTGGGCTGGCCCAGAACTCACAGTCATCCTGCCTCATCCTCCCCAGTTCTGGAATTATAAGCATTGGACACCATACCAAGCTGGAAAGGGCTGGAGCTGAGGGCTAGTACCTGCTGTTGAACTGTATTTTGCAAACTTGACAGATTCTGTGTCTCAAAGCCACCTTCTGGCATCTTCCAACCTTTCAGTGTCTCAAGCCAGGATGTTCTGACAGGAAACCTGAGTAACACCAAGCCCTTTCTGTCAGTGAGTTTTGTGTGTGGGAGTGGGAGTCACTTCCCTGGAAGCTTCTTACTGCTTCTGACAGGCGTTGCTAAGCCCAGTAAGTATGCTACAGAGTGAAAGGTCTCCAGGGTCCTCTGCTTTTTGTCCTCAGTAGTCTGAGGGCACTCAAGGGAAGGAAGCACTGAGGTGCATCCTCTCTGGAGGGGCACAGGTTATTCTAATGTCTGGCCACATACTTAGCATCTGTGAAAGCAACTTGCTTTCAGACCACATGGAGCACACCTGGCAGAGGTCTCAGATGACATGTGTTAGCTGAGGAATTGTAGCTAAGGCAAGCTAAAAGCTGTGTGCTGTGGCTTTTAGGGCTAGATTAACACCAGGAGGTTTAATGAGTTACTGAGGGTTGTGTGACTTAGAGTTTATACTTCAGCTATCTGTGCTCTTTGCAGTATAAGAGCTATTTTCCCAAAAACACTAAGAAGGAGAGGCACAGAGAGGCAGAGGCAGGCAGATTTCTGTGAGTTCCAGGCTAGCCCTGTCTACATAAGTGAGTTCCAGGCCAGGTGGGGTTACATAGTGACACCCTATCTTAGAAAGAAATGAGGGGAAAGGAGCAAGCAATGGTCATAAATTATGTTGTCACACAGTGTGGTAACCATAAAACAGCTAACGTGAAAATATCTACAACTTGATGTGACTGGTATACGGAAAATGGATTTTTTTTTTTTTTTTTTTAAGCAGAGCATTCCAGACAATGATAGCCAACTGAAGGCACTCTGACAACCCTCACAGATGTCATATCAGGAATTGGGTCTCATGTTTCTGTCCCTAGCCCCCAGCCTCAGACAGCTGCAGATACATATTCCGTGTAGCTCCAGTCTCTGAAGTACCAAATGGAAATTTACTGGGGCTCTCTACTTGGCCAGACTCACACAAACTGGCCTGCCCCATGGGACGCTCCACAGTGCCAGGTATTTTATGAGAACCGGCATTCCCAGTTGATTGGGTCGACAAAACGAAACCAAGAACTGTGTCTTCAAGCTGATTTCTCCGGCTTAATTGTACACAGGGGACACTGTACTCTAACCAGGAGTTGGACAAAGCTGAGGTTTGTGGAGGCTTTGTGTAGTTTTGTTTTCTTTGGAAATGGATGACCAGCAGTGGGGCTGGCAGGAGGGCTGGCCGCTGCCCTGCATGATACCAGCAAAGGAGACAGGAAAACAGTCAGCAAAACAATTGGAGAGCTTTCCAGGGTTGTTTTGGAAAAGGGACGAAAAGGAGAGTAAAGGGCAGGCAGAGGACTGGTTGGCTATCAGTTCAGGAAGGCTGCCCAGCTCATCTGCTCCAGAGTTTCCCATGTCAGGAAGAAGCTGCTCATGGCGGGTCCAGTGCTAGCCGTCCTGACAGTTCAGTTCTTACTAAGGGCAAGAATTCTGGGGCCCCCGTCGGCTGCAGAAGAAGGACCATGGAGCACCCTCAAAGATATGTGTCTAAACAAAACAAGAGTTAGCTCTACTTTTGCTTTCAAATGTTTGTATATATCTCCTTCTTTGAGTAGGCAATTTATTTCCATGGCTCAAAAGTTAACAAGAGCAAACAAATTAGTGTATCTCCCGTTTCCTGTTTTTCAGTTGGGTATGGTTATACAGTGGATTCATGTGCGCCTCACATTATGTGGCTGCAGATAATGAATGTACTGTGTATCTCAAATTGCTATGAGAAAGATTTTTTGGTTTTTTGGTTGTTGTTTGTTTTGAGTCAGGGTCTCACTATGTGTCCCTAGGCTGGCCTGTAGCTTACCTTGTAGACTAGGCTGGCCTCAAACTCACAGAAATCTGCCTGCTTCTGTCTCCCTCGTGCTAGGATTAAAGGTGTTAGAGAGCAGGCCCAGATTTTTTTTTTTTTTTTTTTTTTTTTTTTTTAAGAAAGAATCTTTTGTATCCCAGGCTGATCTTGAACATGACAGGTAGCTGAGGGTGGCCTTGAACTTCTGAGCCTTCCTTTTTCACCTCGGTGTTATAACCACAGGTTTGGGCCATCCCAGGTTTATGTGGTGATGGGGAAGAAGCCCAGGTTTCCAGTATTAGAGGCAAGCACTCTAGAAAGGAGTCTAAATGTCTTATCACCAAAGAAAATGACGTAAGCTGTGCAGTGGCACATGCCTGTAATCCTAGCACTCCAGAGGCACAGGCAGGCAGATCTCTGTGTGTTCAAGGCCAGCCTGGTCTACAAAGGGAGTCCAGGACAGCCAAGGCTAAGCAGAGAAACCCTGTCTCAAAAAAAAAAAAAAAAAATCTGGGGAGACAGCTATGCTCACCCTGATCTGAGTAGCACACTTGTGCAGGCATTTCTTGTGTGTGGGGAGGGATCGTGACAGGATCTCAAAGGAACCCAGAATCATTGACTTAGCTGGCCAGAAGACGGTACAGATAGCAGATCTCTGCTTGTCTTTCCCTCACCAGCACTGGACTACAGATTATACACACCACCCCACAGCGTTCACGAGGTCTCTAGGATCACAACTGGGGTCCTCATGCTGTAGAGTGGAGGCTTTATTCCATCTCCTGTAGCCCTGGCTGACCTGAAGCTGACTCTGGAGACCAGTTAGACCTTGAATTCTGACTGTCCTCCCTCCTTTGCCTCCTGAGTGATGAGATTGCAGGTGTTCACCTCCAGGCCAGGTGTGTGTGTGTGTCAGAGGCTCACTCTCCCCTGATCCCCTGGGACTGACAGTGACCCCTAGCCCTTACTTGTAAGTGCTAATGTTGTAGTCTTGAGCCACCATACCTAAGTAATATGTACAATTTTTTCATTTTTTAATTTTAATTATTATTTTGTGTGTTTGGGGGTGAGATGGTATGTGTGAGCAGGTGTGCTTCTGCCATGGCATGTCAGAGGACAGCCCTCAGGAATTGGTTCTCTCCTTCTTCCATGGGATCTGGGGAACCAAACCCAGTTTCTCAGGCTTATATGGCAATCACTTTTACCTGCTGAGCCATCTTACTGGCCCCAATATGCACAATGTTTATGTCTAAATTGAAAGTAATAGGCAGGGTGGCCCACACCTTTAATCCCAGCCAAGGGAGGCAGAGTCAGGTGGATCTCAATTAGTTTGAGGTCAGCCTGGTCTATATGATGAGTTCCAGAACATTCTGATCTACACAGTTAGACCCTGTCTCAAAAAACACAAACAATAAAAAATACATTGAGTTAACTTATATGCACATTGCATGATTTGCGGTAAATGTTATAAAAAAATTTTATACATATCATTAGCAGCTTGTCTTACTGAATGACCTATATTGACCCTGCAAGCTCTGAACAGTGTGGATGGCACACACCTCAGTCTCAGTACTTTGGAGGCAGAGGCAGGCGGATCTCTGTGAGTTCAAGGCCAGCCTAGTAACATAGTAAATCTCAGGACAACCAGGGCTATGAAGGGAAATTCTGTCTCCAAAACCACAACAACAAAAAAGCCATACCCTGTCAACTTGACACGCTGTTGACATGTCATAGTCTCCGCTTTATCTCAGTGTACATATGTTTCCTTTTAGGTTTTGCTAGGATTTGTGAACTGGCTTGTCACTGTGTGGCAGTCACACGTGGGCAGGGGTCAGATGACAAGCTTCGAGGTGTTTCTCCCTTTTTTCCACCATGGGATCTGAACATCAAACTCAGGCCCTCATGTTTGCAAGCCACCACTTTGACCTGGTGAGCCATCTCACTGGCTGTTTTGTTCTTTCAAGACAGGGTCTCACTCTATAGCCTGACTGTTGTCATGTTCACAGCAGTCCTCCGATCCCTGACTCCCAAGGGCTGGAATCATAGGCATAATCCACCAAACCCAGCATTAGTTCCATCACGTTCCAGAGAACTGGAATTAGGAGGAAAAACTGATTGTTTAATTCATCTCCACAGATCACAGCTTAAGCCACAGAGTTATTCCTTCTGTTCTTAAGGCCCAAAGCCTGAGGCCAATGTCACTTTGTCAAGTTGTGACAGCAGCTCACCCCAACCCCTCCTACCCCTGTCTACTCTGCAGTGCCTGGTACACCGGCACCACTGTCTCCAGGTCACACTGCTGCCTCCCCAGTGTGCCAGCTCCTATAACAAGGGCCTGTGGGAACAAGGTTCTTTCTCTCTGTGAGCTGGCCTTACAGGTTCTAGGAATATGGAACATGGATCTGTTTGGAAGTCATTTTGGGACTAGTGCAGAAGCCATCTTTAGCACAGTTGGCTTTCTAATCAGACACATTGAATGCAGGAAGATCTGTAGTTCAAGGACATCTTCAGCTTGTTTGAAGCCAGCATAGTCTCAATGACACTATCTTTCAAAAAAGCAAAAAAAGGGCAGAGAGCTGACTCAGTGGTTAAAAACACTTGGTGTTTTTCCAGAGGACCTGAGTTCAGTTACCAGCTCCCATGTCAGGTAACTCACAACTGCCTGTAGCTCCCAGCTCAGGGGGTACAATGCCTTTGACCAATGCATATACCTAAACACATGTACATAATTAAAGACAAGTCTTAAAAAAGAAAAGATGTCTTTTCTTTTGTATGTCTTTCTCTCACCAGACCTGGAATGTTACAGATTTGTAATTTGAGCTGCCTGGAGGCTGAGGCAGGAGAATTAGAAGTTCAAGGCCTGCCTGGGCAGCTTAATAAGACCCAGCGTCAATGTGCAAAAGCAAAGAGCTGGAGTTACAACTGTGTTCCAGCAGCTTTCTAGCATGTACAAGGCCCAGGTTCAGTCCTCAGTACTGCCTTTACTGCAGACCCAATCCTCCTGCTAGTGGCAGCACATCTAGGTGTGTGTGGTAGTAGACTCAGTGAAGGATGACATTCTGCAGAATTTCAGGTGTGGGGCTTGTGGACTGGCCTCCATTTGTAGCCTTGCTCCAGGGGCCACAAAGGTGGAACTGGGCCAGGCATGGTGGTGCACGCCTTTAATGCCAGCATTTGGAAGGCAGCAGCTGAAAGATCTCTGTGAGTTCAAGGCCAGCCTCTTTTCCAAGCTAGCTAGAACTACACAGTGAGACTCAGTCTTAAAAACAAAAAGCAAGGGCTGGAGAAATGGCTCAGTGGTTGAGAGCACTGTCTGCTCTTCTAAAGGACCCGGGTTCAATTCCCAGCACACACATGGCAGCTCACAATTGTCTATGCCCCCAATTCCAAGGGATCTGACACCTTCACACTAATACACATAAAATAAAATTAAATAAATTATTAAAACAAAACAAAGTTGAGTGGGGCCCTGTCCAGTACTGACCATGGCAAATTGAAGGGGGGCATTCAGGCCAAGATGTTTGTCACATGGTTTTCATTCCTAAATGTCTTTCCAATTCCTAGGATTTTAAATCTTTTTTCCTTTCAGTTTTGTAGGACTGGGGACTCAACCCTGGGCCTTGGATATGCCAGGCAAGCCCCCTACCAACTGAGCCACACCCCAGACACCTCTTTACTTGTTATTGTATTACCTTTTAAAAATTATTTTATGGGACTGGAGAGATGGCTCAACCATTAAGAACACTGGGTGCTCTTCCAGAGGACCAAGGTTCAATTCCCAGCTCCCAATTGTCTTTAACTCTAGGTTTAGGGACTCTGAATCCAACACCCTCACACAGACATACATGCAACCAAAACACCAATGCACATAAAAATAAATATATATAATTTTTTTAAAGAAATGTTCTTACCAAATGTTAAAAAAGAAAAAAAAAAAAAAGGCATTGCACTAAGCAAGATGAGTCTGAGCAAGGGCGAGTACTGCAAGCTCCCGCTTACACACACTTCGTAGGCTGGGCAAATTCCTGCAAGAGCAAAGAAAGAGAAGTGGGCAGCAAATAGCTGCGGAGGAGAGGAGGGGCGCAGGGCTTCGGGCGGGCCCGGAAGAGCAAGGCGCAGGCGCAAGCGCCTTTGTCTGCACTAGGCAATAGGCGGAGTTGCTGGGTTCGAAAAGTTGCTGCGCAGCACCTGCCGGTGTGGCTTTGTACTACCCTGCTTACCCTGCGTTGAGCACCCCACTGATTTCTTCAGCCTCTGCCTTCCCACTGTGAGCAGAGGGCCTCACAGCAAACACGCAGTGTCTGCAGGCCCTCCAAAGGGCACAGGACGAAATACAGAAACACCGTGTACGCACACCGCACACCACATAGGGCTCACCCAGTCTCACATGCACAGCCCACACGGACACACACATACACACATACCACAAACACATGGTGTTTGCTCGGGCGGTCGGGCAGGCACTGCCTCCTGCTTCCTGCTATTAGTTCTTAGCAAGCAGCCCTAGTGAACACTGGAGACCAATGGTGTCCCAGTCCCTTTTGTTTCCTGATCTTGCATCACAGGCCTCCAACACGCCAGTACCCTCCGGAGTGTTACTTGGCCAGACAGGCTCCCCAGCAGGCTCTGGCCTCACTCATCCTGAGGTTCTCACAAAAACACAAGCCTGGATCACTTGCTGACCTGCTGGGTCTCTAACCCCTGTTCTTGGATGACCTTGGTGAGCTGAGCCCTTCCCTCACACTTCCAATTTCATCCTCAGAAGGTGCCCTATCAAGAGAAAAGCTGCCTCGACTTCTTTTCCATCTGCTGGGAAGCTTTTTACAGTCCTTTGTAAGTGCTTGGTTACTGTGTGCCCATATAAAGGGACAGACAGGAGTCCTGTCTGCTCACCACTGCCTTTCCTCCCCAGGGACAGCAGCAGAAGAGGCACAGCTTGCTTGTTGGCAGAGGCTGCAGCTTCACCGAGGCACCTGCTCTCCCTGGCTGTCCTCCACAGGCTCTGCTGCCAAACTACCTTGACTAAGGGATCCTTTGGGACTCACTTGACCCCATGCCAGGTCGCAGCAGCATCCTGACTGCCCCTCACGATCCACCCTTTCACCGAAGCGGTTGTTGAGCCAGTCCCCAAAGGGCAAACAGCATTCCAGGGAAGGGCCCTTAGATTTCAGGAGAAATCATTTATTGCTCTGGCCTAGGGGCCTGGCGCCCCAGCACAGGATCTGGACCCTGCTCCACGGTTCATTTCTGAGTTTTTTGTTTTGTTTCCTTATTCTCCATCCTTCTGAAAAGTTAACAGGGATTTATTTATTTATTTATTTATTTATTTATTTATTTATTTATTTATTTATTTATTTTTTCCTCCACAATCCCAAGTACTGAAGTCAGGGTCTCACAGTCTCTTACTAAGCTACCCCTTGCTTTGAGGCAAGGTCTTCCTACGGGCCTGGCTGGCCTGGAACTCAACAGAGGCCCACCTGCCTCTTCGCCTAAATGCTAGGGATTAAACGTGAACATACCATGCTTGACCTTTTTATTATTTTTCTCTTTTGAATTTTATGTTAACAGGGTCTTGTTTAATCCAAGCTGACTCCAATTATTATGTCACTGAAGATGGCTCTGATCCTCTGGTTTTCAGCTCCTGAGTGCTGGGATTGCAAGCAGCTTTAGGCATCCTAGGCCTGGGCTCTCTCCACAATGAACCACATCCCCAGATCTATCTTTCTTTCTTTCTTTCTTTCTTTCTTTCTTTCTTTCTTTCTTTCT
>NW_026593982.1:745022-770516 GCF_907164565.1 Psammomys obesus | reverse complement strand
TCTTTCTTTCTTTCTTTCTTTCTTTCTTTCTTTCTTTCTTTCTTTCTCCAAAACAGGGTTTCTCTGCATAGCCCTGGCTGTCCCAGAACTCAGTCTGTAGACCAGGCTAGCCTGGAACTGCCTCCCCAGTGCTGGGATTAAAGGCATACCCTCCCCAGGCTCTGTGCATTTTTTTGTTTTTATTTTTGTTTTTTCAAGACAGGGTTTCTCTGTGTAGAACTGGCTGTCCTAGAATGTGCTCTGTAGACCAGGCTGGTCTCACAGATCTGCCTCCCTCTGCCTCCAGGGTATTAGGATTAAGAACATTTGCCACCACGGCCTGGGACAGATGATATTTTTTTAAGTCAAATTTAATATTTTAATTTTTTTTTCAAGACAGAGTTTCTCTGTGTAGCCTTGGCTGTCCTGGACTATCTCTGTAGACCAGGCTGGCCTCAAACTCCCAGAGATCCTCTTGCCTCTGCCTCCCAAGTGATGGAATTCCAGGTGTGTGCCACCGTGCCCGGCATATTATTTTAATTTTTATTATTTTTAATTATGTGTTGGTGTGTGGGTATGAGTGCCCGAGTGTGGGTGCCAGACATGCCAGAGGCAGTGAAGTCACTGAAGCAGGAGTTACAGGCAGGGCCAGGCTGTTGGCCTTGGATGCTGGCAATTCAACTCAGACCCTCCGTCCTCTGCAGTTAGTACTCTTAATCTCTGAGGCAGCTCTGCAGCCTCTGCTTTCCCTTATTAAAGCTCTGGTCAGGCCTGGGATGGCATTTTCAGGATGCTGAGGTGAGAGGATTACTGCAAATTCCAGGCTAGTCTGGGTTCCAAAAGGAGACCGAAAGAATAAAGAAATAACAAAACAAAACTAACCAACCTTTAGTCAAATATGAGTACTATGGCCCAATGCTCTGGAGGGTGTGGCAGAAGGACTAAGAGTTGCAGACCAACAAGGGCTCCAGAGTGATAGCCTATCCCCAAACAACACAACACGTTTGTTTTTAGGGTTGAGGGTGGTTCAGTGACAAAGTGGTCCTGAGTTTAATCACCAGTGCTACAAATGCAAAGACAAAACTTTTATTAGAGTGTGAAAAAGAAAAAAGAGTTGGTTGTAGTGGTCCATGCATTTAATTCCAACATTCAAGAGGTAGAGGCAGGGGGATCTCTCTGAGTTGGAGGCCAAACTGGTCTACAAAGTGAGTCCAGGACAGCCACGGATACACAGAGAAACCCTGTCTCAAAACAAACAAAAGATAAGAGGAACTAGGGTGTCCTTTAGGCTCACCATCTGCAGCCCTGGTTCTCAACATTGGCTACACATCAGGATCTCCTGTGGCACCTCCAGAAATGTGGTGAATGGGGCTGGAGCTCAGTGGGTACAGAGCAAGAGACCCTGGGCCCTGACTCCAGCCCAGGAGACACCATGTGTAGTGAATGGCAATTCTGCAGGTTCAGTGCTCCAGAGCTGGAGCTCCACAGGGCACACTGCTGCCTCAGGGCCTTACATTTGGTGCTCCTCAGCCTCCATTCCCGTCCCTGCTTGCTTTCCCTCCTCTCCCCTCTTCTTCCTTTTTTCCTCCCTCCGTTCCCCCTTTCATTTCTCCTTCCTCATTCTTTCACTTCTGGGTCTCTTTCTCCCCCTCCCCTCCTCTTGGTTTTCTGAGATAGTGTCTCACTCTGTTCTCTCAAGTGGCATCAAGTGCACCGTGTAGCCCAGGCTGGCCTCCAACTTACAGTAATCCTTCTGCCTGAGTACAGGGATTACAGGCATGAGCCACCTTGCCAGACTTGAGATTTCTTCTCTTTCCTTCCGAATAATCTTGATTCCTTAGCAGGGTTCTTCCCCAGCAACCCTTGGTAACCTACAGTTTTCCTAGGCTACCTTCCCTTCATTTTCTTTTCTGCTATACTTTTCTTACAGGTGCATCTCTTTTATTTGTTTGTCTATTTTAGGTTTTCAAGACAGAGTTTCTTTGTGTATTCCTGGATGTCCTGGAACAGGACACTGTGTAGACCAGGCTGGCCTTGAACCCAGAGATCTGACTGCCTCTGCCTCCCCAGGACTGGGATTAAGGGTATGTGCCCAAACCTGACTCTTCTATTTTTTAACATTTGTTTATCTATTTACTATGGCACGTTTGGAGGCGAGTCTTAGAAATCCTGGGAACAGGTTCACTCTTTCCACCAGCAGAGGCCTGGGAATTGAACCCAGGCTGTCCACAGCAAGCGCCTTTATCTAGGGAGCCATCTTGCCAGTGAGTCATCTATTTTGTTAATCTGAGGCCCCAGATTTCGAGCCTCACAGAATCTGCCTCAGTGCTCAGGGTCTGTCCCACTGAGACTCAGCAGTCTGGAGTCCCCAGGGGCTTCCAGAGGAGGTGCCACACCTCTAAGTCCCGCACTGGCTTTGCAGTCCAGCTCGTTAACCTCCCTTTTGCACAGAGGAAATCCTCACATTCCGACCGGAAGCCAGGCGGGGGCGGGGGTCCATGTTGTCACTGTTGTGGACAACCTTGAGGCCACTGGTGATTGTTTCCTGGAGATAACGCCTGAGAGAAGGACTAAGTAGGGTGCTGCCAGCCTCTCCCCGTTTATCTAATTTCACCAGAGCCAGCTGGGCTGAGCCTCTACAGCTTTACATCTCTGAAAAACTGGGATTTAAAATACACAGAGAGAGAAAAAAAATTATATTTGCTTTTGCTAACAGGACTGGACCCATTGAAGAACTTTTTATCATCTCAGCAGTTGTGTCTGCACCTTTTAAGATGTTACATTTTTCCTCTTGTGTTTGTTTTTGTTTATTTGGCTTGGTTTGTTTTTTTTTAAACAATATTTCTCTGTGTAGCCCTGGCTATCTTGGAACTCACTTTGTAGACCAGGCTGGATTTGAACTCAAAGATTTACCTGCCTCTGCCTCCTGAGTGCTAGGATTGAAGGCATATTCCACCACTCCTGGCCCTCTTGGTTCATTTTTTAGGTCCTTTTCTTTTTTTTTTTTTTTTTTTTTATTTTCTTTTTTCCTTTTTTTTTTTTTTTTTTTGCCAGGCAGTGGTGGCACATGCTTTTAATCCCAGCATCCGGGAGGCAGCAGCAGGCAGACCTCTGAGTCAGAAGCCAGACTGGTCTTTAGAGTTCCATGATAGACTGGGCTCAGTGGCGTACACCTGCAATCCCAGCACTCTGGAGGCAGAGGCAGGAGGATCTCTGTATTGGAGGCCAGCCTGGTCTACAGAGTGAGTCCAGGACAGTCAAGGCTACACAGAGAAACCCTGTCTTGAAAACAAAACAAAGCAAAGCTGTTAAGCTACTGGCAGGTAAATTTGGACAGTGTTGTGTGCCTATGGTTTAACTCTGCACAAAACCCTTAGAGGAAAAAAATCTGAAAGTCTTAAGGAGGCTTCAGAGTGCAGGCGAGCATTTTTTCCCCTCTTTGCTCATTAGGACTGTCCACACGTGTGTGCAGTGATATGCAAGACCCAACTCCTCCAGGTCAGGTGCGTGACCTGTGGCTTGGCTCTGTTCTGAACTGCTTTTTTTACTTGTGTATGGGAAGTGGAGAGGCGAGCCTGGCTTGCAGGAGTCGGTTCTGTTCCACCGCCTGAGGCCTGGGATGGACTGACGGTCTGGCTTTGGGCAAGCACATTTACTTCCTTGCTCGCTGGCATTGGTCTCTGATGTGTGGCCTTTACTTGCCTTACAGAGAGCCCTCCCCCAGCCCTGAGCAGCCCCTCACCACTAGGGTTTTAATTCCTCTGGGACACAAGGTGACTGACGGCGCGGTGGCGCAGAGTGGCCCGCCTCTTCTTTACATGCTGACTGAGATGAAACCCAACGGACTGGCCTGAAGACCAGGCTGAGTTTATAGCTATGACACTTCCACTCGCCCTCCTGAGTGACAGGGCCCTCCTGTCAGCCTTTCCTTCCGCCAGATTCTATTCGTCTGGGGGCTTGCTTTACCCACAAAGGACTTCCTTTCGGAGTCTCAGAAGAGCAGAGGTCTGGGCTGGGGTGGAGCTCCTTGCTACAGTGCTTGCCTGGCATGCCTGGCTTGCCTGGTTACACAGAAACTGGGCTTGGTGGGGCATGCCCAGTGATCTCAGCTCCAGGGAGCTAGTGGCAGGAGGATCACAAGTTCAAGGTCATCCTGGGCTACTTAGGGAGTATGAGGCCAGCCTGGAATACATTAGAACCGCAAGTGGGGGAGGGAGGGAAGGAGAAAAAAAGAAGAGAGAGAGGAAGACAGGCGATAGAGAGGAGGAGGGGAAGAGAGGACAAGGTTGCAGACACCCGACCCAGGCGACAACTCTTGAGAATTTGAAACCTGAACGAACGCAAAGACTCAGCCTGGTAGCCAGCGCAGCCACAGCATCCGAGCCGAGGCGTTTTAGAAAGAAGGTCCGGGCTCCTGCCTGTCTGCTGCACGAACTCTTCCTTCTGTCCTCGGTGCCACCCAGTGTCCTTCCAATAAGCTGCTCTCGGTCTTTGTGGGCAGAGTCGCTTCCCAGCCCTGAAAATTCAACAAAACACTAAGCCCCAAACAAAGCAAAAAGGCTCCACACAGGCTTGGGAGGCGTGGTATAGAGGAAGAAGATTTTAACTCTTTTCATACCCACATAGTGTTTTACACGGCTTGGTTTTAGTTTTGCTTTTGACTCAGCCAGCCTGGAGCCAGCCAGGGGCTTGGTAACCCAGGCTAGGCCCAGCCTCATGAGTGCAGGAATTTATTTATAGGCAGCGCCCCAGACCTCACTCTCTCTTCTCACTCTCCTCTCTCCCCAACTCTTTCCTCTCTCTTTTTGACAGGGACTCTTGCAGCCCAGGCTAGAACAAAGATGACCTAGTTCCTCTGCTGCTGCCTCTACCTCCCACTTACTGGGATTCTAGGTGTGACTCACTATGTCTTACCAACTTGTTACTTTTTTTTTTTTTTTTTAAACACAGGGTCTCCTGTAGGCCAAGCTAATTCAGAACTTTCTATGTAGCTGAGGCTGTCCTTGAACTCCTGATCCTCTTACCTCCAACTCCTGGACGAACCTCCATGGCAGATATGAAAGTAGTTTGCAATCTTTGTTTTCAGTGCAAACTGCACAGCTTCAGAAAAACTCCATCGTGAGCCTGATTTCCTTGACCCTAACATGAGTGTGACCTGCTCACGAAGTTGACTTGTGTTAGTTGTCCTTTGGCAGTTTTTCGTTTGGTTTAGGTTTAATACTGGCCTGTGCTAGGAATGGAGCTCATGGTCTTGTAAATATTAAGCCAGGTCTCACTGTACTCTAGGCTGACCTACAACTTAATATGTAGCCCAGGCTGGCCTGAAAACACATGTCAATCCTCCTGCCTCAACCTCCAGAGTGTTACAAGCATGAGTCACCATGCTGAACTCCTTAACTTTCTCTTTTCTTTTTTTTATTTTTTATTTTTAGAGAGGGGTTAAGGTGAGGGGTTGAGACAGGGTCTTACTTTGTAGTCCAGGCTGGCCACAAAATTCAGAGATCTACCTGCCTCTGCCTCCTAAGTGCAGAGATTAAAAGCCTGCACCACCACCCCTGGCAAATTAATGCATGCATTCAGTGCTAGGACAGAACCCAGAGCCTTGTGCATGCTAGACAAGTACTTTACCACTGAGAACACCCTCAGCCCTGACAAATATTTATTGAGGGCTCCAGCTATTAGCCAGGCATGGTGGTGCACACCTTTAATCCTAGCACTGGGGAGGCAGAGGCAGGCGGATCTCTAAGTTGGAGGCCAGCCTGGCCTACAGAGTGAGTTCCAGGACAGCCAAGGCTACACAGAGAAAGACAGACAGGCAGAAATGTTTGTTGCTGTTCTAGAGAACCTTGGTTCTATCTTCAGGACCTGAATGGCTGCTCACATTGGTCTGGAACTCCAGCTAAAGGGCCCTCTTCTGGTGAGCAGACACCCAACAAAGCGCCCATACACACTTAAAAAAGTTTGGTTTCAGTCAGTCTCCTGTCTTCCAAATTGACCTTGAACTCTTAGATGTTTTTTGTTGTTGGTTGGTTGGTTGGTCTTTGAGACAGTTTCTCTGTCCTGGACTGTTTGGCTGTCCTGGAATCAGACCAGGATGGCCTTGAACTCACAGAGATCTACCTGCCTCTGCATCCCCCAGATTACAGCCATAGGCCACCATACCTGGCTGACCTTAAACTTAACCAAGGGTGACTGTAAACTTCAGATCCTCCTGCCTCCACCTCCTCAGTCCAGGAATTAGGGCATTGAGAACAAGCCCAGAACCTCCAACCCATTTTGTACCCAGCCGTAAGGATCTTTTCACTCACACAATAAGTTCCCAGCCCATGCCAGAGGTTTTTTTAGAGTAAATTTTTTCTTCTAAACTCTGTCCTACAAATTTCTTCCAAAGACACCTCCCTGTTCCTGCTCTTACCATTTCCCCTGCAGCCTTCCTGTGGGGAAGGTCCCTCTTAGAAGACATAGCAGGAGTGAAGCTGCTAGAAAAGAATGTGACTTTTGCATTCCTGAGCACCTTCCCCCAGTCACCCCCTGAAGCCCTCAGGCTTCACAGGCCTATCTTCCTGCCTTCCAGATAAAGAGATCAAAGTTCCCCAAGAGTTGAGTGTCCAGCTGGCTTCTGTGAGGAGGGGGAGGTGAGCAGGAAGGCAGGATGATCCCTGAGAGGATGGAAAGTTCTGCCTCCCCCTCCCTCCAAGGCTGAGGTCTCCATCCCTCAGGCAGCCAAGGGTCTGTGCCACGTGAAAGACCCAGGAGGCTCAGCACCTCCCTGCAGTGGCCAGACTGCAAGGATCCCGTGAGGTTACAGCTCCACTGTGAGAAGGAGACTGAGTCCTATGAGACCACAGACAAAACTGTGCTGTCCACAGTTCTCTTGCTCTCTCACTGAGAGGGTGTGTGTGTATAAACAAGGTCACCTCAGGGAATGCTAAGGTGAGACAGAATGCCCCTCAATTACCTGTATTTTTTTTTTTTAACGCAAGTTGAGAAATAGCCCAGGGGCTGGAGAGACCCCTCAGGAATTAAGAACACTTGTTCTTGGGTTGGGTTGGGTTGGTGCTCAGTGGTTAAGAGCACTGGGACCCGGGGTTCAATTCCCAGCACCCACATGACAGCTCAAAATGGTCTATAACTCCAGTTCCAAGGGATCTAACACCTTCATACTGATGCACATAAAATAAAATTAAATAAATTTTAAAAGCACTTAAAAAAAAAGAACACTTGTTCTTACAGAGGAACTGGGTTTGGTTCCCAGTACCCAGATGGTGATTCACAACCACCTGTAACTCCACATCCAGGGGATACCATCCTCTGGCCTCCTTAGATACCAGGCATACATGTAGTACATATACACATATGCAGGAAAACACTCCTATATATAAAAAAAAAATTAAAAAGTCAAAGGAACAGGGCAGTGGTGTGCATTAATCCCAGCACTAGCGAGGCAGAGGCAGGGGGATCTCTGTGAGTTCAAGGCCAGCCTGGTCTACAGAGTGAGTTCCAGGACAGCCACGGCTACACAATGACAGTGTACATTATAGAGTGACAAGGCTACACACCTTGTCTTGAAGCAAAACATAAATAAATTAAAGGAAAAGAAATGGAGAATGTCTTTAAGCTCCACTGAAGGAGGCAGAACCAGTAAGGTCTCCCCCATCCACAACAGGCATGGCAACAACATGCCTGTAATCCCAGCAGTGGGAGGCTGAGGTAGACCCTTGACAACCAGAGAGGTGGACTTACAGGTGGTTGTAAGCCATCACAGGGAACTAGGGTCCTCTGGAAGACAGGGACACCCACTCCTCCCCAGGCACGGCTCCCTCTCACTGGTCCCTAACCCTTCATTTCCCCTCCTCCCAGGAAACCATCACAGGTGTTTAGGGAGGGCAGAGGACGGTGAGGAACTGGGACAGGTGACCCCAGCAGTACTCTGGTAAGGTGGGGGTTTTCCCAGGTGCTGGGAGGGCACATCTGCTGGGTTTATAGCCCAAGGTCCACCAGCCCTGACTGTCTGGTCTTGTCTGGTGTCTCTGGCTTGCACCATGAATTCTAGGCCATACTGGACAACTTAGCAGGACCTGTTTCAAACTTAAAAAGTTGGCTTCAAACTTAGAGAAATCCTCCTGCCTCTGCCTCCCAAGAACTAGAATTAGGATGGGCAATGGTGATGCACACCTGTAATCCCAGAACTCTGAGAGGCAGAGGCAGACAGATCTCTGTGAGTTCGAGGCCAGCTTGGCTTACAGATGGAGTTCCAGGACAGCCAAGGCTACACAGAGAAATCCTATCTTGAAAAAAAGAAAACAAACAAAATGGGATAGATGTGAAATTCTGTCCTTCTGTGCCAGCCTCCTGAGTGGTAGGCTCACACACGTGCACCGCCAGTCCTCGTCTAAGGCAATCTTTTTTGTTACTTTATTTTTCTGAAGCAGGGCCTTACCCTCTTGCCTCCATCTCTGAGCGTGGGATTGCAGGAGTGCACTGCACCGTGTCCATCTTTGAAGATGGCTTCTGTGGCTCTATAATTGTTGTTTGAAGCAGGATCTCATTCAGTAGTTCCAGTTGCTTGCAACTCATTATGTTGACTACTCTGGCCTCCACCTTTCTGCCATCCTCCCTCCTCTACCTCCTGAATGCTGGGTTTACAGGTGTGTCCCACCAGGCCTGGATTATACAGATGTTTTGTTATTGTTGTTTTGTTTTTACTTATTTGTTTTGTTTTTCAAAGACGGAGTTGCTCTGGCTATCCTGGAACTCACTGTGTAGACCAGGCTGGCCTCGAACTTACACAGATATTTTATTTAAAGATTTATGTATTTACTCATTATTTATACAGTATTCTGCCTGCATGATCTGCCTGCAGATCTCACTATAGATGGTTATGAGCCACCATGTGATTGCTGGGAATTGAACTCAGGACCTTTGGAAGAACAGCCAATGTTCTTAACCTGTGAGCCATCTCTCCAGCCTCCAGATAAGTTTTTATGATACCTCCTATGTCCTTGGGGAGAAAGCACAGTCCCCTCTGAACAGGAGACAAAGCTGATGTCTGGTGTTAGCGTGTCATGGGAGTACGACGTTGGTCTCCCATCTGGTCAGAAGGCTGAAGCCTTGGTCTGACTGAAGTGGTTTCCTGGCTTCAGGCCAACAAAGTGAAGCTCTGCAGGACACTGTCTGAACACTGAGAGGTGAGACCAGCTCATATCCAAAATTTCCGCAATGGATTCAGAAATCTAAGAAGTTGAAGCTCTGTTAAGAGAACCTAATCTTTATGACCTATTTCTTCAGAGGAGGGACAGTCATAGAAAAAGAAAGTAGAATTTGACAGTCTGACAGGATATTCTCGCTAACCACAAACTCACAGAATTATCACTTGACTACGGGCCTTTCAGGACATTTTGAAGGATCCCTTCATCCAGCGCCTTCTGCCATGCTCAGTATAAGGTCTTGATGGTGCTGACCTGCCATGTCAGCACTGGGGAGGCAGAGGCAGGAGGACTGCGGAGAGTATGGGTATGGAGTCTCCAGCCTGTAATCCCAGCACTCAGGAGGTTGGGACAGTATGACTCACAGGTCAAGGCAGGTGCTGCCTGGCTGCAGTACACAGAGAGCTACCCTGGGGTGGGGAGGGGAGAGGAGAGAGCAGGGGAAGGAGAAGAAACAGCTATTCATGGTAGCCCAGCCTGTGCCTGTTATTTTAACACTTGGGAGGACGAAGCAGGAGAGTCAGGAGTCCAAGGCCATCTTTAGAGATATCACAAGTTGGAGGCTAGCCTGAGCTCCAAGAGACCCTTCCTCAAAAACAAAATAACAGGGGCAGGTGAAATGGCTGGCCAGGTAAAGGTACTTGCCGTACAAGCCTGAGGGTCTGAGTCCCAGTCCCTGGTGCCTATGTGAAATGTCAGATGTGGTACTGGATCTCTGTTAGTTCACAGGCCAGCGAGCGAGCCAGGAGTACAAGGCACAGTGTCAAAACCAAGAAACACATTGTCTTGGCAAGGCAGAGCACTAACTCCCCAAATCTGCCCTCTGGTAGTCACATGCACACAGATTGCAAAGTGGATTTTCACTTGAGGTGACTAGGCCTCTCTACACAGACCTTTTCTCTATTTCTGGTTCATTTCTCACATTCTTGTTGGGCGTTTTGTTTTGTTTGTTTGTTTGTCTGTTTTGGAGACAGGGTCTTTCTATGTAGCCCTGGCTCATTTCCCACATTCTTAACCACACTTTCCTTTATAAGGTTGGCAGGTTAAAACCAACCAACCAACCAACCAACCACAGGATGGCATATTGCTTCTCACTGATGAGTGGAGGGGGAGGCAGAGATGGCAGCTGTCCCAGTGGTTTGCACTGCGAATTCAACAAGCAGCCTGTTTTGCTGAGCATATTTGGCTTCTTTTCATTTGCGTGTGCACTTCTGAGTGCCGCATTGTGACTGTGGAGGTCAGATGACAGCGTAGAAGCGGCATCTCTTCTAGCACATGGGGTCCAGGAATCCAGGCAGGAGGGTCTGGACTTCACACTCTACCTACATAGTAAGTTCCTGGCCAGCCTGGGACAAAGCTCCCTGTCTCAGAAACAAAAACAAACAAAGGCTGGTGAGATGGCTCAGTGGATAAAGAGCTCAGGTCACACAGCCCAGTGACCTGTGTTCTACTCCTAGACCCCACATGGTAGGAGAAATCTGACTCATGGAAGTTGTCCTCTGACCTCTATATGTACACACACACACCCATATATATATACAATAAGTACAGGTAATGTTAAAAAAGCTGACTTAATACACAGGGGAACTGAGTGTCCCGCCCTGGGGAGAGGTGACAAGGAGATACTCCACTGCTGTGGCTGGAGCCAGGAGTTCCAGGAGGACGTGGGCTTCTCCCTCAGCCTCCATGGTGGGATGAGATCTTGCCTTGTTCTGCAACTGAGTTCCTTAGTTCTGGCAGAGGCCGGAAGAGCAGTGCTTCATTGAGGGATATGATGGAAATCATGGGCAACACTGTGTTCTCCAAACATCTGTCCTGGGAACCTAGGACTCTGGGACTTGGTTCACGGAGCACACGTGTGCATGGTGGTGTGAGCTCGTGTGCTGAACTGAAGCCTTTCTTTCTCTCATTCTCTTTCTCTTTCTCTTTCTCTCTTCTCAAGAGACAGGTTTCTCTGTGTAGCCTTGGTTGTCCTGGACTTGCTTTGTATACCAGGCTGGCCTCAAATGCACAGAGATCCCCCTGCCTCTGCCTCCCAGAGTGCTGGGATTATAGGTGTGTGCTACCTCTGGAGACTTAACTGAAGTCTTTTCATAGAACAGAATTTCTGAGTGATTAAAGAGAGTCCTAGGCCCCTGAGATATTTTCCAGAGTGTGAGGAAAAACTGTTTTCACAAGAATGGTAGGGTTAGGCCTTGTATGTTGGTTCAGGCCTTTACTCAGGAGGCAGAGGCAGAGGCAGGCAGATCTCTGTATGTGATGTGTAAATGTATGGTGTGTGAGTTTCTCTGTGTGTGGTGTGTCTTTATGTGTGTATGCGGTGTATAAGTCTCTCTGTGTGTATGTGTCTGGCATTTGTTACTTTGTGGGTTCCTTTTCTCCCCCACCCTTCTCTTCTATCCTTTCAACACCTTGGCACTAAATCAGAGAGGAAAAAAAATAGGGGGGAAAGGGGGCAATGTTATTGCGAGGCTACTCCCTGCAGATTAGGAGTGTCAGGTTCCTTCAGGCAAGTTTGATCTTCCACATCAGGATATCAAATTTCTTCTTCTCCTAGTTCCTCTGCACACAACTACCTAGCAATCTGTAGGAAGAGCATCCCAGCCACCAAGCAGCAATCCAACCATCAGGGCTCTAACATTTATATGTCCTCTGAAAAGTTCCCAGAATTTCAAACACAATAGCAGAAGCTATCTGCAGCTGGCAAAACCACGCTTCTGCTAGAGCACTAGGCAATCACAGTCAGCTGCTGAGAGGCAGCCCCAGGTAGCCACAACTGGCAATAAATGAAATCATATTCCCATAATATTTCTGTGGGGTTTTTTTGTTGTTGTTGTTCTTGTTTATTTTTTCAAGACAGGGTTTCTCTGTGTAGCCTTGGCTGTCCTAGACTTGCTTTGTAGACCAGGCTGGCCTTGATCTCAAAGATCTGCCTGCCTCTGCCTCGAAGATGGCTAGGATTACAAGCATGTGCCACTGCACAAGCTATTATTTCTGTGATTTTTAAAGAAATCAAAATTACAAAATTCTCAGATGTGTGTGTGTATATATACACAAATATAGATGTGCTGCCTGCTGAACTAAGTAAGAAAAGCAGCCCTGATTGTGGAACCCAGCTTTAACACAGGACAAGATGACTCATGCTGATCTGGAATGGCCACTGGTGGCAACCCCTCCCCAGAGGGTGGAGCCCAGTGGGGAGAGCTAGAGATGTGAAGATTGGTGCAAGTTTCCACCCTGCCCCAGGGCCAGCCTCCTTTTGGGCCAACCAAATGTTTTCATAAAATTAAAACAGAAAATGCAATTTTTCTTTAAGGGCACAATTAAAGGGGAAAAAAAGCCTGGCATAGTGGTACATGCAACCCAGGACTGTGGAGATAGAGGCAGGATGATCAAGAGTTCAAGGGCAACCTTTGCTACATGGGAACTTCAAATCCAGTCTTGAACTAAAATAAAAACAGAACAACAACAACACAGATTTTCCAAGTAGGTAAGCAAGCAAGCTTGCAATGACATGGGGATTATAATACAGGCTAAACACATGACTCTAAAAATATTTTAGGGTAGAGGCAAGCAGATCTCTGTAAGTTCGAGGTTCGAGGCCAGGCTGGTCTACAAAGCAAGTCCAGGATAGCCAAAGCTACACAGAGAAAAGCTGTTTTGAAAAAAATACAAACCAACCAACATTTTAGGGTGTGTGTGTATGTGTGTGTGTGTGTGTGTGTTTGTGTGTAGTATGTGCTTAGGGACCCATGGAGGCTAAAAGCACTAGATCCCCTGAGCTGGGATCCAGGCCTTTTTGTGAGCCTCCTGGCCTGGCTGCTAGCAACTGAATGCAGAGCCTCTTTTTGGTAGAGGAGCAAGTCCTCTTAACCACTGAGCCATTTCCCCAGCATACCATGGGACCTTTTCAAAAATTAGTCATAAAGAGTTTCTTACTTAGAGAGAATATGGAGCGCTTCATGGATTTTCTTGAATAGGGACCACGTTCATCTTTGGTTGTAGCTCTAGCCTGTATCTCCACGGTCAGCACACAATTGCATTTTATTTATATATAAATATATATATATATAGGGCTGGGTGTGTCTACATCTGGCCTTTAAAAAATTAGCCTCAGGCAAGGATGAGATTGGAGTTGAGCAGAGCTCGGTAATGGCTGTAAGGAGGGGACCTGACCAGAAGACACACCAGCCAGAAGAGCACTTTAAAAAAATTTTTTTGAGACAAAGTGTTAAAGTGTTGGTAGGTAGTCCAGGCAGGCCTTGAATTCTTCCTGCCTCAGCTTCCGGAGTGCTGGAATCACAGGCACATGTCACCACACCCAGACAGAGAAGCACATTTCCTGGGAACTCACTTCTGGTTTTTTATAATTATTAATTTTTTTTTTTTTTTGACACATGGTTTCTCTGTGTAGCATTGGCTGTCCTGGAACTCACTCTATTGACCAGGCTGGCTTTGAACTCAGAGATCCCCCTGCCTCTGCCTCCCAACCACTGGGATAAAAGGTGTGCGCCACCACTGCCCAGCATATTTACTTTTAAAATATGCCTAGTGGGACATTTGCTGCTCATTGGTCATTCGTACTTGTAATCCCAGCACTTGGAAGTGAAATCAGAACTTCAAGCTGGGGCTGGGGAGATGACATAAGCACTCGCTGAGACTGAACCACTAGCTGAAGAGCATGTGTGGGCGGGACATGGGTCCCCTGTACATGCATAGCAGATAAGCAGCTTGGTCATCCTGTGGGTCCCCTAACAATGAGTGTAGGGCTGTCTCTGACTCTGTTGCCTGCCTTTGGATCCCTTTCCCCTAGCTGGGCTGCCTCGTCTGGCCTCAGTGCAACATGATGTGCCAGGGTGGGCTGATGGGGCCCGTGGGAACCCAGGGCCCTCCCCTTCTCTGAGAAAAAGGGGTGGGGGAATGGATGGAGGGGGCATGAGGATGGGACTAACACGAGAGGAGGGAGGGGCTGCAATCAGGCTGTGGAGTAATTCAATCAACAAATAAATGGAAGGGGAAAAGAGTAAAGAGCAGACTTAGATCCTCAGAGACCCAGGCAAGGAGCATGGTACCAGCCTGCAATTTTAGCCCTAGAAAGTAGAGTAGGACCTCGGAGAAACTGGATCACATGACTAGCCAGATCGTGGCAAACCCTGAGTTTGACTGAGGATCTTTCCTCAGTGAGTAAAGTGAAAGAATGGCTGAAGATGATTCCTGACATCAACTTTGGTCTTCCATGTATATACCACAAATACGTACCCACACACATGCCAACATGCACACACATGCCACACATATGTACCTATACACATACAAACATGCACATAATACACCACACACGTACACCCACACATCAAACGTGCACAGACATGTGCACACCAAATATGCACACACACACACACACACACACACACTGGGTGTGGTGGGGAGGTAGAGCTCAAGGCCACCTTGGGCTACATAGAGATTTGGTAGCCAGTCTGGGATGTATGAGATGGTGCTTCAAAAAACAAAACACAAGAAACTAAAAAAAGCACTTGGGGCCTCTGAGATGGTGAGCTGTCTCACCTGGGAAAAGCACTGGCCATCAAGACTGAGCACCTGAGTTCAACCCCTAGGACCCACACGATGTGAGGAGAGGGCTCTTACAAACCTCCCCCTCAAGGCCAGGTGTTGTATGACAATTTTCGAATTTTGGTTTCTTAAAAAAAAAAAGAAATAAATACCCAGGTGTGGCGGTGCACGCCTTTAATCCCAGCGTTCGGGAGGCATCGGCAGACGCAGGTGGATCTTCGTGAGTTCGAGGCCAAGCCTGGTTTACAGAGCAAGTTCAGGTCAGTCAGTGCTACACAGAAAAACCCTGTCTCAAAATGAGAGAGAGAGAGAGAGAAAGAGAGAGAGAGAGAGAGAGAGAGAGAGAGAGAAAGAAAGATGTTTTTGTTTTAATCCCAGGGAAATGGGATTAAAATGGGGAAATGGGCTGCTTCAGACTGTCTGCAGCAGCTGACCAGGGTTTACAGGTTTTGCCAGCTGCAGATAGTTCCTGCAATTGTATAATGCTTGGAATCTTGGGACCTTTTCAAAGGATATATAGACGCTAGCTGATAGCTGGGGTGAGTGGTTGTTGGTAGCGCAGGAGGCTGTTTGTGGTTTGTTTGTAGTTGTGCTCAAAGATGAAACAAGAAGAAAGAAATTGGATTCAAGGATCTCTCCCCCCTTTATTCTTCTTTCTCTCCTATCTAATGATAGGGGGTAAAATGGGGGAGGGGGAGATAAAGGGTTGGAAGAAGAGTTCCAAGACAGCCAGAGCTACAGAGAGACCTTGTCTCAGAAAGAACGAACTCAACTTGCCCTCTGACCTCCATGCGCATGTCATGCCATGGACACACTCAGATGCTGCCCCCATACATACAATAAACAAAAATGCAATCACTCTTACTGTGCTCAAGGAGGACTGAAGGCAAAAAGACCGTTTGTAATCATAATAGCTGCAGGTTTTACATGGTTTACCACTGGCCAGGCCCCCTATGTTGATTCAGTAACTTGTCATAGGTCAGAGGGCTGGTCTGTCAATTCTAGAATTCCCATTATTCATCATGAGGCCAAGATGCCTTCTTGGTGGCAAAGACCTGAGAGTCTATCTGGGGCAGTGACATATGACCTGTGACATATGGCATATGACTCAGTGCCACTGCTAGTACAGGGAGCTGACACACAGCAGCTCAAGGTCAAAACCATTAGTTCCAGGGCCCGGCTGTGGCTCAGTTGGTAAGTTGCTTGCCTAACATGTTCTAGGCTCTGGGATCCAAGCCCAGCACAGGATAAAGTAAGAATAGGGGTGGGGTTGGGGATGGAGGCTGGAGAGATGGCTCAGCGGTTAAGAGCACTGGCTGTTCTTCCAAAGGTCCCGAGTTCAATTCCCAGCAACCACATGGTAGCTCATAACCATCTATAGTGAGATCTGGTGCCCTCTTCTGGCCTGCAGGCTCACATGCAGGCAGAATACAATATATAATAAATTAATTAAAAAAAAACTAGGCATGGTGGGAGGACCCAAAAAAATAAAAAAACTAGGCATGGACACAGGTCTATAATACCTGCAATGGGAAGGCAGGGAAAAGAGATCAGAAACTCAAACTGATGCTACCTAGAGTTCACAGCCAGCCTGGGCTCTGGCCTGTCCTAATGAATAAAACAACAAACAGGACGTCAAACAAGATGTTAGAGGACTGGGGAGACAGCCCAGCAGAGAGGTGCTTGCCACCAAGCCCAAGACTATGAGTTCATTTCCTGGGATTTACATGGTAGAAGAAAACCAGTTCCCCTGCAAGGAGTCCTTTGACCTCATGCATGCTACAGTGTATGTGAAGCCCCTTCACAGACATGTACACACAGAACACAGAAATTAACGTGAAATAAATCTGAGAGACAAAGATGCCTCTGCGGCCTTCATTTCCCAGGCAGAGGGTAAGTTGCTCCTCCCTCCTGTGGACAGCTCCTGGGGGCAGAGGCAGGTTCCATCCGTCTGCACACAGTCTGGTTACCTGCTACAAAAGTTGAAGCCCAGGGAGCCTCCCTGGCCAGGACCAGAAAGGGAATGCGGATCATCTTTCCATTGTAGGCTTTGTCCTGATGTCCTGATTGCATCGGTCACTGCCAGCAACACCTGCCTCCTCTCCGTGTTTGATACTGTGTGATATGTTTTTGTTTTGTTTTTCAAGACAGGGCTTCTCTGTGTTACCCTGACTGTCCTGGACTCACTCTGTAGACCATACTGGCCTTGAACTCACAGAGGTGTGATACTTTTTTTTGAAAGAAAATTTTCAAAAGCTTTTTTGAGGGCTCCGCAGTTGAGAGCTTACTGCTCTCCCAGAAGACTGGGTTCCTAACACTTAAGTGGGGCAGGTCACAGCTACCTGTAACTCCAGCCCCAGGGGGAGCGGAAGCCTCTGAGCTGCGTGGGCACCTGCGCCCCTGCACACGTGCACAGATCCACACTCACACACACGCATAACTTAAAAATAAGATCTTCATTAAAAACAAAACAAAACAAAACACGGAACTTTTTTGGCCTGGCATTGGTGGCTCATGCCTTTAAATCCAGCACGTGGGAGGCAGAGGCAGGTGGATCTCTGAGTTCAAGGCTCCAGAGCAAGTTCTAGGACAGCCAGAGCTGCACAGAGAAACCCTGTTTTGGGGGAGGAAAAAAAAATTAATCATAGAAACATTTTAAAAGCTTTATTTGTTTGCTTTTGAGACAAGGTCTCCCTGGTCATGGATGGCCTGGAACTCGCCATGGAGGCCCACCTGGCACTTCCTCCCAGGTGCTGGGAGCACAGGCGTGCACCACCATGCCTAGCTGTTTGTTTTGAGACAGTCTTTAGTCTCTTGCTTTGTAGACCAGAGTGGCCTGGAACTGTTTCCTGCCTCTGCCTTTCAAGTGCCCAGATTACAGCCTTGCTCAGAATATTTTGTAAGCATGTCCACCCCTGTAATGCCTTCAAAGGGATCAAAGACATAAATCTGAGGTCAGGAAAATATTTAAAATTTTTTTATTTTATTTATTTAATCACTTTACAGTCTGATACTAGACCTTCCCTTCTCTCTTCCCAGTCCTACCCTCCACCCCATTCTCTCCTCTCCTTCTCAGAGACAGAAGGTCCCTCATGAATACCAACCCACTCTGGCACATCAAATCACAGCAGGACTAAGCTTATCTTCATCCACTGAGGTCTGATAGAGCATCCTAGCTAGGGGTCAAGGACTCCACAAGAAGACCTACAGAGTCAACTAACCCGGGTCCATGGGGGCTCACAGAGACTGAATCACCAACCAGAGCATGCATGGGCTGGACCTTGGCCCCCTCCAGCTCCCTCACTCCTTCCTCCCAGTCTTCGACAAGATTCCCCAAGCTCCATCTATTGTTTGGCTGTGGGTCTCTGCATTTGTTTCCATTCACTGCTGGATGAAGCCTCTCAGAAGGCAGTCATGCTAGGCTCCTGTCTAAGAGTTCTAGCTCTATGAAAGTCTTGATTGTGTTCAAGAGTCTGTGTGCACATGTATATTTAGGTATGTTGACCAGAAGTATCTTCCTCTCTACTATTATTATTATTATTTTACATTTTTCTTTTGTGTGTGAGACACAGACGTGCTAGGGCATGTTGGAAGGTCAGAGGACAATCTGTATGGGTCAAACCTCTCCTCCTGCCACTGGGCTTGTGGAGATTGATCTCAGCTTGTCAGGTTTGGTAGTAAGTGCTTTTAATGGCTGAGCCATTGCACAGGCCCTCGGTTTTGTAACGGGGTCTCTTTATTACAGCTTACTGTTTTGACTAGACTGACTGGCCAGAAGCTCTAGGGATGCATCTGTCTCCCAGTGCCTGAGCCCTGGTGTTAATGACAAGCTTTCCCACACACACCTTTTAGGTGGGTGTTGGGGACCCAAACTCATGCCTGCATGGCAAGGACTTTATTGACTGAACCCAGCCTCACTCTATAAAACCCTTAAAAGAAAACAAACCTTCATGATCTTGAGCTAGGCAATACTTTTTTAGATATGACAAAAACAAGATAAGGTTTGACAAAAATTCAAATCTTTTAGGCTGGATATAGTCAGACACGCTTGTAAGTCCAGCACTTGGGAGGTAGAGGCAGAAGGATCAGGAGGCTAAGGCAAGTTTGAGCCACACTCCAACCGTCAGCAGAGTAACACAGGAGGACTGTGAGTTTGAGGCCAACCTGGGTTCCGGTACGTGCAGTAATGATCATGACACCTGTATGGCACATAACCAGACTGGATCTGGAGCTGAAACTTTTATTTACCATAAAAAGGCAAGAAGCCACAATTCTTTTTTTTTTTTTTTTAATTTAATTTAATTTTTTTTTTTTTTTAAAGAGAGTGTTTCTCTGTTAGCCTTGGTTCTCCTGGACTCACTGACCAGGCTGACCTTGAACTCACAGCGATCTGCCTGCCTCTGCCTCCCTGAGTTCTGGGATCAAAGGCGTGAGCCAACCTCACTCTGCCACGCCCCCCCCCCCCCCCATTCTTGCACAATGTGGATAAGCCTTGAAATTCTACATTACATGATAGGGGTCAGACAACAAAGGCCAAGTGTACTGTCTGGAATATTGCCGGTGAGGAATGTCCAGTCAGCAAATTCCTAGATACAGGAAGTCGACAAGTGCTTGGCAGAGATGGCAGGTTGGGGGCTGGAGTCGAGGGACGCTGGGGAGAGGAAAGGGAGCAAGTGAGGGAGGATGGGAATGAGTAGGAAAGTTTCTTGGGAAGACATGTGAACCAGCCTACCTCTCCTAAGGACCTAATGACAAACCAAAGCTTGATGCCACCAAAGTTCACCCTGGGGAACAAAGGAGTTTATTGGGCTTACTCACACAGCATGGGGGAGGGGTTACAGACAGGGGTGTAAGAAACCCTAAAGCAGCCACACTGAAAGGTCTGCACCCATCACGGATGATGGCCTCCACAGCTGAAGAGGAAACTCCTCTTCTCTGACTCTAGCACCTTCCCAGACCTGGAGTCTACCTGCAATTGGGGCAGAAGTGCACAGAAATGTCTGGGAGGAGCGACTGTCTTGAGGTGAGAGTGCGATGACCTTTCCTACTCCCTCCTCACGTGAGTGTGCCTCAACCAGCAGCAGCAGCAGCAGCAGCAGCAGCAGCGACAGGCCCGGCTGTGATGACTGGTTGCAAATAGACATAAATGGTCTTATGAAGATGGTGGTTGTTCTGTTCAGAGGACAGTGCTATGCAATGGGAGTAAGAGGAACAGGGAAGGAAGGGTGTAGAGTAAAGGGCAATGGGTGTAGATAGACTGGAGAATGGAGGGATATGGGGGGGGGGTGGGTACAGGGAAGTTACCCTGCAGGCGAGACTGTTGGGTGTGAGCTGGGCGTAAGGACTGGTTCAATTCTGACTACTATACAGATCCCTAAAATAGTTCACTCTAAAGTGGTGAGTAAAATACAATCCAGCTGCAAGGAATCCTTAATTCCTTCTGGCCTCAGGCACCACCTGCCAACACCGATGCACACATACTCACACAGATACACACCCACCAAAATAAACAAATAAGTAAAATCAGTCCCGGGGCTACAGAGATGGCTCAGCATTTAAGAGCGCTTACCCCTCTTGCAGAAGATCAAATTCACTTCCCAGCACCCACTTCAGGCAGCTCACAACTGCATGTAACTCCGACTCTAAAAGATGCAATGCCCTCTTCTGGCCTCTGTAGGCACCTGCACACACACACACACACACACACACACACACACACACACGTATAAAATAAGGAGTTGGGGGCATTAGCAGAAGTAGCCGGGGATTTTTCATATGTACCCAACATTCATGCAGACTCAAGTGAGACCCCGTGTTCCATCTCCATCACCTCTTCTCCAAAAGGTAGGTGTGGTGACACACATCTTGAGTCCAAACACTCAGAAGGCAAAGGCAGGTGGACCTCTCTGACTTTGAGGCCAGCCTGGACTACATACTGAGTTCTAGGACAGCCATGGCTTATATAGAAAGATCTTCTCTCAAAATTAAAAACACAAAACTTTAAAGGTTCTTATTTGCAGATCTTGATCTGTTCTAGTTCTTTATCTGTTTATTCTGTTTCTTTCTTTTTATTTATGCCTGTGAGGGTGTGGGTGCCTGTGCCCTTTGTCTTTCTCTAGCCCTTTCCATCTTATTCTCTGAGATAAGGTCTCTCCCTGAACCTGATACTCTTTCGTTAGCTAGACTGGCTGGCCAGGAAGTCCTGGGGTTCTTTCTGTCTTCATCCCTTCACCCAATGCTTCAGTTACAGGTTACAGGTGCATTATACACACACACACACACACACACACATATATGTGTGTGTGTGTGTGTGTGTGTGTGTGTGTGTGTATATGTATTTAAGAGAGGGTTTCTTTGTGTAGTCCTGGAACTTGCTCCACAGACAAGGCTGGCCTCAAACCCAGAGATCCACCTGCTTCAGCCTCCCCTGTGCTAGGATTAAGGTTGAGGACCACTAGCCAGCCGTGGTGGCACATGCCTGTAATCCCAGCATTCTGGGAAGCAGAGGCATCGGCAGGCAATCTCTGCGAGTTCAAGGCCAGCATGGTCTACAAAGTGAGTCCAGGACAGCCAAGCCTACACACAGACAAACTCTGTCTGGAAAGAAAAGTTGGGCAATAAGTTACTAAGAACAGTGAGACATGGTGGTTTATGCTTGTAACCTCATCACCTGGGAGGCTGAGACAGGAGGATCACCCACGGTTCTAAGGCCAGTCTGGGCTACATAGTAAGACCCTGTTTTCTTTTCTTTTTTTTTTTTTCTAGGTCTCATCTTTTATAAAAAATTTATTTAATTTTTATTTTTATGTGCATTAGTGTGAAGGTGTCATATCCCTTGGAATTTGTGTTACAGACAATTGTGAGCTGCCCTGTGGGTGCTGGGAATTGAACCAGGGTCCTTTGGAAGAGCAGACAGTGCTCTTAACCACTGACCCATCTCTCCAGCCCCAAGACCCTGGTTTTTTAAGTTACTAAAAACAAAAGAAGACAATTTGCCTAAAGGTAGTTTTTCTAGCGTGATGAGACAGTCCAGTAGAGTGACTGAAAGCACAGCTTAGAGCTGCATTTCTGGATCTAAATATGTAAAAGCTTGACCTGGGATTGGTCCATTCAGGACTGGAGGAGGGACTCAGTTTTCTCACCTGTAAAATGGCATCAAAATAATAGGGACTTCAGTTGGGTGGGGAAGCACACATCCATAATCTCAGTGCTTGGGAAGGAGAGGAGGATCAGAGTTCAAGATCATCTTTAGGTTATCTAGGGTACATTAGACCATGTCTCAAAAAAAAAAAAAAAGTGGGGGTTGGACACATGGTTCAGCAGTTAAGGGCACTGACTGCCCTTCCAGAGGGCCAGGGTTCAACTCCCAGTACCACATGGCAGCTCACAACTGTCTGTAATTCCAAGATCTGATACCCTCACATAGACATGTAGCCCAAACCGCTCTCGAACTCACTTTGTAGCTGAAACAAACAAACAAACAAACAAACAAACAAACAAAACCAAAGACCTTTAGCTCCTGATCCTCCTGCTTCCACCTTCTCATATAAGTACCATTATATATAGCCAGAAAACGTAGCTAAAAGACAAGGTGAATTAACCAACCAATGGAGTACAGTCTACACTGGGAATTCAGGCCAGCCAGGGCTACAGATTGAGACTTCACCTGAAACAAAGTGTACCCGAGACTTGAAGAGAATGCACAGCAGACAAAGGTGCTTTCAGCCAAGTGTGACAGCTTGAGTCCATTTTCTGGGACCCATGGAGTGGACAAAAGAACTGACTCCTAAGTTGCCCTCTGCCCTCCACACATACTCTCTAAGCAAACACATTAAGGTGAAAAAGGAAAGAGCAGGACTTGGTGGTGTATACTATATTCCTAGCACCTGAGAGACAGAAGCCAGCAGAACTCTTGAGCTTGAGGCCATCCTGATCTACATACTTCCAGGCCAGCCAGAGATACACACTGGATCTCAAACAAAACAAAAACAAAATAGAAACCAAAAACAAACAAGCAGAAAAAAAAAAAAAAAAGCATTTGAAGTTGGGCTAGCCTGGACTACATAACAAAATCCTGTGTTGGGCAGGCAATGTATTTGCTGTCACTGGAATATAGGTGCTGAAGCTACCCTGATGCCTGGCAGTATAATCAGCCACGGAGGAGCAGGAGGATATCAGCAGTCTCTTTGTTTCTATGTAGGTAGATACAAGGTCCAAGGGGTCAGAGGCAGAGACCTCTCAGACCCTCCCTGCTGGGGCAGGAGGACAGTGTAAAGAGGAGGAGCTTGGATCTCTCCTTGGGGACAGCATCTCCACAGACAACCTGCTCTAGTATGTCCCCTCTTATTTGTCCCATCTTCTTTCCTCTGGAGTGAGTAGGCAGGAACCAATCTCCCTAGAGTCCTTTCTTCTTGCTCTTCAATCAAGCACCCAGGAAGAGTGGCCCGAAGGCCAAGCTGGGTGGGCAAGGTGGGGCCCTCCTGCAAGCCCAGAACTCAGGGGCTGGAGGCAACTGGGTGTGATGGTGCCTGCCTTTGAGCCCAGCGCTGGAGACAGAGGCAAAGAAAAGCTGGTGGAGCTCTGAGTTTGACGCCGCCAACCTGATCTACATAGTGAGTTTTAGGACAGTCAGAGCTACATAACAGAGATCCCATCTCAAAATAAAAATAAAAAAGGAAGTGGAGGCATAAGAATCAAGAGTTCAAGGTCAGCTGGGCATGGTAGCAAATGCCTTTCCCAGGCAGAGGCAGGGGCATCTATGTGAGTTCAAGGCCAGCCTAGTCTACAGTGACCAGGAAAGCCAGGGCTTATTACACAGAGAAACCCTATCTCAAAAAACAAAACAAAAACAAGTAAACAAAGAGTCCAAGGTAATTTTCAGCTACATAGTAATTTGGAGTCCAACCTAGGATACAGGAGATTCTGTCTCAAAAAGAAAAAACAAAAACAAAACAAACCACCCAAATACCAAGCTGAAGCTAGCCAGTGCCAGCTCTGTCACTCCCACTCTTCTCCCTGGCCTTGACAGAAGGCCTGTGTGTTAGAAGTCCACCCTGTGTCAGGAGGCAGGGCCGAGATGGAGGCCACAAAGGCAGCATTATAGTCCAGGGCAGCCAGAGAACGGTGGATATTATCTCCTCCCGTATTCCTACTTGGGAGACTGAGCTCCAGAAGGCAGGAGCAACTCATCCAAGGTCACTGGAAGTAGGTGTCAGAGCCAGGGCTGGAGCTTGGGATCCCTCAGTGGAGTGCAGTCATTGGTGGGGCCTTGCAGACGTGGATGCTCAGAGGCAGGAATCCTAGAAGCCCAGGCAGGTGTTGATGAAGCACCCAGCCAGAAGAATAACAGGGGAACTGCAGGGAGGGCTAAAGGGACTCCCAGTGACAATTACTTTGACAGCAAGCTGGGGGGTGAGGGAGCAATCATAAAGGAGCCTGTGCTAATCCTATTTTCTTCTTAGCCCAGGCTGGACTCTATGCATTTTCTCTTGCATGGGTAGGGATGGGATTTACTTTTTTAGGAAGTCCCTTTAGTGGTCAGGCCAAGTGAGCAGAAGACTCAGCATGGAAGGCTTCTCATCCTATGATAGCCCGTTCCTCTGCCTGCCTTGTCTTGCCAGCAAGACAAGCTGAGCTGCTCCAAGTACAGGAGATGCCAGCACAAAGAAGATACTAGGCCGTACTCGGTACTACCCAGGAGAGCCAAGAGTGTTGGGGTGAGGTTGCTTCAATTCAGAGGCCTCAGAGGCCACATAGAGCTGGCTCGGGGGTGTGGGGCAATCAGAGAGTCAGTGGCTGCTCCAGGGAGGATCCTGAGGGTAGTGACTGTCCAAACTGGGGCTGGCAAAGGTTACCCATGTGGCAGGAGTAGTCAGGGGTAGGTGTGGAGAGGGCCAAGTGTGAAGAGGGTGAAACGGCTGTGGTCTGGAGGGAGATAGACCTTTTTGTTTTTCAAGGGTTTCACTGTGTAGACCAGGCTGGCCTTGAACTCACAGAAATCCGTCTGCCTCTGCCTCCCAGAGTGCTGGGATTAGCCACCATGCCTGGCTCGAGATAGACCTTCTAAACCTGTTTTAGTTAAGATTTTTTATTGCTGCAATGACCAGAGAGCAAGTTGGGTAGGAAAGGGTTTTTTCAACTTACTCTTGAGAATCATAGTCCATCACTGAAGGAAGTCAGGACAGGAACTGGAGCTGATGCAGAGGCCATGGAGGAGTGCTGCTCACTGGCCTGCTCCTCATGGCTTGATCAGCCTGCTTTCTTATAGAACCCAGGACCACCAGCCCAGGAGTGGCGCCACCCACAATGGGCTGGGCCTTCCCCCATCAATCACTGATTGAGTAAATACCTTACAGCTGGAGCTCATGGAGGCACTTCCTCAACTGAGGTTCCTTCCTGTCTGATGACTCTAACTTGTGTCAAGTTGAAACACAAAACCAGACAGTACAGAATCCATGGTACAACTCCTATGTCACAGCAGTCTGTCACCCTGTCCAGGTTCCTCTGCAGCAAGACTGTGGCCTAGCACCTGGTGGCTGTAATAAGAAACAGCGCAGGCTGGAGAGATGGCTCAGTGGTGAAGAACATGCTGTTCTTACAGAGGACCCGAGCTTGATTCTCAGCGCCCATGTCAGGTAACTTTAGCTCCAGGTGACCTGATACGCACCTCTCTGACCTACCTACCTATCTACACACACACACACACACACACACACACACACACACACACACACACACA
>NW_026593982.1:732928-745012 GCF_907164565.1 Psammomys obesus | reverse complement strand
ACACACACACACACACACACACACACACACACACACACACACACACAGAGCTACATAGTGAGACCCTGTCTCAACCCCCGTCCCAAAACAAAACCAACAGTGCAACTGCAGAGGGGGCTTTGCTGAGCTGCTCCAAGAGAAGAAACAGAGGAAGGAAGGTCTGAAGTGCAAGTCCCCAAAGGAGAGGGGGCAGAGTGAGTTCAAGCCCTGTCGTCAAACTAACATCCCTGCTCAGCCACCTTTCTACCCTGTCTCATCTGCACCTTGTACCCTCTGCTTATAGTGGCATTCCTTTCAAAAGTGACAAAACAGCCAGGCCTGCTAGTCCCAGCCACTTGGAGGCAGTTGGAGAGGATCACAAGTTAAGGCCAACCGGAGCAACATAGTGGGACTATCTTAAAATAAGAGGCAAATAATAATATGAGCCATTCTTTGTAAATGTGCTTCTTTTCTTTTTTGTCAGAACCTAACTTTGTAATCCAGGCTGGTCTAGATCTTGCAATCTAGACTAGGCGGGCCCTGAACTAAGGAACCTCTGCTTCCCCAGTGCTGGGATTACAGGGGTGAACCGCTGAACACACCACAAACAAAGTAAAAGCAGGCCTGGGTATGTGGCTTAGTGATAGAGTCATGGACTAGCGTACTGCAGGCCCCAGGCTTAATACCTAGTGGGGTGTGTGTGTGTGTGTGTGTAAGCAAACAAATAAACAAAAACACCAGCCAGATGTGGTCACTCATTCCTGAATTCCAGCAGTTACAGGCCAATTCGAGGCCCACCTAGGCTATGAGTGAGACCATCACAGACGATGCTTAAGCTCTCTCCTGACTTTCACGTTACCTCTTGCCCCATGCTTTGTATCATCAGCTTAACTATCTGAGTGGTCTCCACTCCTGTCTGGGCTCCGAGGCTCCCAGGACTGCTTCTCATGTTCCCATCACTGTTCTGAACCTTCGATCTCCAAGCATGCACATTCCTTTGAAAGGTCTGCTCCATGTTACCTTGGTCATTAAAATTACAGTGTATTGTGTGTGGGGTGGGGGTGGGGGGAGCAGCGGGGATGTGTGAGTAAAAACCTTAAATTTAGATTTAATTTACTTTTTTCTTCGTTTCTCTTTGTAACACTCCATTTGCAGACCAGGCTGGCCTTGAACTCACAGAAATCTGCCTGCCTCTGCCTCCCTGAATATTGGGATTAAAGGCATGCACTACCACGCATGACTTTATATTTTTTTTAAAGAAAGATTATTTGTGTGTGTGTGTGTGTGTGTGTGTGTGTGTGTGTGTGTGTCTTACTTGTTGAGTTCAGATGCCTGCTGAGGTGTGAAGGGGAAGGGGGGTAGGTGTTATAGGTGGTTGTCTGCCTGATATAGGTGCTGGGAATGAGACTCAGGTCCTCTGGAAGAGCAGGAGACACTCTTGACCCTGAGCTGCTGAGTGTGAGGGTGTTCACCCATAATCACAGCATTCTGTGTAACAACAGAACCAAAAGCCCAAACAAGCCAAGACAGCCCACTGACGGTCTCTCCAGCCCATCAACCTACCTATTTATTTATTTCTTCATTTTAGACAGGATCTTACCATATTAGCTCTAGCTGGCCTGGTATTCACTATGGAGACCAGGCTGGCCTCAAATTTAGAGATCTGCCTGCCTCTGCCACCTGAGTGCTGGGATTAAAGGCGTGTCCCCGGAGGCCTGGCTCAATTTACTCTTTTATTCAGCTGTGATGGGAATTGAAATTCTTCTCAGCCTCTCAAGTTCTTTCTCCTTTCTTTCCCTCTTTCCCTCTCTCCCCCTCCACAGCCCCCTTCTCTCTCTAAGCCTTGGCTGTCCTGGAACTACCTCTGTAAGCCATGCTGGCCTCCAACTCAGAGAGCCTTCTGCCTCTTAAATGCTGGAATTAACATCCACATAACCACCATGCCTGGCTTTGTTTTCTGGCTGCTGAGTAGTGACTGTCTAGATTCACAGAAGACAGGCCTGATCCCCTTTCCTCCTCCCGAGTGCTGGGATTATGGGCATGTGCTATTAACGCTGGTGCTGTGGCCTGGGAGTCCACAATGCTGGGTGAACACTCTAGCAACTGAGCTACAGCACCAGTCCTCTTTCTTTTTCAGTGTGTGAGGGTTTACTTACCAGTGGCTACACACCTGAATAAAATGTCCTTCTCTCCCCCAGCAACCATTAACCACCTAAAACAATCCTCAGGGAGGGGTGGGGCCTTGTACACCCCCTTAACTTTTCTGAAAGATGATCTCCCGTAACTCAAAGTTAGTTTTGGGTGGCTGAGGGTGATTTGAACTGCTCCTACTCCTGTATCCACTGGAATGCTAGGATCAAAGGTATGACCAGCTGATGGGTTTGGTGGGGCACACCTGTGATCCCAGCACTCAGGGAGGCAGAGGCAGGCAGATCTCAGTGAATTTGAGGCAAGCCTGTCCTACAAAGTGAGTCCAGGAAGACTACACAGAGAAACCCTATCTCGAAAAAACAAAAATCAAATCAAAACAAAACAACCAAAAATCACACACAAAACAAAGAATGAAAGAAAAATAAAGATATGAACCATTACACGTTACATTACATCTGTTGGACCTCAGTCCTTTTTTTGGGAGGGAAGGGACGGTGGGATGATAAGGGAGTTCCTTCTTTAGAGACAGGTTCTTGCTTTGTAGCTCTAGCTAGCCTGGTACTCAATTTGTAGACCAGGCTGGCCTTGAACTCACACCACGGAGAGATTTGCCTGCCTGTGCCTCCTAAGTGCCTGGATTTATGGCTTGGCCACATCACATGCCTGGCTCTGTGCGTGTGTGTGTGTTTGTTTTTGTTTTGTTTGAGATAGGGGTGTGTGTCTCAATACATAGGTTGGTCTTCAACCTTGTGAACTTCCTGTCGCAGCTGCCTAATGGCTTGCTATCACATCTATTTCTGTTGTTTCGTTAAAATCTCTCTCCAGTAATGTCCCTCCATCAGCTCAGAAACTTTGAATTCTCTCAAGGGCACTTTATAGTGAACTATTCTGCTGCTTCAACCATTTCTTTCCAAGTGTTTACTTTTTGTTTGAACGGAACACAGGGCCTGTACATACTACAGAGTTGCTCTCCCACTACAGTGCGTACAGGCTCTGCTGTGTCAGGTAGTGACTGGGGTGCACAGACCAGCACCCAAGGCTACTAAGTCTCAGCTCTTGGTCCATATTTACCTGCTGGCATGCAGCTGTGGCTTTATTTGTAGTTACTGATGAGACGTTTCTGCCTGTGTACAAATCTGTCATGGGACAGATGTCCATCTTCATCCTGATGTCCATCTTCATCCTTTCCGGTGTATCCTGATTGGTGCCCCTTCCCAGCCTGTAATAGAACCTCCTTCCTGAGATGGTTTCTAGTGGTGTCTCTTGCCTTTCATTTCTCCAAGGTGGGAACTGTTGTATACTTTGCTGTCCAAATAGTCTTCAAATGACTGGGCATGTTGGGGAGGGCTGGGGAGCTTGAGTGCTCTCCCACAATGTATTTGAGCCATTTCCTCTTCCAGGGACTCTACCAGCTTGTCTGGCTCAGTGTTTGAGGACTCAGGTTTGTTGTTCATTTACCCTGTCAGCTTCCAAAAGACACTGTACTAGGTCCTCCCTGGCCATGTCCCTCCTGGTCACTCAGCCAAGTTTAGTACACATCGATTTGTTTCTGTTTTTTCAGACAAGGTTTCTCTGTGTAGCCCTGGCTATCTCAGAACTCCCTCAGTAGAGCAGGCTGGCTTTGAACTGAGTGGTCCGTGTGCCTCAGCCTCCCAAGTGCTGGGGTTAAAGGCTTGCGCCATCCCCTCCCAGCATTCACTTTTATTTATTAGGGCCGATGTAGCCCTGGCTGGTCTGAAACTCACTGCATAGGTGCCTCACACTCAGAGCTCAGCTTCCTTCTGCCTCCTGAGTGAGTGCTGGGATTAAAATTACACTACCGCACTTGGCTAGTATACATACATTTATTTGGTTTTTCGAGACAGGGCTTCTCTGTGTAGCGTTGGCTGTCCTGGAATTCACTCTATTGACCAGGCTGGCTTCAAACTCACAGAGATCTGACTACCTCTGCCACTGCCTGAGTGCTGGGATTACAGGCATGCACCACCACACCCAGCCATATCCCTATCTTTTAATGAGGCCTTCTCTGCCCATGTCTAGGCAATCCCTACTCCCAGAAATAGGCCATCTGCAATCTAGTTTACTGTGTTCCAAAACTGCTTTTTGTCCCAAACTCAGGGAGTGTTCCTTAACATCTTCATTTTTCAGTGTTTTATTCAAGGCCACAGTGGCAGAACCAAGCTTAATTCTATAACCTGGACTCCTTTCGGCAGCCCCACATATATGTAAACAGCGGATGGACATCTCATCTCCAGGGACGCTCGGAGACAGGCCTGTATCTAGTGTCCTGCACATAAGCCTCACAATGTTTACTGTGGATACCCACCCCATCCCCAGGGAGTCCTCTGCCTGGGCTTGAACTGCCCACTCTGGCACTTAAACTGTCTATTGTCTTACTGTTGTCTACTGCTGCCTGTGGCTAAGGGACACTTTCTTTTACCCTATGTCCAGCCTGGACTCAGCTGATGGGGGTTACTAGAACTGCAGCTGTTCTCCATCGGGAGAAAAACTTGATATCATCTTAATGGGTGTTAAACATGCAGCTTTGTGGCTCAAGTGTGTAGTGGGACTCAGGAATCTGCATTCAAACACCCTGGACTGGTCTACATTCCTGGGAGGACTGCCCCACTTACTCAGGATTATTTCCTGCTGTAATTAACCACTGCACACAGCTGAGGAAAATCAGAAAAATGCCTTTTTGTTTCTGGGCACCTAAGTGACAGGTGTAACATTCTGACTGGCTACTTGCCACAGGTGCACGCTCCCCACGTGGCCCTTCTGTGGGTGGTGGGTGTCATCCCAGACTCAAGACCCTCCACTCCCCAACCAAGCCACAGCTGTGGCCCTCCTTCCCAACCCCGTCCTCTAGTCCCTGCCCCCTCCCACAGCCCTTCCCCAGAATATTTTATTGTTCCCGGGTAAGTTTCCCCTTCGGAATGGGGGCAGAACAACTGGCTGGATAGACAAGGGTGCTCCTCACTCATCCTGTCCTACTGAATGGGCAGTTTTTCCACCTGAGAAAACCCTGTGTTTTCTACCAGAGAAATGGGCAGGCGCCTCTCTGGAACTTGTTTGGAGAGATGTCACTCCCAGGAAGAGACCCCGTCTTTTGTAAACATCCCAAAGCAGGCCCAACCTGCCGTTCCTTTGTTGGGGCAGAGGGAATGGAATCTTACCGATAAGGCAAGGAAAGCTTGCAAAGAACAACAAGGGCGGCCCACCCTTCTCCCTCTGGCCTCCAAGCACCCCATACTTAAAAGGGGAAGGGAAAAAGAAAGCACCAACAAAAGAGTTAAGATAGCAATTCCCAGCTTTTTCAAATACGAAGCATTTTTAACCAATCCATTTTTTTAATTCTTAAATTCTTGACATTACAGAACTAAACTGAAATTTATTAACATTCCACTCTTACATTTTTTTATTGACAAACAGAAAATAAAATCCATGAGCCAAAAAACCCAAACAAAACTAAAAACAGGGAAAAGCTTATAAAACTAAATATGGATCCCAGCATTAACAGCTGAACAGAGAATGTGATTTTTTTTCCTTAAATTCTTAGCGGATGATAAAGTGTAGAAACTGAACACTTACAAATTATTTAAAACCTGGAATCACTGACCAGAAATTACACAGTTGGATCATGGGAAAACAGCAGAAGGGGGTTACAAGCGAACCTACACTGTTCTAGCTGCACCCCATGCCCTTCTCAGAGGAAAGCCTGGCATTGATTAGATACTGGGCCAGGCTAATGCTGGCAGCCGAGCCAGTGATAGTGACCTGCCTTCCAGAAGAGCCTTCCACTGGGTTGGCAATTTTGATCTGGGCCCCGGACATCTGGCGGATCTCATTGATGTTGGCGCCTTGGCGCCCGATTATGCAGCCGATTAAGTTATTTGGAATGGTGAGTTCATGGGTGGTTTGAGTAGATGCATCCAAACTTGCCCAATAGCCTTTCACCTCTGGAGAGCTGGAGTCAATTCCGGCGAATCCCGTCCCGCCGTGCATCATGGCAAAGTGAGACTGTTGTCTTGCCACCTGGTTCAGCTTGGCCAGATCCAGCGGAGAAATGGTGTGTTGTCCTTGAATCGAGTAGGCGTCTAGAGGTGGTCCCTCCAGGTCGTGGGTAGCGTGGGGGTAGCCCGCCGCGTCGCTGCAGCGATCTTGGCCGCCCGCGCAGATGACTGGCGAGCTGGCCGGCATGGGCTGGTACGGGATGGTCATGACTCTCCCTTGCGGAGACTGGGAGAGCGTCTCCAGCATGACCAGGCAGATCTGCTTGACACACTCGGTGACCGACTGCGGTACGCCGGCGATAGTGATGGCCCGCTCGGTCGAGTTGGGCAGCATATCCCCCGCCACCTGGACCTGGGCCCCCGTGCTCTCGCGGATCTCCTTGATCTTGCAGCCGCCCTTGCCGATCAGGGAGCCACACTGGGTGGCGGGCACGACCAGCCGCAGGGTGACCGGGGGCCTGCTGGCCGCCGTACTGTTGGTCATGGAGCTGTTGATATCTTCCTCCAGCTTGTCGATGATCATGGCGAAGGCCTTAAAGATGGCATTGGTGGGCCCGGTCAGCGTGATGATTCTCTCCGGGCAGTTCCCCTCCGAGATGTTGATCCGCGCGCCGCTCTCCTCGCGGATCCTCTTCACCGACTCCCCTTTCTTCCCGATGATGCTGCCTACTTCCTTTCCGTGCATCAGCAGCCGAATGGTGAGAGTCACGTTGAGTCCGCTTTCAGTCACACCGGCGTCCATGGCGAGCGGCGGGCGGCGTTCGGGAGTTGGGCTCGTTACGTGGTCAATTCCTGGGCGGCTGGCGGGGGAGGGGAGGAGTAGGCCCGAACTGCCGGCGCGAGGCGAGCGGGGGCCGCGGGAGCGGGCGGGCGCGGGCGGGAGGCCGCGGCGGCGTCGCAAGACGAGCGGCGGCGGCGGCGGGGGCGAGCGGGGCCGGGAGCGGCGGACGGGCGGGTGGGCGAGGGCGCGGCGGTGGCGACTCCGGCGGCAGCCTCGGCGGTCTGGGCGGGGCGGGAAGCCCGCTTTCAACCCCGCGTACCCTCTGACCCCGGAAGTGCTTGCTGCGCAGGACCCCTAGGAGAAAAAAAAAAAAAGAGGACCGGCTCTTTTAGGTCACAAGACTGCGCCAGCGCGCGCGATACTTGAGAAAAATAGCCCTGTGGCGCCACGGGACGGGGGCAAACCCACAGCGAGGGCGACCCCGGGCACTCGGCGGGGCTGAGAGGGAGCACGTGTTTTTATGAACTCTAGAGGCCGGGGACTGGGGAGATTACTGTTTTGTGACGGAGGCAGACAACATTTTCCGCTCCGCCGATGGCTTCCGGCGCGGAGCGATACAGGCAGGCGCGGAGGCTACTGCCGGCGGTGGCGGGCCGCCGCGGGTGGAAAACGTGCGCGTGAGGCGGCCGGGGCGCATGCGCGGGGCGCGGGGGGGCGGGCGGGGCCCGCGGCGGCTTCCGGTGGGGGAGGGGCGGCGCCGCGCGGCCTGGCGGCCGGGCACGCGCTGTGGTGGGCACGTGGGGCCCCTTCGTCCCCGGCGTCCGGGCGCCTCGTACCAGCCCCCACCTTGGCCTCCGTCCGATGGCTGCGTCCGGCGCGTAGAGAGGCTGGAGACTCGCCCTCCGCCGAGGGCCGCTCGCTCGGGCCCGCGGTGTTTGGGGGACGTGTTAGGCACCCGGGCCGCTAGAAGAATGGCGTCCATTTACATAATGCTTTGTTTGCACCCTGCTGGTCTCTTCAGTGCAGCCTCAGTAGCCCCACCTCCTGCCCCGTCTCCCGCCGCAGCCTCTTCGGGCGTTAGTGGAGTAGTGCGCGGCGAAGGGCTGCCGGCGGGCCCGCGGGTCCGCCCCGCTCGCGCGGCCCGGGCCACGCTCCCTGGACTGGCCCACCCTAGGCGCGGCCGCCATCTTGGGAGGTCTTCCTGACCGAGTCGCCTCGCCCGAAATGGCCATCGAGACGTAGGATAGCGAGTTGTGATTTTTTTCCCCCCTCTCCTCGGTCCACCGCCATACCCAGCCTAGAGGAGGTCGTGTGAACATGTTGAATACCTCAGAGAAAGGGCTAACGTGGCGCTCCTCCGCCCCTTTTTTCCCCACCGCGGGGAGGGCTGGCAGCCATGTTTCGCAACAAAATGGCGACACGTCGCCAACGGGAAATCGGGTGGGTCCGAAAGCCCTAGAACGTGGTTTTATCATCCTCGGTCCTTCCCCAAGCCCCTGCAGACTGAAACGACAGGCTACTTGGAAGTTTTTTGGCAGAAGCTTAAATGCTGTACGCCTCCTTGTTGGACACGTGAATAGCCAGAATTCAGGCCTAACACTGATCATTTTAAAATTGAGTGATGGCAGGCAGGTGTGTCTCTGTGTGTGTGCGTGCGTGCTTGCAGTACCTAGTCAAGGATCAAAGCATCTAGAAACCCATTTTCTTAGACCTTATACAGGTTGTGGCGTACCTGATTAAAGATTATATGGCCAAAAAGCCATTGGGATGCCTGTGTCTCACTATTCAAATGTCCAGTAACCTGCAAATTCTCAATTTTTTGCCCAGTTTTATAGTCAAGAGGAACAGTTGGAGGCTGTGGATTTGCCATACCAGATTCCATTCTAAACATTTTACTACAGGAAATCCTTATCACAATCCCCTGAAGTGAAGTGGTTATTTATTTCTCTTTTTTCCCACCCAACAGAGCAAGATAAACCCAGAGAGATGAAGTGACTGACTCAAGGTCACACAGAATGGAATCCATATCTTCTGATTTCCATACTGGTGAGCACCTTTTGCAGATTGTTATTTAAATCAGTTTTAGAATTTGATTTTGCAGAGCTGGATATCAAGCTACCACTAAGCCACATTCCCAGCCTTTGTATTTTTCGTTGCAGTCAGTATATATAGCACAGCTCGCCCTGAACTCTGGATCCTCCTGTCTCAAGCTTCTCAAATACTGGAATTATTAATTTTTTAATTAAAAAATTAAAGGCACGTGCCACTGGCAGGATTATAGAATTTAAATGTTGCAGCATGGTAGCAAACACTTTTAATCCCAGCACTGGGGAGTTAAACAGGTATATTTCTGAGAGTTTGAGGTCAGCCAATTTAAATGCTGTTTCAGTGCTTCAGACAGCCCTGCCTGTTGTAGACTCTTGATTTGTAGACCAGGCTGGCCTTGAATTCACACAGATCCACCTGGCTCTGCCTCCTGAGACCTGGGATTAAAGGCATGTGCCACCATGCCCAGCAAGCTTGTGATTTTTTTTCTTTTTTAAGATATATTTATTTAATGTGTGTGAGTCCTTTATCTGCATGTATACCTGTGTGCCAGAAGAGGGCATCAGAGGGATAGATGGTTGTGAGCCACCATGTAGTTGCTGGAAATTGAGCTCAGAACCTCTAGAAGAGTAGACAGTGATCTTAACCGCTGACACATCTCTCCAGCCCCAGGCTTGTCATTTTTAAAAGGAGCTGTTCAGACTCCTGCTTGCTGTATAGTCAGCCCCCATGTTTGTGTTCAGTGCCTTCCAGTTATTCCTGGTGTTAGTGACACTTGTTTAGGCATGAATATTATTTTAAGAAGCTTCTGGATGAGGACAGGAAGTGGAAGTGATTCAGTCTTTCCCAAAGGTTCAAGATTCCTTTTATCTGGCTCTGTCTGTGGTACATTTTCATCCACTTGGCTCTAGGGGAGCAAGCAGTTTTCTATATGACTCACTTTCCTCAGTTACTCATGTGGTCTTCTGGCTTCCCCATCCCAATCCCTTAAGCAGACAAAATATTTTACCTAGCTCCAATCCCCCATTTCTCTGCAAATATTGACAGAGCATGGCAGAGTGTTAGAAAAATCATAATCTGTGGGCTCTTCAATGTAATAACATAGGTAGTGGGCCAAGCAACAAACATGTACCTGAGTGATTTAATAGGTACACAATAGCAGCAAGGGCAATAATAGCATAAAGAGCTCAGTGTGTGCTAGGCACTGTTCTGAGCATTTTTGGGTGCTTTAATTCAGTGCTGCTTCTGTTTTAAAGAGCATTATAAGAAATTTAAATGACACATGTACACACCTATATATAACCAAACTATTACAAATGAGAATTACTACTTGAAATATATTTTAGAAAATTCTGCCTATTTCTTTACATTCAAAGAAAACAGGAACCATTATAACTAGAATTAAACCCATCATAGGTTATGGCAGATACACATGTTTAATTTTCACAGAAGATGAAGTGAATGGTGATATTTCTACTTGAAAGGACTTGAGTATAGGCCAGTTATGTTCATATGCTAGATGTTGAACCCATAGACTACATGTGGATTTTGCTGGGTGCCTCTTCTTGTGTGGTGATTAAGGCATTTAGAATATTAGTAAGCACTAAAATGTCAGGCAATACAGTCATGGTGATGTACATCTTTAATCCCAGCACTCTGGAGGCAGAGGCAGGTAGATCTTTGAGTTTGAGGCCAGTCTTGATTTACATAGTGAATTCCAGGCCAGCCATGGCTTCTGTCTCAAAACAAACAGAAAACAAAAAAAAAAAAAAAAAAAAAAAAAAACCAATCAGATAACAAAAAGATGGAATTAGATATAATCAGGGAGTGTCCTGATTCAGAAAATTCTGGTTTTCTGCATTTGCCAACTTAAAAGGTATACCTGGGGCTGGAGACATGGCTTAGCAGTTAAGAGCACCTCTTCTAGAGGACCTGCATTTAGTTCTCAGAACTTACTTGATGGCTCACATCTCTCTGTTAACTCCAGTTCTAGAGGATCTGATGCTGCCTTCTGGCCTCTGGAGGAACCATGAGTGTAAGTGACACACAGAGTGACACACAGACATGCACATGGGCTGTGTACCACTGTGCTTGTCGGAGAAGACACTTGATGTCTCCTCTCCTCTCCACATTTAAGAGCACACACTCCACATGCACTCACACACTGACATACACACACTCCTGTTATTAGGTGTCAGGTTCCTGGATTCCATCTCCAGCATGAGAAAAAAAAAAATCCCATTTTCAGTGTGCCTGCTATTGTTGGTTTATCCTTCTTCTCATTTTTTCCTCCAGACAGTCTCTTTACACAGGCCTGGCAGTGTTGCTACTCCGTAGTAGACTAGACTCAACTGACTTTGAACTCAGAAAGATCCACCTAATTCTGCCTCCCAAGCACTGGGATTAAAGGTGTGCACCACCATACCTAGCCACCCTTTTTTTGTTGTTTTTGTTTTTGGGGATTCAGGGTCTTAATCTAATGTCCAGGTTGGACTCAGATTGATGAGTTTCAATGATCTTTCTATCTCAGCCTTGAATGTAGCTAAAGTACAGCTGTGTGAAACATGCCTAGCTCAGCTTGGGCACTTTCTGACACAGCCATCTACTCCATCCTGGCCTTTCCTCAGCTCTAGACATTCTTGTCTAATAGTCATGGCCACTTACTTGCTGTTGTAGTCTTGAGTCTCTCTGAATGTCGATTTCTATGCCTGTCAAATTGAGATAATGGCAAATGAGAAAGAAAGAGGGGTAGACATAATGTGTTAGAAAATATGTATCTCTGCCTTGTTTTGGAAAAATTGTAAATGTAACTTATTTTCTTATGAGAGTAACTGTAAAGAGAATTTTGGCTTTTTTAAAAACCCAGTTATGTGAATGTTTTTATTTTAATCTCAGGTGTAGGATATGGGGTAGCTTTAGATTGTCCACAGCTGCTAACTGTGATTGTCTCATGCTCTAGGAGGGACATGGATTTACCATTGGCAGATAGTATCTGGGTTTGTGGCATGTGGAATTCTGGGAACTTTTTCTGAAGAGGGTATAAATGCCAGGGCTCTGAGAGGGCTGCATGCTCTGAAGGGCTGCTGCTCCCCCTGTTGTTGTGGCTATTGTTGCTGCTACTTCTTCGGTGTGTGTGTGTGTGTGTGTGTGTGTGTGTGTGTGTGTGTGTGTGTG
>NW_026593982.1:710451-732918 GCF_907164565.1 Psammomys obesus | reverse complement strand
TGTGTGTGTGTGTGTGTGTGTGTGTGTGTGTGTGTGTGTGTGTGTGTATTCACATATGCCATAGTTCACATTGTGCCACAGTACATGTGGAGGTCAGCACAACTTGTAGGAGTTGACTGTATCTCTCCACCGTATGTGTCCTAGAAATTAAACTCAGGTTGTCTTGGCAGCAAGTGTCTTTACTGAGCTACTCAGTGGCTTTATGTTTTTCAGAACAGTGTGTGTATAACCTGGGTTGCCTTGAAGGCTCCATCTTTTTGCTTTTTAGCTTTGTGAGTGCTGGGATTATCCATGCTGGGATTATCCATGCCTGCCTAGCTAACAGTAATAAAGATCTTTATGGAGTTGACTAGTGTGTGTGTGTGTGTGTGTGTGTGTGTGTGTGTGTACCAGTGAAATGGGGTGGGCGGGGTGCGTGTGTGTGCCTGTGCACATGTGTATACAGGCCAGAGAAAGGCTTTGATGGTCTTTCTTTCTCATTCTCTGTATTATTCCTTTGAGACAAGGTCTGTTCCTGACCCTGGAGCTCGTTTTAGCTAGGATGGCAGCCAGCTAGCACCACTCATCTGCCGTTCTGTCTTTTTTCTGCAAAATACTGGATTTACAGATCTTTACCAGATCAGGCTAAGCTTGTTACATACGGCCTGGGATCTGAGCTCAGGCCCTCATGCTTGCACTTGAACCACTGAACCATTTCCCTAGCTCCTGGAGTAGAGATTTTTAATAAATATTTTTTTTTTCTCTATGCAAGCAATCCTGTATATTACATGAAGGAAGGAAGTACTAGAATTGCCCAAGGGGCAGAAACCTAGGTAGGTACCCTGGTTAGCATCATCTGGGATGGAGGCACCTCAAAGAATTGCCTCAGTCAGATTGGCCTGTGTCTGTGTCTGTGAGAGAGTGTCCTTTTTTTTTTTTTTTGAGACGGTTTCTCTGTATAACAGCTCTGGCTGTCCTGGAACTTGTTCTGTAGACCAGGCTGGCCTCGAACTCACAGGCCTGCCTGTGCCTCCTGAATCCTGGGATTAAAGGCATGTGCCACCACTGTCTGTCTGAGAGAGCGTCTTGATTGAGGATGGGAGAGCGCTCAGCCCAGAGTGGGCAGGTGGGCCTGAGCTGTATAAGAAAACTAGCCGAGTATGAGCAAGTAAGCAAACAAGCAAATTCCTCCATTGTTTTTCTTTAGATCCTGTCTGAGTTCCTGCCCTGCCTTTCCTAAATGATGAACTGGAAGTAGACGCTAAATAAACGCTTTCCTCCTGACATTGTTTTTGGTTGGCGTGTTTGGTCACAGCAACAGAAGATCAAACTATTCTTTAGTGAAGTTGTGTTCAGAGCTCCTACATGAGTAATGATAGCTGCTGTTGCAGTAGGGTTGGGCCATAAAGTGCTCAGACCCTGTGCTGAGCACTTCGTGGAGGTGGTCTTGTTTCAACACAGAGCTACTTGCTGTTGGCACTTGGAGAGGCAGAGTAGTTGAAGACTTGGGAATGTAGGCTCTGGGAGCAGCCTTCTTACACAAACCTTTCAAGTTTACCAATAACTGTGTGGCCTTGAGCAGTTCTGTAGAATGGTGGTAAGAGTACCTACCTCTTACGGTCGTGGTGACATTCAAATTGTGTGGCCAGCTACAATGCTTGGCATAGTATTTAGCAAATAGGATGTACTTCCCAAATGTTTGTCGGGATTACAGTGTAGTTCTTACAGATGAAGAAGCATAGCCCAGAGAAAGATGAATTCATTTTCATATGTCACAGCATATAAGGGATGGACCAGAGTTTGTCCTGGGCAGTTGGACTTCAGAGCTTTAGCCATTAACCATTCTGCAGTATCACTTGAGGGTGAGAGAGACTGGACCAGAGATGTGTCTTGCTGAAAAATGGGAAGATTTTGGCCACTAAGAATAAAGGCCTACAACTGGATGAGTTTTGGTGTTTTGGGAATGCTTGGGTTCTGTCCTCCTGACCGTCCTCTGTGATTTTAAGCATCTTACTCTGCCTGTGCCTCTGTTCTGAGTCTGTTTTTCCCCAATACAGAGAAATAAAAGAGTGTTTGGTTGCTGAAGGGCTGGGTGTTCCTGGGCCAGAAATAGGAGCTAAATGAAGATGTGTACCTTAGTGTTCTAGTGTTCTTTGGGCTAGAAGTGGACCTTTTCTCTTATGCTTACCGTTGTTCTTTTAATTTATGTACCTCTTAGGCACATGTGTGGGTGCCAGAAGTGGGTGTTGGGGTCCCTTTGAAGATGGAGTTACAGGCAGCTATGAACCTCCTGATGTGGGAGCTGGAAACTGAACTTGGATCCTCCGCAAGAGCAGCAAGTGCTCTTAACCACTGAGCACCATCTCTTCAGCTCCTAGTCTATCTAGATGCAGCTATTAATGATGGGAAGCAGAGCAATCGGTGTGTAGCCCAAGAACTCTGGTGTAGAATTCACATGGGTTTATCTTGTTCAATCCTTATAGCTTGAGAAAAGTCACTCATGTTTTATAGTGTGTGTGGCGAGGGTTAGGAGGCTCTCTCAGCTGCACTGGAAGTAGTGGTAGAGCTGGGATTTGAGCTGGTCTGGCTCTAGAGGCCCTGCTCTTAAGCTCTGCAGCCTGCCACCCTCATGGAAAGTGTGCGGGGCTGGTTGAACACCCAAATCTGAGATACTAAGGACTGAAAATATTTTTGATTTCTTAATTTTTTTTTAATATTTGCAAGCTTTTTTTTCTCTCTCCCTCCCCCCTCCTTCCCTCCCTCCCTGCCTTTCTCCTTCCTTCCTTCCTTTCTTCCTCCTTCCTGTTGAACATCCCCTAACCCAAAAAACTTAAAAAGTATATTGTGTGGTTGTGTGGCTTAAGAGGTAGTAGGGGACTGAAGAGATGGGTCAGTGGGTTAAAAACACCATCTTTCTTTTCCTGAAAAAATGGGAAGATTTTGGCCACTAGGAATAAAGGCCTACAACTGTGCTTGACTTTGCCCCAACTTACACTTAGGACTTCACTTACTTTTTTTCTTTCTTTTTTTTTTTTTCACTTTTTAAGATTTATTTATATACTATGTATACAATGTTGTGCCTGCAGGCTGGAAGGTGCCAGATCTCATTTTTTTAGATGGTTGTGAGCCACCATGTGGTTGCTGGGAATTGAACTCAGGACCTTTGGAAGAGCAGCCAGTAATCTTAACTTCTGAGCCATCTCTCCAGCCCAGACTTCACTTTCTTTTAGCCTTCTTGATCTTATGTGGTAAAGTGCTGGGTCTATAGGGTCTCTGAGGTCCTTTTGAATGCTGACTAATCATAGAAAGAAGGGTAGCACTGCTCAGCTCCTGAGTATGGAGTGAGGCATTTGTCAAGGCACAGAAAATGCTAACTTTCAGGGCAAGAGATGAGCCCCCGGGAGCAAGGCAGCTCTGGCTTTTTCTTGAGGCTGGTTACTAAGGGAACTCAGCCTGTGGTCAGTAACAGCCAGGGACACTTTGGCTGCAGCTTGGATAAGGTTAGCTAAAGCAAAAAGGTCATCCCCCAACTCCACCTTTCCTTTCTGTGTCTTTTCAAACTGTTGGTTTTGTACCTTTTTGTGTGTGCAGCGCTGTTTAAGTACTTGACTGATATAATATCTTCATAGTAATCTTATGTGAGTAGTAACTGCTAACCAAAATTTGCAGATAACAAAGCTGAGGAAAATAGAGTTAATAATGTGTTCACATTTGCACAGGTGGAGTGTCATATCTGCACCGCTAGCCTCTGGATTATATTGCCTGGGGGATCTGAAAAAACAAGCAGGAGAAAGAGTCTTTAGTGTTGTGAGTTCAGGAAGAACCTTTTTTTTTTTTTTTTTTTTTTTTTTTTTTTTTGAGACAGGGTTTCTCTGTGTAGCCCTAGCTGTCCTGGACTCACTTTGTAGACCAGGCCTGGCCTCAAACTCACAGAGATCCCCCTACTGGATGATGGAACTGGATGATGGAATGTATAGGTGTGCACCACGGTGCCCAGCTCTAGAGCTCAGAAGAACCTATGAAATGTTTAACATAGTTTCCTGTCCCTGATCTGCTGTTCATTCCAGGCATACTCTCTACTTCCCCTGACAGATGCCCACCCTGATTCTATTCCAATCCTCCACATATGAGAAGGACATCACTTTACTTAATCACTTCCCCTAATTCATTTTTATTTTTGAGACAGTTTTGCTAAGTAGCTCAGGCTGGCCTGGAAGACCTGATCCTCCTGCCTCACTCAGCCTCCCTAGTGCTGGGAATATAGGCATGTATCATCATGTCTGATAATATTCTCATTGGCAAAACATTATTTCTCTCTCTTTTTTTGAGACATGGTTGGTCCTGAGGCCTAGCCCTTTACAGTCTTGCCTCAGCTCCTGAGAGCATGGGGTCACCAGGATGCCAGGCTTTATTTTTTGTTTCGAGTTGAAATTTAATTGAGGTATCACATTAATTTTAGGTTAGCCTGGAATCTGGAACCTCACAGTATTACTTCATCTTCCACAGGCAGCCTTAGCTTTTTTCTACACTTGTAGTCTTCCCATGCCTGGCTTTCCTCCATCCCTCCCTTCCTCCCTCCCTTCCTTTCTTTTTTCTTTTTTCTTTCAGTTGGGTCAACCAGCACAAAAGCTCTCTTACCTATGAGTGAGTATTTTGCAGATGAAGTCCAGCAGATGTGGTACTTCTTGTCATTATATAGATTGAATCTGAGGTGTGGAGTCCTTGCCAGCTTGGGTAGTGGAGGAGGTGGAGTCTTTTCAGTTTCACAGAAGCTGGGGAATTGTATTGCGGGCTCTCCTGCGCATTTTGAGAAAGTCACAAAATGGCTGGAAGTTATTTGGGTGCTTGGCAAGCTGCATTTACTTTACTAGGCCACTAGGTGTTGAGCGACTCACAAATCTGGGCAGCAGGGACTGCAGTGACTGTGGCTGTCACTGAAGTCACAGGTCACCTCACTGAAAAGTGTGTTGGGTGCTGAGATGTGCTCCTTATATACTTTGCCTTTTTTGGCCTTGTTCTAGTTTTAAATGCCAGCCTGAAAAGTTCTTCGAATGGTTTTCATCGGAGAGGGGCATAGTGTGTGTGAATTAACAGTTTAAATGGAGGGTCAGCAAGGTGGCTCAGTGGGATCCCTGGAACACACACAGTGACAGGAGAACCAGCTCCCACAGACTGTTCTTTGACACATGGTGTAAGTACACACACACCAATAAATAATACAGTTTAAAAGTTAATATTTAAACTGAAAGACAAAAATCAAATGTATTTCTGGGGGACACTGTGATGTTTTCACATGTATGTACATTGTGCATACATGTGTTTAAATTAGGTTACACAGTACAATCTTCTCAAACATTAATCCTTTCTTTGTAGTGTTAAGAAAAAAAAAAACCCTCCATCTTCTAGTTTCTGGAATATATGATATATCATCATTGTAGTCTTCTTATTTGACATAGCACAGCCAACCTACATATTCCTAATTGTAACCTTTCCACCTCTCATTTCTTCCTCCCTCTCCATCCTATGACCACCATTCCACTCTGTTTTCATGAGATAACTGTTCCTTCTTTCCATGTGTGGAAAAATCATACTTACAGTGCTTGCTTTTTCTTCTTAGCTTATATCACTTAATGTGATGATTCCCTAATTCAGTCATGTTGCAAATGACAGACTTAAGAAAGTTTATTTTTATTGGCTGAATAGTATTCTATAGTATGATTTACATTTTCTTCCCTGTTTTCTCCCTCCTACTGTTCCACTTCCTTTCCTCTTTTAAATTTTTTTTTTAAATTAATTTTTTTGTTTTTCTTTGAGCTGGGGATGGGACAAACCCAGATCCTCATGAATGCTAGGTAAGCATTCTACCAGAGAGCTCTATCTTGCATTATGTAGTTATTGTCAATATTGCTGTAGTGAACACAGGGTTATTGATGTCTTTTCTTGTGTCAGTCTTTTGTTCTCAACAGGGTCTTATGCAGTCTACCCTCAGAGCTTACATCTTCCTGCCTTAGTCTGCCAAGGGCTGGGATCATCTGCATGTCTCACCATACTTGGTCCCTGTTTGAATGGTGGCTTCCACAGCTTTTAGGATTCTTCACTACTGATGATAGTCTGTGGAGTAGCCTTCTGGCATCTTGGGTTTCTAGTGACACAGATGAAGTATCTAGCGCCAGCAACGCGTGTCAGCGGCCTGTGCTGGTCCTTCCTTAGTCTTTGAAAGCAGGAGCCTGTTACCATCTTGAAGTTTACCATAGAGTGATGGGGTGTGCTTTTTATATTTTTTCTTTTTTCTTTTCTTTTCTTTTTTTTTTTTTTTTTTTTTTTGTCAAGACAGGGTTTCTCTGTGTATCCCTGGAACTTGCTTTGTAGACCAGGCTGGCCTCGAACTCACAGAGATCTACCTCCCAAGTGCTAGGATTAGAGGTGTGCATTACCATGCCCAGCTGAGGTGGGCCTTTTTAAAGATTTAAGAATGTAAATCCAGGGCTGGAGAGATGGCTCAGAGGTTAAGAGCACTGGCTCTACTTCCAAGGGTCCTGAGTTCAATTCCCAGCAACCACATGGTGGCTTACAACCATCTATGATGAGATCTGGTGCCCTCTTCTGGCATTCAAACACACATGCTGGCAGAATACTGTATAAATAATAAGTAAATAAAATATTAAAAAAAAAATGTAAACCCTGTCTTGGTGCAGGTGTTCTCTAGTCTCCTTATGTTATGGGTGAGGAGACTGGAACTGAATCCAGAAAAGTGAAGTGATCTGTCTTGAGTCACACAGCTAGCCACGATGGAACCTCAGGCACATAACCCAACTGCCACTGGGCTGTACAGGGAGTCATTAGGAATACATTGGAACATTTTTACTGAGACAGGCATTTTGCCAGCCATTCATGGGGAATCAGGAAGAGGTAACAACTCTTTACACTTGGAATGTGGCCCATGTGAAGGAGAACGATTCTTGTGCTCTGTTGATCAGTTAATGGATCTCTCTTGTAATTCTCAAACCCAATAAGCCAGAAAGTTTCTTCAGCTTTGGAGAAGTATTGAGTAGCCTGGGGCTGGATAAGTGTGATCATGCCCTGTTGTAAATGCTGGACAACCTAATCAGCTGCCAAAGCTTGGAGACAGACACCATAAACCATGTCTTATCAGCGGTCTGCTTTCTGTTTGTGTTCCAGCCTGGGACTCTGCTGATGGGAACCACCTGTTCCAGGTCTTTTGAGCTTTGGATTTCCCCAGTCCTTCAGTCCTTTCAGTTTTGAATTGAAACCTGCTCTACTGGGCGAGGCCAGGTCCAGGAGGACTTTGACAGCTCACACCAGCTTTTCTTTTCCTAGAGCCAGCTGGTATGTGAGCTTGTGTTTCGAGAGGTGTTGAATCAGCTGTTGGGTAAGGTCTGAACAGTGTCATTTCTTTGGGTAACCAGGAAAACAAAACCAAATATGCCCAAGAAGCTGAAAGTTAAGAGTACAGTCACCAGAGGGCTGCACAACCTCAATCTTGCTTTCCTGAAGAGAACCTTTCCTACCCCAATGCCCTGCCCCAGGTTTCTCAGGTTAGTTAGCCCAGACTGGCCTTGAATTTGTAATTCTCCTGCCTCAGCCTTTAGTGTTAGAATTACAGGTGTACACCACCATGCTTTGCTACAAAAAGTGTTTTGTTTTGGACTTTCTTTCCTTCTCTTTCTTTTTTTTCTTTGGACTTTCTTTTTCTTCCTTCCTTCCGTTTTCTTTTCTTTTTTTCCCAAGATATGGTTTCTCTGTGCAGCTTTGGCTGTTCTGGGCTTACTTCATAGACAAAGCTGGCCTTGAACTCACAGTGATCCGCCTGCCTCTGCCTCCCGGATGCTGGTATTACAGGCATGTGCCACCTCACCTGGCTTTGTTTTGGAATTTTGAGACAGTTTCTCTCTGTATCCCTGCCTATTTTGAGACATTCTGGAGACCAGGCTGGCCTCGAACTCACAGAGATCTGTCTGCCTCTGCCTCTGCCTCTGCCTCAGCCTTCTGAGTGCTGGGATTAAAGGCATGTGCCAGCACCACCACCTGGCTGCTACAAAAGTTTTTATCTCAACTTCTCTCATATGTAGGACCTCCTCATCTCCTTTCTAGCCAAATCTCGGGCTTCTCTCTGCTGATCTGCTGTCCTTACGGTTCACAATAAACCTCCCACCGGAACGTAGCTCTTTATTTAACTCTTTCTGGTAAGACTGGGTCATCCTATGATCTCACTAGGTTGCCCTAGTCTCATTTTCTAGCACTCTAGAACTGCTTTTTTGTTTTGTTTTGAGAGAGGGTTTCTCTTTGTAGCCTTGGCTGTCCTGGACTCACCTTGTAGACCAAGCTGTTGAACTCACAGGGATCTGCCTCCTCCTTCCCTCAGTGCTAAGATCACAGGCATGTGCCACGGCCCCCAACAAGAATTGCTCTTAATCCATAGAATCCCTCTCCTCTTTGGGATTTCTGCTAGAACAATGCCAACTACTCCGTGTCCTGGATGTCTGGATGTCTGTATGTCTTTCCTTGTCTTCGACATTCAGTGGCCTCAGTTGAGGATTGGTAGTCAAGACTAGCCTGGGCCCAGAGGTTCAGGAGAGAGTATGGCATTGGGAGGCTATGTTAATGTGTTCAGGTGTGCGCTGGTGCAAAGCCATATACAACTATGAAGGCTTTGTTGGGTGGCAGGGACAGGAAATGCAGTACCTAAAGAGACTTGTAGCCTTCTTCCTCTGTTTGGGGATAGAGTGCAGCTCAGTGGTGGAGCATTTGATGCCCAGCACTACAAATATCAGCATGCTTGGAATTGATTAATTTATATGGAATATTGCAATCTTTGGTTCCTTCTTCCATTTCTGTTCCCTAGAGAGAATATATCTTGGAATGTGTGAACTGAGAACATTTTGAAGTTACTTTATATCTTGAAAGTTTATCTCCACAAAAAGATATAGATGTTATGTACCATTCTCATATTCCCTTCTTTTCCTAAAGAACGGGCCACTTTATGTGGTGGAACATACCCTTAAATCAAGCACTCAGGGAGGCAGAGGCAGCTGGATCTCTATTAAGCTCAAAGCCAGTCTATGTAATAGCAAGCTTCAGGTCAGACTCTGTCTCTAAAACAAAACAACAAAAAATGGGCCTTGGCAGTATTCCATGTTAGTAAATAGTAATTTCATTTTTTGTGGCCACTGTGTAGTATTTCATAAAATGGATGGTGCTGTGTTTTATTTAGTTTCTTTCCTGTTAAAGAGACATGAAGGTGTTTCTCTGTTCTAGATGATGCTTACTCTGATTTAAATGTTGGTGTTCTGTTCCTAGGCATTGATCTCAGCCTTCAGCAACCTTCAGTTACCACCTACAAATGGATGATTTACAGTCTCCAGTTCACAGGGAGAACTTAATGGTGGGTATTGTGTGTGTGCGTGTACTTGCTCCTTTCAACCCAAGGCCTAACATACACTAGGCAAATGGTCTACCACTGAGCTTCATCACCAGCCCAGATATCTTGCGCTCATGGTGAACACGGTGTGCTCCTTCTCTGGTGCCCCATCCTCTGATATCTAAGCCTTGCAGCAACTGGACATCCTTTCTTTCCCTTCCTGGCCTGATCACACTAGAACGGGCCCTCAGTATTTTTGGATCTAGACACGTGCCTTTGTTGGTACTGCCCTGTGCTTTGGTTTTCTAGTTCATTAGGTTAGACGCTATGTGAAATGCTTATAGTAGTCCGGGACCACTGAGGGATATGTCGTGCAGTAGCCTGTACTTGGCTCTGATTCTGCATCCAGGCCTTTTTCATTTTGAGACAGGGTCTCAGTGTGAAGTACTGGCTGGCCCATAATTCCCTATGTAGATCAGGCCACAGAGATCTCTCTGCCTCTAGTTTCCAAGTGCTGGGATTAGAGGTGTATGCCATTGTTCTGTCTTGATTTTTTTTGCTACTTTTTCGAGTCCTGAGTTTATCCTTCCTGCTATAGCCGTAGTGACTTCCATCAGCCTGAGAAGACTGTGATGTCATTTCTTGCTTAGATGTCATGGAATTGGAGATGGCTCAGCAATTAAGAGCACTGGCTATGGTTTGGGAGAAAGCAAGGCTTGAAGAGGGACATGCGAGGCTGAGTCAGGGTGACTCCAGAGCAACTACTGAAACCTACAGTCTCCTTAGCAGTCAGAGCCACTCACTGGCTGCTTTGGAAATAGCTGCTGTGGACAGACATAGAGTTTGAGGTGACTAAGAGGCGAGAAAGGAGCAGGTCTTAAAACTTTGGGAAATTAGTCAGAATGTGGTGGGACATGCCTTTAATCCCAGCACTTGGGAGGCAGAGGCAGGTGGGTCTCTGTGAGTTCAAGGCTGGCCTGGTCTACAGAGTGAATTCCAGGACAGCGAGGGCTACATAGAGAAGCCCTGTCTTGAAAATAAACATGTGTGCACACGCACACGCTCGCGCGCGCGCACACGCACACACACACACACGTGCTTGCTGATTGTTGTAAAGGACATGAGTTTGGTTCCTAGAACCTACTTCTGGCTGCTCACAGCCACTTGCAACTCTAGCTCTAGGCTTCCATGGACTCCCACATTAATTTGTGTGCACACAGACACATCCACAGAATCAAAAATAAAATATCTTAGAAACTAATAAATTCTGCTAGAGAGCAGAAGGGGAGGAATGACTATCAGAGCTTCTTTGCAATAGAGATGGCTTTATATTTCCTCAGTTGAAGACCATATGTCTCAAACATATGGAGTGACACATGCAACTGCTATGAGGACAGAAAAGCTGCAACGTCTTAAGAAGTCTGGGCTGCATGGAGAACGTAAACGTTCTGGGAGTCAAGAAGAAAGGAGACAGACCTGAGGTAGCCCTAACAAGTGAGGCAGTTCTTTCTTACTAGATAGTTTTCTTGATGCCTCAAAAGAAGTACTTGATTGAGAAATGCCATGTTCATAACCACAAGGGTTTACTGAATGGAGGAGACTGAACTAGCCCATGCTTTGTATTTAAATAAATATAAAATAATATGAAAATAAAAGAGCATTGGCTGTTCTTACACAGGACCTCGGTTTTGTTCCCTGTACACCCATGGTGGCCCACAACCACCTGTAACTCCAGCCAGGGAATCTGACACCCTCTTTTGGCCTCTGTGGCCACTGCATGCACATGGTACATAGACATCCAATCAAATATTCATACACATAAATAATAAGGCCAGGCATGGTGGCGTATGCCACTTGGGAGGCAGAGGCAGGCAGATCTATTTGAATATGAGGCCAGCTTAATCTACAAAGCAAGTCCAGGACAGGCTCTGTTACACACAGAAACTCTGTCTCAAAAAACAAAACAAATCAAAAAATCTTAGAGGACATAGCAGTATTTCCACTGGGCATTTACAATGTTTATAACTCACCTAGAAAGCTTTCTCTTTGGCTTCTTCCATTAAGAGCCCAGTTTTTAAATGCTGTCTTCTTAGAGGGGCCTTCCTGACCACCTAGGGATTTTATGAGCCACCCATACACTGTCTTTCCCTTTCCCTTATTTGTCATTCCTTTAAAACTTGATTTAATCAGTATGTTTTTTTACATTTATTTATCCATTTTGTGTGTGTGTGTGAGTGTGTGAGTGTGATCAAACTCAAGTCATTTTGCTTGTAGGCAAAGTGCTTTACCAGCTGTGTCATCTTGTTGACTCCTCCTTTTTTATTTTTATTTATGTGTATGAGTGCTTTGCCTACATGTATGTAGGAATACCCATGTGAATGCAATATGTCCTCTGAGGCAGAAAGAGATTACTGGATAGTTGTAACTCCTGGAACTGGAATTACAGAGAGCTGCCATAATAGTGCTGATAACTAAACCTGGGTCTTTAGCAAGAACAGCAAGTGCACCAGGCAGTGGTGATGCATATCGTTAGTCCCAGCACTCAGGAGGAGAAGCAGAGGCAGGTGAGTCTGTTGAGGTTGAGGCCAGCCTGGTCTATAGATCCAGTTCCAGGACAGCCAGGACTACACAGAGAAAGCCTGTCTCAAACAAAACAAAACCCAAAAAGAACAAAACGGCAAGTGCTTTTACCTGCTGAGCCATCTTTCCACCTCATATTATTTATTATTCTTTGTATAGTACTTGTCAGTACCTACACTTTTTCTGGCTTATTTGCTTATAGACACCAAGTTGTTCTTGGCTTATTGTCATTATTGTTTGATCACCTTTGGTAATTCTGTTTGTCAGGATGAACCACCTAACTTGCTTGTCTTAAGTCACTGAATCATTTTCCTGAAACCAGAGAAGGGTGGCAGGAACTTGCTCTGGAGGGGGCATGCATGCTGAAAATAAAGGTAGAGGGTGGAGATAGAATATTTGCTTCCATGGTTGGCTGAGAGAATGGAGTAGTCAGCAAGGTGGGAAATAGAGGCCTGAAGGACAACACAAACATGGTTGAAACCAAAGGCTAAATTCTGAGGTCACCTGAGAACAGGATGGTAGGTGGAGAGTAAGGAGGGCTGGGCAGACATCTCAGGACAGGTTATTAGTAACCATGGTGCTCTCTGAAACAATCCCAGCCGACACTGCCTCTCCCTTTCTTGCCACTTCCTTTTTTTATTTCCTTTAACAAGTATTGTGTTTGTGTGTGTGTGAGGTGCACTAGTGCCATAGTGCATATGTGGGCTCAGAACAACTCTTGGGAGTTGGTTCTCACTTTTCACTATGTGAGTTTCCAGGATCAAACTCAAGTCCATTAGACTTGGCTGCAAGCACTTTTACTCACTGAGCCAACTCACTGGCTGGCCCTTTCTCAGCATTCTTGCCTTGTGAATCCGGACCGAACTTTTCCCATATAGGAAGGATCTGGTAGTTAACATGCAGAGCTCCAAGGAGGTTGCCTGATGCTCTATCTATTTGGTGTTCTGCTTTCTTTAATGTGCCCAGAAACCCACCTTTTTTTTTTTTTTTTTTTTTTTTTCCTCAGTCTCTGCTGCCAGGAGCCTGCTTTCTGTTGTTGTTGTTATTTGGCTATTTTAGAGACAGGGTCTCATGTAGCTCTGGCTCTGGCTCTGTCCCGGAACAGATCTTGTATATCAGGCTAGCCTTGAACTCACAGAGATCCTTTGCCCCCTGAGTGCTGAGATTAAAGGCATGTACTACCACACCCAGCCCAAATATTATTTAAGATATATTTTTATTTTATGTGCATAATTATTTGCCTACTTATGTTGTCTGTGTACCATTCGAGTACAGCATCCTCTGTGACTGGAGTTAAAGACAGTTGTGAGTTGCTGTGTAGGTGCTGGGAGCTGAACTTGGGCCTTCTGCAAGAGTAACAAATATTTTTAATTAAATCATCACTCCAGCTTCTAAGTTTTTTAAATTACAGTTTTAATTTTTAAATTTTAGGTGTGTATGTGTTAGAGTGTGTGTGTGTGTGTACCATTGAAAACGTATAGTGGTCAGAAGACAACTTTGTGGAGCCCTACCTTGTGGGCCCTGGAAATTAAACTCAGGTTGTCAATCTTGGTGACAAGTGTCTGTATCTGTTGAGCCAGCTCTCCAGCCTCTCCAGCTGCAGGAACTTAGGGCTGGATTGAATCTGAATCTGGAATGGTCTTTCTTTCAGTTTACGGTAAGAATAAACTGATGTGCCAAAGAGGCACGAGAGGGGCTGTTACTGATTCTTTTGGAGGAGTGTGCTATCTGTTTGCTTGTGTAGCTTAGACTCTCCTGTAAGCTGAGAGGAGTCAGAGTAGAGTCAGTACTTGCTGAGACAGGCTGTGCACTCTGGAAGGCTGGAGAATGTGACACAGTTGCGATAGTCTAGGCAGGCTGTCAGTCCTGTATGGGGCACACCTGCCCTTCAAGCAAAGAGAGCAGCCCTGGTGGCTGTTGCTGGTTTCCAGGGATGCCCTCTCTTTGTGTGCACGAAGCTTGTCCTTTGATGGCCTCACTTCTCTGTTTAGCTATCATCGTCCACTCAGATTTATATTCTAGATTGCTAACTACATGACCAGCTTGACTCTTTGGCTGCACATTGTTTACTAACACTAAGGTTGCTAGCCAGCTTGTTCTGTTAGCTGTCAGGTCAATGATTTGTTAAAAACATTTTTAACTTTTGCTGGGCATAGTGGCATACACCTTTACTCCCAGCACTCAGAAAGCAGAGGCAGGAGGATCTCTGACTTTGAGGCCAGCCTGGTCTACAGAGTGAGTTCCAGGACAGTCAAGGCCACACAGAGAAACCCTGTCTTGAAAAAACTAACCAAATTTAACTTTATTATAAAAACAACTTGGAAATAAAAAAATACTACACCCTGAAATTAACCCAGCCCAAAGTCTGTAGATCTCAATGAACTTCAATACAGTTAGAATAGCATTCATTAGCAACTATATATTTTACGTGCTTATCCATCTGAAGCTGTGGTAGAGTGGAGGCTGGATTCAAATGTAGAAGCCTGTGCTTCCCTTCTAGATGCTTACAGTATGGAGTAAGGGTCAGGAATGTGTATGCTGACCCTCCTTCAGGTGATTCTGCTACCAGGCATCATCTGAGGACCATATATCTGACTATCTGACAGGGTGCACTGACTTTGGGGTCTTTGTTAGCTCCTTACGCAACTTGAAGAACCAGGAAGCGATTTTTTTTTTTTTTTTTTAAGGGCTGGAGAGATGGCTCAGTGGTTAAGAACATGAACTATCCTTCCAGAAGACTCAGGTTCAGTTCCTAGCACTCACATCACGTAACTCACACTAACTCCAGCTCCAGGGGTACCTTATGCCTCTCACTTCCACAGGCACCAACACTCACACGCACATACCCAGCCCCCATATTAAAATATCCTAGGAATTTAGTTTGTGTCATGTGATAAGTCAGAGAAAAGTTAAGAAGAGATGAAGGAGCCAAGTAAGCAAGGATGTGCCTTCTGGGAGGGAAAGAAGAGTGTTTCTGGGATGGGATTTAAGAAACATGCACAGACCAGATATTGCAGGAAGAGGCAGAACCCAGATACTTAACATGGAGGAACCTAATGTTATTCCCACTGCAGACCAGTGAATGCTTTTGAGACTTACTGGAGGCTTTGCATCAGAAAGCAGTTTCTGTGGGTTTTTTTGTTTTTGTTTGTTTGTCTTCTGGCCTTGAAACTGCCCTGCTCAGAAAGCAGGTTTAAATGCAGACCCTGGTGGCTACCCAGCATAGTCGAGACTTGCCTTGGGTTTTTGTATGTTCACTGTGTTATAGTGAAGGCCTCCCCCATCCAGTTTGGCTTCCCTCAGTTCCCAGAGCCCTCTTTCACATTGCTTCAGTTCTTCCTGTGAGCAACTGGATGTAATTTACCTCCTCTAAGAGCTCTCCTTGCAGCCAGGCATGGTGGCGCATGCCTTTGATCCTGGCAGTAGGAGCTGCCATCTACCACTCTAAAATGAAAAGTACTACCTATCTCTTTCCTAGGTGAAATCACAACACTTGGGTGAAAAGCCTCTGTAAAAAGAACTAAGCTGGGTGTTGTGGTATGAGCCTGTAATCTCAACATTAGGGTGGCTGAGGCAGAAGAGTCACGAGAGACCAGCCTGTGTTACACAGTGAAGAGAAAAAAGGAGTAAAGCACTATGCCACTTGGGCAGATACTGAAGGCCTTGTAGGCCATAACTTAGGTGGAATTATGGAAGGCTTGGTTCTAAGCTGAGGCCTTGAACTTGGTTGTGCAGGTTACAAAGAGACCTTTTTTGTTTGTTTGTTTGTTTCAAGACAGGGTTTCTCTGTAGCTTTGGCTGTCATGGAACTCACACTGTAGACCAGACTGGCCTCGAACACAGATCCACCTGCCTCTGCCTTCCAAGTGCTGGGATTAAAGGAGTTCGTGACCACCACCTGAACTTTAATCTAATTTTTTATTTAAAAAATTATTATTATGAACTGGATGAGGTGGCTTATGCCTGTAATCCTGCACTCAGGGAGGCAGAGGCCAGCAGATCTCAGTGTTTGAGGCCAGCCTAGTCTACAAAACCAAGATTGCACAGAGAAAACCCCTGTCTGGAAAAACTGAAAAAAAACAAACAGAACAAATGGAAGAAGGCAAAGTTCAAGTATGGTTAGCCTGGGCTGCACAGTGTGTTTGAAAGACAATCTTTCTCCAATTAAGCTACTCTCAGACATAAAAAAAAAAAAAAGAAAGAAAGAAACAAACAAACAAAAAGTCCTGTCCTTTGTTTCCTCTGTGGTTTCCAGGCTTTAGATACGTAAAATCGTGCATGTGTATAGGATATGTAGGGCTCTGATAAGTGTTGGGTAAGAAATTAGAGGATGTGCTCCGTCCGTATACAGTGTACTTGTGTGAAAATGTCTTATGTAACCCAGTACCACGTGTGATGAATATATGTATGCAAAGTTGTTGATTTTGACAGGGTCTCGCTGTGTAGCCTTGCTGACCTGGAACTCACTGGATAGAGTAGGCTGGCTTTCCACTCGGAGATAGATCTGCCTGCTTCTGCCTCCCAAGTGCCACCATGCCTGGTGGTTTTCCTGTTTTTAAGAACATTGAATCTTGTGTTTGCATGTGTTCCCCAGCTGACAGGTAGAGACATGGTCTTGTGACACCATTCTTCACAGTGTGATTGTGGAGCTAGACTGCTTGACCTTGGGGAAGTCATTTACTTTCCTGTGTCCTTCAGTTCTTGTTGGTAAGGGATGCTAAAAATGGTACCTGTTTGAAGGGGTTTTATGAAGGATCATCGGTTAGGCTGAGGAGAAGAACACTTACATTAGTTCCTGAGACAGTTCCAGTAGGACTGATTTGCTCTAGTAGTGTTGGCATCAACCCAGCGCCTCACGTGTGCTGGGCAAGTGCTGATAAACAGTGTTTGGTTTTCACTACTTTGACTGTACAAGGTTGAAGAGGGGTCTCATGTTGCCTGAGTTTGTCTTAAACTCAAAGCTCTGTAGCCGAGACTGGCCTTGAACTGGTCCTTCTGTCTCCATCTCCCAAGTATGCAATTATAGGCCTGCCCCACCATTTCCAGTATGTGTGCATGCTGGGCAGGCATGTCACCACTGAGCCACATCCCAGCTTTCTGATTGTTTCTCTTATTATACTCATGAGCTATAAATTACCCCATGTCTCAGCTTTGTTTATGCAGTTTTCTGCCTGTAGATTTTATATTTTTTGGTATTCAGATGTTTTTCCTTAAAGTCTCATCTGTTATAAGACCAGTGTTTAGCTAAAAGTATGCTTTTCTATTTTGAAACTATAAGAAAATGGCTTCATGTTCTTTTGAGTACTATATATATTTAACTTATTAATTTGAATATTAATTTGAATATCAACATCTGTTCCAGTGGAATGTATTGTTAGGTTAAGAATGGTTAAGTCTTAAGTCTTTATTTATTCATTCTTTTTTTTTTTTTTTTTCAATTTAAGGGCTGGAGAAATTTTAAGGGTGCTTGCTGCTCTTCCAGAGGACCGGAGTTCAATTCCCAGCATCCATACCCTGTGGTTCAATTCAACATCCTCTTCAAGCACCCACACACATGTGGCTTAAACACACACACACACACACAAATAAAAGCAAAACAATTAAAAACAATTAAAAACAATTGAAAACAATTGTTTATAGTTTATTTAGTGTGTGTGTGTTTGTGTGTACAATTGTGTTCACTTGGGCTACTAGCATGTGTGTCATGAGGCTTGGTTTCAGCTAAGCATTCTCTCTATCCTCCACTTCTTTCATTTGGGTAGATGTCTAAACCTCCACAGAAGGAGAAGCAAAAAGCAGACTCTTTTTTTTTTATTGTTTTGAGAGAGAGTCTCCCTGTGAAGTCCTGGCTGGCTCCACACTGCACCTTCCTCCATCTGTCCAGGGCTGGGATTAGAGGCATATGCAGAAGCCTTTGCTGTCCCCCTCTCTCCTCATGGCAGAGAGTAGATGTAAGGTCTGAATGTGGTCAAGAGTGTTGCAGTGCTAACCTGAGGTGTGGAGACGGCTCTCCTTGGCTGCAGACTTCCCATGCAGACCCTGATAAAGGACTGCTGTACAGGGCTCACCACTCAGAACAGAATATCCGGCTTTGTTTAGAAACAAATGACAGGTCAGGGCATAGCTTACCAGAAAGCACTTGGCATGTCAGTGCCCTGGGCTTGACCCCAGCACCACACAAACGGCCAGATGACGGTAGCAGCCACTTCCTCCAGCCTGTGCATTCAGTGGAGTATTGGTGAAGGAGCATTGAATGCTAGTAACCCCACTGCATTCCAGTTGTCCTTAACAGCTGGAATTCTAGTTCCAGGAAATTTCTTTCATGCACTTGACATGGAAGAAAGCCAGGTAGAGTTGTGTAATCTCAGTACTACTGCTGCTGGCCACACATAATGAAGGGAAGTTGACTGTCATGTGGAATGCTGCAGCTATGCAAGGGCCTAAGCACCTTTTGATGAAGTGCTCTGGGTCGAGTAGCACTTAACTTCATTGTTCAGAGCCTGTGAATGCAAGTAGTAGATTTTAAAGATTTTTTGTCTTATTTTAAGATTGTTTTTGTGCATGTTCACACAAGTACGGTGCCCCCAGCGTACAGAGAAAGTCTAGGGTCTGCTGGAGTTTTGAGTTACATAGGTGGCAGTAGGTTGGAAATTGAACTCTGGTCCTCAGCAAGAGCAGTAAGCTCTTAACTGCTGAGCTTTCTCTCCAACTGAGAAATACGGTTTTTGCAGAAGAAACTTCAGGTGACTGCGGTGGCAGACCCTGAACAGTGATAGTGCTGTGGAAGACAAGATCACCATGGACATGGACGCGGGGACTGGAGTTCTGCATGTTGTCATGAGCTACTCCAAGGACCACCAGTCGTGACCACCAGGAACAAATTTTCCCCTGCTTTTTGGAGCGAGGACTTGCTGATTGTAGTCTGTGGTCTCCAGACTGTGGGATCAACTTCTGCTCTTTGAAGCCCGAGTCTGTTAGAAAAGCACTAGAGACTAATGCACACACCACCACTTCTGCACTGATAATGAAAACAGGCCCAAAGGTGTCAGACATTGGAGCTCTCTGTAGCTACTACCCTGCGCTCTGGCTCCTGCTCTCACTTTTGCTGGCTGTGCACCTTTACCGTGTACACCAAGCTATTGAAATGAGTCTGTCAGGGTACTTTCCCCTGTGAGTAGAATCCTTGTTGACCAGGTGTCTTCTCCATAATGCCTTTTTTGTATGTGTAGGAGTGTTTTGCCTGCTTGTGTGTATGTGCACCGTGTGCATTCCTAGTTCCTGTGGAGGTCAAAAGATGGCATTGGATTCCTTGGAACTGGAGATAAGGATGGGTGTGAGCTATCGTGGGTGCTGGGAAATGAACCCAGGTCCCCTGCAAAAACAGCAAGTACTGTCACTGAACCATCTCTCTAGCCCCGCAGTTATGTCCTTAACTTTTTATTCCTATGCAATATCAGAGAAGTGTTGACAAGGGTGACCCAATGCCCCACTTTTTCTGGAAGTTTGAAAATTTTATTTTTTTGCTTTTGGAGGCAGGGTTTCTTTGTGTAGCCCTGGCTGTCCTGGAACTCATTCTGTGGACCAGGCTGGCCTAGAACTCACAGAGATCGGCTGTCTCTGCCTCCAGGGTGCTGGAATTAAATGTTGTGCCACCACTGCCCGCATTTTTAATTTTTTCATGCTTTCATTTTGAGCTATTGTGTCTTCTAGAATTCTGTTCACACAGGTCATGCCACGCATTCTTTGGAGCTTTCAGGATGGTGCAGGTAGCCTGTAATTTAGCAGGTGAATAGAGAAGGAACTGCCTTCTGGCAGCACTGGGTCTGAGGGCCCCACAGTGGCTCTGCTGCTAGAGGGAGCCAGCTCAGCTCCCTACCTGCTAGTGCCTCTGCTGGGAAGCTATGGCATCACAGCGGGAAATCTAGCACCAATCCTGGGATTGAACAAAGGCCTGGAACACAATACCTAAGAAATGTTTAAGCCATCTCCTAGAGAGATGGCTCAGTGGTTAAGAGCTCTGGTTGCCCTTCCAGAGGACCTGGGTTCAATTCCCAGCACTCGGATAACAGCTCACAATTGTCTATAACTCCTGTTGCAGAGGATTTGACACCCTCATACACACACATACAAGCAGGCAAAACACCAACGTACATAAAATAAAAATAATTAATTTTAAAAAAGAAGAAATGTTTGTTGAATATCCAGAGCCATGGCTCAGTGGTTGGCATTGGCTGCTTTTCCAGAAGACTCCGGTTTGGTTCCTAGTGCCCACATGGCAGCTCACAACCATCTGTTACTTCAGTCCTGGAGGTGGACACCCTTTTCTGACCCTCACAAGGTTCTGCATGCATGTGGTTCACAGCCATACATGCAGGCAAAACACCCACACACCTAAAATTTAAAAATGGCAGAAAAACAATTTTGCTGTGTGCTTTGCCAGTTTCTGAAGCACCTACTGCCGGCTAACCTTGCCTGGACCTGGTCCTCTGCTGCCTAGACTTCTTCCATTCCTCTTTGTACCACGTGCTGAGCTGTTGGCTGGCCTTTTCTACTCTAAGATTCATCCATCTCCTGAGACTTCAGGCCAGGCCAATGCCCCTGGCTCTCTGGGGACATGCCAGCAAGGTTATAGAGAACATGGACGTGGCTGCAGAATACCTCTTGCTGAATCCCACATGAGCTGCGAGCTGTGGTTTGTAGTCAGTGTAGCACTGTTGTCCAGATGATTACGCCTAAATCAGTTTTGGCTATAATGATTTGCTTCCTCTGTGGAAAATTTAGAAACTTCTTTGTGATGGTCCTTTCTGGATCATCAGAGTGGTCATGATACGAGATACTGGGCCTGCATACTGGGCCTCACTAAGGTCATTTTATGAAGAAAGGTTTGATAGTGTAGGTGGGGCCCAGGCCTCCCATGAACTTGCACAATGCTCTGACGGGAGCCAGGTGCTGTTGCTTGATTCCATGGAGCTTCAGGTTGAAAACTCACAGGAAAACAGCATTGCAGTACTCCTGGCTAGAGCAGGAGGGACAGCCTCCCAAGTTCTGCTCTGGACCTGTTGCTGACAGCTACAACAGAAGTAGTCTGAGCTGGTGTTCTGTGGCTTGGATTCACTTCCAGCTCAGGGAGTCATGGGAATCTGGCTTGCAAGGAGGGAGACTCATGTCTCATCCTCCCAGAAAGCCTTACTTGTATCCTTTCTTTTAAATTTTCAGGTTCTTCTTAGTTTCAACTTGTCTGTTTTTGAGATGGGATCTTAGGTGGTGCATCCTGGCCTTGAGCTTGCTGGGGGTACAGCCATGTCCATATGTCACCCTGCCCTGTTGGCTTGGCTGGGGTGGAGCCCAGGGTGGTGTGTGCTAGACAAGTGCTCTACCAACTGCATCCCTCCGTCGCTGGGTGCTGGAACTTCCTCACAGAGTGAAGCCAAGTGGTATTCACGTGGTCTTGAACTCAGGTCCTTAAACTTGCTTTCATGCAAACAGTGTGATCAGATCGGCTTTTGGAAGGGATGGGAAGAAACTGATAGGGGTCGCAAAAAAGGACAAGGTTCATAGGGCACACAACTTGTCTTGGAGAGCAGTGGTTGAGGTGCCAAGGCCTCTTGTATGCTGTCACCTGACACCCTCAAGCTGTCCCCTCGGCTGTCCCACAGCAAGGACGCCCTGGACAGGAAGGTCAGAAGGGAAGAACAAGCCCACACCCTCACTGGCAAAGTGTTCACATTGCCTTTCATTTACTTTTGAGTTAGAATACAAGCCGTAGGGTATCCTGCTGTGTTGGGCCAGCTGAAAACCAAAGAGCTATGTGCCTTGCTCAAGGTCATGCAGCTAGCAGAGGCTAAGCTAGGACTGCTTTCTTCTGGTTTGGTCAGCTCCAAAGCCAGAGCTGTTTCCCAGAGCTTTGTCTCCGGTGAGCTTCAGGAAAGGAGGCTGGGGAACAGTGGGAAGACGCCACCTTTCCCTACTTGACAGTTTTGCCCATACCAACCTGTTCAACCAGTGCATCCTGTTTCTAGAATATTAGTCTTCAGAGACTACAGCAACAAATTTGGGAGAGATACCAGTGGGCTGCACAGGAGACCTGAAAACCTTTGTTTTTTTTAAACCTCAGTGTAGCCCACAGGAGTTGAAATCTCACCGCTGACTGGCTTTCAGCTTGAAGGCCCTGTTCCGTCTCACATGGAGTCTGTTGTGTTGTAGTGAGTAAGCAGTGATGTTGCAGAAGACAGGGTGTGGTGTGCCCTGCTGCCTGGGCCAGAGCCGGCCACACCTGTCCTGTGACTGTTACAGTAAACTGTTCCTGAGTAAACAAGGCTGGCGCTCTTTTGCTTTTCTGAGGAAGCCCAGATGTCTGTGGGTGCTGGCACAGGTCCAAGGGGTCCTGGCCCTGGGCCAGCAGAGGAGACAGCTAGAGGGTGCCAGGTGATAGGATAACAAGAGGACTGGTGTGACTTCAGAGAGACTAAGAATGTTCTTTCTAAAGACTTGCCCTGGCCTTTTGTTAGAGCTTGGAATTCTGCAGCAGA
>NW_026593982.1:706468-710441 GCF_907164565.1 Psammomys obesus | reverse complement strand
GTGTGTGTGTGTGTGTGTGTGTGTGTGTGTGTGTGTGTGTGTGTGTGATGTATAGGGGGGTATTAGGGAGTGAATCTAGGGTCATATATGCTAGTCGAGCACTCTGAATAACCTTGGTCCTCTTTTTACCTTTGTTTTGCTAGAGCCCCATGAAGTTGCTCAGGCAGGCTTTAGACTTGTGACCCTCCCTCCTTAGCCTTCCAAGTAGCTAGAGCCTTCAGGCCTAGCTCTGGATTTAAATCTTTGGTACTCAATTGACAGTGAAGGCTGAGGGCATATCTTAGTGGTGAAAAATGTGCTTAGCATGGTCCAAGCCCTCCCTGAGTTCAATGTCCAGTGTCCAAGTCTGGAGGAGAGAGGGAGGGAAGGAGAGAAAGAGGGAGGGAAGGAGGGCACTCTAGGAAGAGATTGATTAGGAAGCCTCTTGGGCATGAGAGTGGAAATGAATGTATGAGGTTAATTTTGGAGAACTGGACTATGGAAGTAATAGACAGGGAGGGGTGCTGGGCCTTAGCTGTAGAGACAGGAGAGAGACTCTAGGGAGTCTGAGGGAAATGCTCTACAAAGAGAAGCTGGGCCCTAAAGAAACACTTATTTTCTTTGTTTTGCCTAAAGAAAGACAGGCATGGAGGACTGTGAGGATCAAGGTTATTGATACAAGAGTGAATGTTGGACAAGAGGTCCCCACAGGATGCTGGGATACAGGGGTCTGGAGGGTGGCTGATGTCCAGACTTCACCCGGGAGTGCAAAACCTGTTGGTCTGTGGTTTGCTGTGGTGTCCTCAGACTGTCACAGAGCTCAGGAAGAGGAGGCTCGGTTTCCCTGAAATGATGCACAGTGATGGCGTAAAAGAGGCCTCCTGTGACAGCAAGGGCAGGGCACTTCCTCCGTGTTGCTGGTCACAGAATTTCCCTATGAGCTGTGCTCAGGGGGCTTTGCAGGAAATTGAATAATCGTGTGAGAAGCAACAGAGGCCCCTGACACACAGCTCATACCTGGAGCTTCTAGAACAGCCCTGAGTCAGACCTGACTTCAGCCTGCCCTCCTCCAGGGAGAGGTTTTGGTGCTCAAACCACCTCAATGGTTTGGATTCCCCCAGTTTCCTTTCACTAGGGAATCTTGGGCAGGGTCAGATCAGGTCTCAGCTCCCTGCCCATAGCATTTTCCTTTGGATCCAGGCTTTGGCTGCACTTGTAGGCCCTAATATTCTAACTTAACTGCTCTAGACCCCCGAGTTTGACATGGTGCGGGCTGCTTTTAGCAGGACTCTGGAAGTTTCTAGAACACCATTCAACACCCTCAGCCTCATATACAGAGTCTAAAGGCAGCTGTGCCTGCTGCTGATTGATGGGAGGGAGGGACCCTGGCATGTGTTCTGGTGTGTCCTGAGCCCTAAGTGACAGTGCTGCCTGCCTGTCTCTGCTTTCCCTTGTCTTGCCTTTAGTGTACTTTCTACAGTACAGGGCCTGTCCACCATCCAGCTCTGCTTCTTGGACTCCTTACTCTGTCAGCGGCCTAGCTGTGAGCCCCTCCTTGGGAGTTTCGGCCAGACTTCACTGGGGAGAGCCCTGCTCTGCTGGCTACTTTGAACTGCCTGTTGCTTGGGGGCTGACTACATGTCATGCTGGTCTGTCTGCTCTTTGGGAGGAAGGCTTGTGGCTTCGCTGGGTTCTCCTCTTGGATTTCATGCTAGCTCTCCTTGCCCTCACCTCGGGAGAAGTTGTCAAGAAGCATCATAAATCCTCAAAAAGGAAGGCAAGAAGGTGCTTTCTGAGCCATTTGTTTTCTGAAGGAAGTTATTTATTGTTTATTTTATTTTCTGTGTGTGAGTGTCTGTATACACATGTATGTGTGCCCTGCATGTGTGCCTGGTTCTCATGAAGGTTGTACCCCCTGACCTGGAGTTATGGATGACTGTGAGCCACCGGTGTGGGTGCTGGGAACCAAACTCTGATCCTCTGCAAGAGCGGCAAGTGCTCTTACCACCACATTAGCCCCCGAACAGTTATTAAACCTACCAGAACACAGTATTGATGGAATGCAGTCCTGGAAAGGTTTATCATTAAAGGACAGGCAGACGGAGTCATGCCAAGAAACAGTAATGCCAGTCCAGGTAAAATATGAGGGGTAAGATTTAATCACGAGCACACAGCAGCTTTGAGCTGGAGGGGAGCTCCAGAAATCGGCTTTCCCCCCTTGGAGACCGAAAGTGAGGAGGGGACTCTACCTTCTTGGCTGTAGGAGTCACCAGCTCCTGCTGTAAAGGCCTGAGGCTTCTCCTGTACCCTCTCCTCTCCCCCTCCCCCGCTGCAGGATTTATGGGCTACACTCTTAGTAGCCCCGCCTTCTTGTTGGGGATTGTTTATCTCAACACCAGCTCAGGACGTCACTGCACAGGGTCACCAGTGTCAGGTGGCGCATTTTTATGGAGCATATATAACAAAATAAAGTTCCCACTTCCCTATTAAATCTTCCTCCGTTTATAGTCTCCCTGTGGGCTAGGCCATGTAAAGCTGCAAGATAGGTGAGCAAATACCAAGAATACTGGCATAGCTGATACCCAGGGAAGCCACTCAACCTCTGAGTGAGGCCGTTTCCTAAGCGTCCATTGCTTCCCTGTACTGTCTCCAGTGATGCTTCCTGCTTGTGGCTTCAGCTGACACTAATATGTTTTGTTGTTTCATTTTTAAATTTTTATTTGTTTATTTATTTTTCTGAGACTGTCATTGCTCTGTTTCTGGCTGGTCTAGAATCTCTATGTAGACGAGGCTGATCTTTAACATGTGGTAGTCATGGGCTTCTGCCTCCCAAGCACTGGAATTACAGGTGTGTCCTACCACATCTGGCTTGCCCCATGCTCTTGAACCTGAGTCTCCAGCCTAGATTTCTTTTCTGTGTTTGTTAACCACTGTAGCCACACACTTTTGGCATGTTAACCTTGATGGCACTTAGATATCTTAAAATCAGTCTGTCCATCCACATTTCCTATGTCCTCTTGGCCCATTCTTCTCCTTCAGGCTTCTTTCTCTTCCACATTCGCTCTTAAGAACATCACCATCACCGGGCATGGTGGTGCACGCCTTTAATCCCAGCACTCGGGAGGCAGAGGCAGGGGCAGAGGCAGGTGGATTGCTGTGAGCTTGAGGCCAGTCAGGTCAACAGAGTGAGTCCAGGACAGCCAAGACTACACAGAGAAACCCTGTCTTGAAAAATTAAACAAACAAACAAACAAAAACAAAAACAAAATCCATCACCATCAGGGGTCATTTGTGAGCTATGTTTCCATTGCTGTTGTCCACCATTCCCACCAGAAATTGAAAGAACTTTAAAAATTCTGTTTGTTGTGTGCATGTGTGTGTGCACATGCCCACACAGGCTGTGGTGTTTGTGGCAGTCAGAGGACAGCTTGGTAAGGTTGGTTCTTGCGTTCCACTATGTGGGTCCCAAGGATTGAACTCAGGCGGTCAGACTTGACAGCAAGTGCCTTTACCTATGGAGCCTTTTCCCCAGCCCTCCCAGAAAGCTAATAGTGCTAAAGTGTGGTTCTTTCCTCCTTTCTTCCTCCTCCTCTTCTAGAGGTCTGTAACGAAACTGTAGGTGAATTCTATAGCAAAATTAACATTAAAAAAGAAATTAACCACCAGGAAAGGTGTTTGTGCAGTTGTGGGCAGTTGAACCAGTACAGCTGGAAGGTAGGTTCTTGTTGGGGATGGAGGCCAGAATAAAGAGAAGTCCAGCACAGGTAGGATGCATACACACGAAACAGGACTGGTAACTGGCTACCGACACCTCTGGGGGCAGAGGAGATGGCTCAGAGGTTAAGAGGTCCTGAGTTCAATTCCCAGCAGCCACATGGTGGCTCACAACCATCTATAATGAGATCTGGTGCAGGTGTACATGCAGGCAGAACATTGTATACATAATAAATAAATAAATAAATAAATAAATAAATAAATAAATAAATAAATAAAT
>NW_026593982.1:661672-706458 GCF_907164565.1 Psammomys obesus | reverse complement strand
AATAAATAAATAAATAAATAAATAAATAAATAAATAAATAAATAAATCTTCTTAAAAAAGAAAGAGATCACTGAGCTGGGCACATGGCCAACACCTGTAATCTCAGCCCTGAGAGGTTAGGGCAGAGGGTAGTGAGGCCAGCTTGGGTTACACATTGAGATTATGACAGGAATGAGATGACTGAGAGTCATTAACACAAAGACTAGAAGGGTGGGCATGGCGGATCCCAGCAGCACTGAGGAGGCTGAGGCAGGAGGATTGCTGTGAGTTCAAGGCCAGCTTGGATTACCTATGAGTTTCGCTGGGATTCAGATTGAGACCTTGTTACCCAACAAGAGCAAAACCAACAACCAAGTAATGAATGTAGCAGAAGATAATTAGGAACTCTTTTTTTGAGGCAGGGTCTCACTGTGAATTTCTTGATGGCCTGGAACTGGCTATGAAGACCAGGCTGGCCTTGAAGAGATCCAGCTGCCTCTGCCTCTGCCTCTGCCTCCTGTGCCACCACACCTGGTGATGATATGTTCTTTTAAAGAACATATCTTTAACACATACTAAGCTCTTACAAATTAGTAGGGTGGCCCTGTAGCCCTGAAGAAATTGCACCAAAGTCATAGAACAAATACAAATGAAGTACGAAGAAAAGGACTGTTTTACTCTCAATCTAGAAGATACAAACAAAACTAAATGTTATATTTCAGTGTAGATAACAGCAAACATTCAAGAGGAGGGGCTGGGGGTGTGGCTTGGGGGAGGACAGCTCCGGGAGTGCAGCTGGGAATGTGAATGAGCAGGGTCTCTGAAGATCAGCTTGACAGTACCTATCAGAGTCCAAAGCACAATGCCTTTAGACCAGCTAGACTATGTCTGGAAACTTTTGTCAATAGCTAGTTTGCAGATCTATGTCTATTCTCTCTGGGTATGTGGATGTTTGTTACATAGAGTTTGAAAAGCAACCAAGCAACCAAAATGGACACAATTGGCCAGATCATGGTATGTCCATGCATTGATAAATGAAGATACTTACATGGAAGTATCACTATAGCATATACATAAAATAGTAGCCTATGAATCTCTTTCACTTGAAATAAATATAGCCATAGTTGGTATGCACTTTATTTTTGTTTGTTTCTTTGTTTTTCAAGACAGGGTTTCTCTGTGAGTCTTGGCTGACCTAGACTTGCTTTGTAGACTAGCCTGGTCTTGAACTCACAGTGATCCACCTGCTGCTTGCTGCCTTCCTTAGTAGGCATTTAAAAAAAATCAGAACCAGTTAGCCCAAAAAAAAAAAAAAAAAAAAAAAAAAAAAAAAAAAAAAAAAAAAAAAAGAAAGAAAGAAAGAAAGAAAAAGAAAAGAAAAGAAAGCAGTTGGTGGTGGTACAAGCCTTTAATCCTATCTCCAACTTTTAGGCCAGCCTGGTCTACAGAGTGAGCTCCAAGACAGCCAAGGCTACACAGAGAAACCCTGCCTCAAAGAAAAAAAAAAAAAAAAAACCCAAACCAGTAACATGACTCAGTAACTGAGCACTTACTGTGCAAGCCTGACCTAAGTTCTGCCTCTGGAAGCCACAGAGGAAGTTACTCCCTGACTCCAGTGTGCATGGTGGCCTGCAGTGGCCTCTACTTACTCACGTGTGCACACAAACACAAGTAATAATAACAAAATTAAAATTTGCACACCACACAATACACAAATTTTGTGATTTGGGAAAAAAGTTGCTAAATACTGGCATTCTAGCTGGGTGTAGTGCAGCACACTGGCAATCCAGTGCTTAGAAGGTAGAGGCAGGAGGGTCAGGAGTTTCAGGCTAGCCTGAAACTGTGGGAGACTGTCTCAAAAAAGCAAACCAACAAGAAATAGGATTCTGACGTGAGAATGGCCTGACCAAATGATTTTACTCAGTGGGTGAGGTAATGAAGAGCCATTATAGGCTCTTAAGCACATGGAAGCGATGAAAGCAGGAGCCACGGAAGGCTTTCTTGTGTGGCATGCAAATGGATGAGGCAGAAAATGAGCAGTGCAGGCACAGGCCTGAAGTTATAAGGCAACAATTAGGCCAGGCAGGGGGAAAGACCCTGATTTGGAAGTCTGACAGGCAGGAAGAGGAGAAAGAACAAAGGGTAAGAGGCCATAGAAACAACCCAGTTTGTGTCCATCCTATGAAATAAAAGTTAGAGCCAGGCGCAGTGGCGCATGCCTGTAATCTCAGCACTCGGGGAGGCAGAGGCAGGTGGATCTCTTTAAATTCGAGGCTGACTTGGTTTATAAAGTGAGTCCAGGACAACCAAGGCTACACAGAGATACCCTGTCTCTAAAAAAAGAAAGAAAAGGAATACATGTTATCACTTGTGACAGCAAGAAAGGCTCTTTTAGGTGGGGAGGTGAGCTGGTCTGTGATTGCAGGTTTCCGCTGGGAGAAGTTTCTCTAAAGCGGAGGCAGCTCTCCCAGGGCAGGCTGCAGAGTCTCCTCTCCTGCTCTAGGTGGGGAGCGACACCATGGAGGAGGGGAGGAGTTGCCTCAGCATTGTGGAGCCCCACTACGTGCACAGCCTTGACTGGAGGCAGACCGGTGCTTCCCGGCACCTTTCCTTTCATAAGAGCTGAAGCTCAGAGACAGAATCAGGGGAGCTAGGGGTGTGGCTCATGTCTGTAATTCCAGCGCTCTGGAGGCTGAGGCAGGAGGATGGCCATGAGTTCAAGGCTTCATAGTAAGACCCTGTCTCAGAAAATAAAACAGATAAACAAACAAACAAAAAAAAAAAAAAAAAAACAGACAAAAGTAGAATTGAGACACGGTGTTTTTAGCTTCAAATTCCCCTTTCTATTTTTCTGTTCCCTGTTTGTTGGGATGAATTTTTCGGGAGAGAGAAAGAGATTAAAGGAAAAGATGCAGCCTGAGGAAGGCACCAAGGGTAACCCGGCAGGGACACATGCTCATCACTGACCCCGGCAGACATTCCGTTAGCTAGAAGATGGTGGCCGGTTCACTGAATTCAGGCTGGAGGAAGTCCCTGCCTGTCCCTGAAGGTTTGGGAAGTGAGGCTGCCTGGTGCGATTGCAGGAGTTAGAGGCGGCTTAGTGCTTTATTTCCGTTTACTCTGGCTTCACTCCTTTGCCAATAATACAGTAAAAGTGTGTAGACTGAGACCAGTGAGGACAGGACCTGTCTCAGCTGGAGGGAGAAAAACTTGTGTGAAGTCTCGAGGCTTTTTCCCTCTGGATTCCCACGCTCTCTACTTGTATATTCACAAGCTGGTACAGATCCACGCTGATCTTCTCCTGGGGATAGACCAGGTCTCCCAGGTCGTTTGCCTTTTCCAACAGGCGCCATCTTTATGGTCCTAATCACTTAACACGTGCAGATGATGAACCCAGGAACTCCGGTGCGCTCCTAGTTCTGAGCTCACGGCCGCTTTAAGTAGGTCGCCCCATCGCTGCCCTGGTGTCTCCGTGCTGCTGCGGGGAAACCACCTTGCAACCGGTCCTCTCCAGTTTGGGCCGTGAGAAGCGAAGACTTCGTGCGAGGGAAGCACTCGAGGCATCCCCAGGGCTCTCGGAGTGTGGGACACGCTTCGTGCTGCAGCTTGGGGGCCTGTTTTAAGGACAAGTCTTGCCCAGATGTTACAGTGGAGGGGAGAAACAAACCAACAAAAAACAACAAGCGCCCGGGAACCCCGTGGGGCCACCTAGACTTTGGATGAGGGCAGCTGCTGTCCAGCCCCGTGCGGGGGCCCTGTCGCCCTTCCTCCCGCCTGGCCTGCGTGGTACTAAATCAGGCCCGCCTGCCTTGTCCCTTGCCCGCACTTCCCGGTCTGGCCGTTTTCTGGATGTGTGCCAGCGGTGACTTTTAGTGGGAATGACTCCTCTCTACCAGGCTAAAGCAAACCTGGGAGGTTCTGGCTCTGGCTCCAGAGAGGCTGGGGCCTGTCACCCAGCCCTGCCCTGGGTTTTCTGGCCACCCTTTTACCCTTAGCACACTTCCTCTAGGCCCATAATTCTGCCTGGGTAAGGATTACATATTAGCTTCTTCCGAGGAACTGAGGGGCAGGAGAATCAGTGCCATGGAAGATATTCTTAGGTAACCCCTGTCTCACCAGGGGAGACTCGCGGTTCTCCTACAGTCTGTGGGGTGTTTGGGGCATGGAATGTGTTCACATGGGGAAGGATTTACACTGTCTTTGCTTCGATAGCTGTCTGTCTTTTATTTTTGACACAGGAGCTCTCCATGCAGTTGAGGCTGGCCTAGAACTTACTGTGTATTTTAGGCTGATCAAAACTCATAATATTCCAGCCTCAGCCCCTTGACAGCTGGGAGTAAAGGCATGAGTCATCCCACCTGGCTACCACTATGAGTTCGAGGCCAGCCTGGTCTACCTGTGAGTCCAGCCCAGCTAGAGCTACTTAGTGAGACCCATCTCAAAAACAAAACAACAACAGCAACAAAACAAAGAAAGCCTCTAAGGCTGGACTTTTGCCTCCCTCTTTTGCAAGCTAAAACTTATTTTCCATCTTTACCCTCCTCTTTTTTGTTGGTTTAATTAGGCCAGTATGTGACATGATGGTGAAGTCACCAGAGGCCTGTTAGACATTGCCTTTTTTTTTTTTTTTTTCTGAGATAGAGTTTCTTTGTGTAGCCCTGGCTGTCCTGAAGCGCTCTCTATAGACCAGGCTGGCCTCAAACTCACAGAGACCCTCCTGCCTCTGCCTCCGAAGTACTGGGACTAAAGTCAATGAGCCACCACTGTCCAGCTTGACGCTGTTTGTTTATTTGAGAGAGAGAGAAAGAGGAAGAAGAAGAAAGAGAAAGGGAAAGGAGAAGGAGAAAGAGAAAAGGAAAAAGAGAAGGGAAACTTGGCTGTCCAGGACGACGGGGGCGGGGGGGACTTTCTCCCTGCCTTCCTCCCTGTCCTCTGGAGAGGCCTCCTAGCTGGGTTTTGTTGTTCTTTTTCAGACAGAATCTTATCATGTAGCCCTGGAACTGCTACATACACAAGGCTGGCCTTGAACTCACAAAGATCCACCTGTCTTTGGCTAGAATGAAAGGTGTGTCACCATTTGAGGAGGGTTAGCAATAAGTGAGGGTGCAGTAAAGAAACCCCTAAATGGCTGGTTTTTCGTGTGTGTGTGTGTGTGTGTGTGTGTGTGTGTGTGTGTGAGAGAGAGAGAGAGAGAGAGAGAATGCTAGAGGTATCTGGGAAAGTCCAGAGAAGAGAGAAAAAGAAGCAGACTGACGTGTCTAGGGCAAGAGAAGTGAGAACAGCGGGAGAAAAGATATGGAGACTAGCGGGGGGCGGGGTTTGGAAGGGCCAGGAAGCTGGTCTGGACTGTGGAAAGCATAACAAGTGCCTGTGGATAGTGCCTGGAGGAGTCTGTAGGTTGCCATGGGTATACGCCAGGGGAAGTAAGTGGCCATTTCTGGCAGGCAGACACTTATTTCCCAGGTTCCTGAGAAATGCTGGCTGCAGGCTTTTATTAACCCTTCTCTAGTCCAGCTTGAGCTGAGCCAAGACTGTCATTTCTGGACAAGGCTCTGCTTTTTGGAGTTTGGGGTACTGGAGTTTCTTTGGGCCTGGCATTCCAGCCTTTTGTGGATGGTCACTTCAGAGCTGACCAGGGTTGTCCCAGTGGGCTCAGGAAGGTTGGAGTTCAGGTCAGGGCTGGGGAGGAGAAGGGGAGTCCGGGATGGGGGTGAGACTTGCAGAAATTCAATCAGAAGCATCTGGTTTGTTGACCATCAGCTAAAAGAGCCTGAAGAGATGGGAAGCAATCACATTATTATTATAAAAATGATAGGGACCAGGGACTAGTAGGCTGAGAAGGGGTAGAGCTAGGGACCCAAGGGAGACCAAAGGATAGCCTTGGAGTTGGCCAGTTCTCTTCACTTGGCCAGACTGGTTCACATTGGCTTTATAGCAATGTCCAGGGCTTGCTGGCTCTGCAGGACCACCGAGGCTAGGGAAATGGCAGGCTTGGATGGTGTCTGTGAGCTGAGAGGAAATCTGCTGGGACAGACGGTGTTAGCCTGACCACCATCTGTAGTCTGCACTGAAATCTTCTTTGCAGAAGAAACAGTCAACAAGTGTCTGGAGAAGATTTGCGCCTCTGAGCCACAGCGAGAATAAAGCCTGAGAAGTTATCAACATGAAGAAACACGAGCGCTCCTCTGGGATGAGACAGAAAATGTGCTGGCATGAGAGAGAGCAGAACCTTGATGGCCAAAAGGTGGTTCTGGGCTAGAAGCATGGAACGAGCCTCCTTTGTCCACGGCCGGGTATGCGTAGATGGATGGAGGTGTCTTCAGTGCAGCGAGATACACTTTTAAGGCTATATTTAGAAAACAACCAAAATACATTTTAAAATTGAGCCTGTGACTAAAATGTTGGGCCTGTGGCTATGATAATTTGTAAAAAGGTTTACTAGCCAGTGATAATTATAACTGTTACATAGGCTAGAGTAATAAATTATCAGAATTCCATAATCTCAACTTTGGACTTTGAAGTCTTAACATCATGTGTCATTCTTGTCTTGTTTTTCACATGCCTTAATTCACTTCTTCAGACCTTTACAACTTATGTAAATGTAATTTTTTAACTCTGGAAATATCCAAGCATTTGCCAGGAGACACAGTGTTTGATTGCTGAGAGCAGTCATTGAAAAACAAGTTCTTTTAAAGAAAGGAATAGTGAAAAGTCAACTTTTAGTGAGCAAAACACGGTAGCTTGAGTTTGTTTTTACATTTAACCTGTTTTGTGAGTTTGTCTTTTTCAGCAGGAGGCCTGCTGCTCTAGGGAAAACAAAGCCTGAATTTTACATATGAAACCAATTCAGGCTGACAGGTAATTGAGTTTTAGTTTTAAAGCCCTTTTTATTATTTTTAATTTATTTTTATTTTTTATTTATTTGTTTTTGTTTTTGTCTTTGTTTTTTTGAGATGGGATTTCTCTGTGTAACAGCCCTGGCCTCTCTTTGTACACCAGGCTGGTCTGATACTCACAGAGATCTGCCTGCCTCTGTCTTCCAAGTGCTGGGATTAAAGGTGTGTGCCACCGCCATCAAGCAAAATTTTATTTTTATTTTTTAAATATTTTATTCATTTGTTTCTGTCTGTGTCAGGGGACAATTTACAGCATTTGGTCTGTCCTTCAACTGTGTGGGTGGCCTGGGGATTGATCTCAGGTCATTGGGCTTGGCTGAGCCATTTCACTGCCCCCCCCCTTGTTTTTGTTTTGTTTTGTTTGGAGACAGGATCTCTTTGTGTAGCCTTGGTTGTCCTTGACTTGCTTTGTAGATCAGGCTGGCCTTGAACTCACAGAGATCTGATGCCTGCCTCTGAGTCCGAGTGCTGGGATTACAGGCCACCGAACCCAGCTCCATACAGCCTTTTTTGTTAAAGAGATTCAGGTAATAAATATTTTTTAAAGTTCTCAAATATTTATCATCTGCAAGCAATATGTCCCATACTTTACACCTAAAGTCAATACAGCGCCAAAATGTTTTTTCTGTGAAATCAGGCTTTTTGTGAATGGACTGACCAAGCAGCTGCAGCCCAGGAGGGGCTGGCTGAGGTCCCCTTGCTGCTGTAGTAGGAGGTGGCTGGGATGGCTAGCTATCCCGATAAGGAGAGGGTGCGCTGTGACCTCCACCGCAGAGATCTGAGCAGAAGTGTGAATCAGATGGCCTTTGTATCAATTAAGAATGGTGGAGACTTACCCGCTCCTGGACAGCTAAGGAGCCTGGGATCCTCCACGGGTATTGATAGCTTTGTTGGGAGCAGAAGTCATCGGTGTGTGGTCGCCAAAAACAGGAGATCTGAGAGATTTTTCTGTCTACCTTGGCAAGGCAGAGTGGGAGTAGTCCACACAACAGGGTCCACAGTTTGGGCAGGGTCCTGGTGATGAGTGAGGCACAGGGTAGCGCTGCCCAGTGGTCAGCGTTACCACATTTGAAGCAGTCCAGGTGGAGTCTGCTTTGGAGACAGCCTCAGGGCTACCAGAAGCTGGTATTTCTGTCTTTCGGGGGAAGCCTTTCCATTAAAGACCTTACATGCCATATTCAGCAGATCTCGGAGGAGTTTCAGGGCCATTATCTAATCTATTAAGTATTTCTAGTTTGAACAAACTTGTTTTTAGTTAGGCCTACCTTTGACAACATGTACAGAAGGCTAAAGCTTGTCCCTGTAAATGAAGTACACTTGTACTTAGCAGAAAACAAGCATGGTTCTGAGCACTCACTGCTCTTCCAAAGATCCTGAGTTCAACTCTCAGCACCCACATGGCAGCTCCCAACTGTCTGATGCTGTCTTCTGGTGTGCAGGTGTACATGCAGACAAAAGTACCTGTATATATACATAAATAAATTTGTTTTTTTAAAGATTTATTTATTTATCATGTATACAGTGTTCTGCCTGCACTGTATACCTGCCCGACAGAAGAGAGACCCAGATCTCATTATAGATGGTTGTGAGCCACCATGTGGTTGCTGGGAATAGAACTCATGACCTTTAGAAGAGCAGCCAGTGCTCTTAACATTTGAGCCATCCCTCCAGCCCAATAAATTCATTTTTTAAAAAGGGATAAAATGTGGAATGTTTCACAAATTTGCATGTCATCCTTGCTCGGGGACCATGGTCATCTTCTCTGTATCCTCCCAGTGTTGGTAGTCAGGAGCTTACTTAACATTGGGGGTGAAGGACCCTTGAAGTTTACTCTGGTTCCCCTATTTGATGTGATCTGAGTCCCCTGAGTACCAGCCTGGAAATAGCAGCAGCCTGCCATAGCGAAGGGGACAGTGTTGCTGTCTTTAGTCCTGTCCTCAGTGTCCCCAGCCTGTACGGCTGCAGACTGTTACACAGCTGTTCTGAGCTGCAAGCTTTTGAGAGAGAAACAACTCATTTAAGATGAACTGACTGTGGCCATTGCTCTGCTGAAGGTGGGTGCCCTGCCATCACTGGGGGCCTTTACCCACACGGGTGCTGCTGAGAAGGCCCATGACTGTTCCTGGATGCTGGGTGAGGGTGGATCCTGGGAGCCTGACTCCATCCAGGCAGGGACGGGGGGACTCCAGCTTTCTGAGGGGAGGAGAGAGTCCTGCCCTGCCATGCCCACATGGTAGGAGGTGCTTGTGCAGAGAGTGAAGGGACCACGACCTCTGTTTCTTTATCACCCCAGGAAAGTTTACCAGACATGTGGTATGTACTTATTGTTGTTGTTTTGAGATGAGGTTTCTCTGTGCAGCCTTCCTGGAACTCCATAGACCAGGCTGGCCTCCAACTCAGAGATCCACATGCCTCTGGCTCCTGAGTGCTGGGATTGAAGGTGTGTGCCATTACTGCCCAGCCATACAGGCAGTTATAAACTGTACAACATGGGTGCTGAGAACCAAAAGTGTGACCTTTGGAAGAGCAGCAAGTGCTCTTAACTGCTGAACCATCCAGCCCCAAACACATGATATTTTGTGCAAATTTGTGTGCGTGTGTGTGTGTGTGTGAGAGAGAGAGAGACAGAGAGAGAGAGAGAGAGACAGAGAGACAGAGAGACAGAGAGACAGAGAGAGAGAGACTTTGATTTTTGACAAAGCATGCAGAGAGCTGAATGCCCGTCTGGGAAAACTTAGTGCAGAGGAAAGCACACTTAAGAGGCAAGATGGGTGATCAGAAGTCCGGCAGAAGCCAGAGCCAGAGGGACCACGAAGAACATTGGCTGCTGGGAACATGCAGATTCTGGAAGGCCACCAGGACTTCTCATAGACTTGGGATAAGGAGCCATCAGCTCTAAGAGCGTGGCCAAGGACATGTGTGCAGCTCACTTCCCACTGCTGTCATCCTAGTGACTCCAGGGTGTGGCCAGGTCTCCCTGCCATCAGCCAACCCAGTTCCAGTGGTCACGCCCTTCCCTCCCTGGGACTTACACAGAACCCGGGATGCTGTCCCCAAGATGTAGAGCAGCACCTCCTCAGCCACAGTGCTCGTGGTGAAGGGGCGAGAAGACCATAAGCTCTTGGAGGCTTGAAGACTGCTCGAGCAAAGACCAAACAAACATCACGACTCCAGTGAGTGCCACAAAGCAAGGAGGCAATCCTGTGCCACACTGGATGGGCATCCTGTCCATTCCTTAGCGAAAGAGACCTGCTTGATGGAGATTATTAAAAACCCACTTCCTTTGTGTGTTTGTGTGTCTGTGTGGGTGTCCACATGCCATAATATGCTCGTGGAGGCTGGAGGACAACTTTTGGGGTCAGTTCTCTCCTTTACCATGGGGATCAAACTCAGGTCACCAAGCTTGGTGGCGAGTGCCTTTACCTTCTGAGCCATGTCACCAGCCCTCTTGCATGACTTCACGTGACTGTTAAACCAGGCTCTGAGAACTATAAGGCCAGTGGTCTGTGTCTGTCTGGCATAATTATCCTTTTTTAAGGTACAGCATTCTGTTTTTCCTTTGAGGACTAGCTCCTTCCCTTTCTCAGGGAAGGTCCTGGGGGACAAACACATTCTTTTTATTTTTTAAAATACTTCATTTTAATTTTATGTGCATTGGTGTTTTGCTTGCGTGTGTCTGTGTGAGGGTGTTAGATTTTGGGTTAAGATAGTTGAAAGCCACTGTGTGGCTGCTGGGAATTGAACCCGGGTCCTCTGGAAGAACAGTCAGTGTTCATAAGAGTCAGTGTTCATAAAGAGATAGAGTCTCTTGGCTCAGTGGTTAAGAGCACTGTCTGCTCTTCTAGAAGTCCTGAGTTCAATTCCCAGCAACCACATGGTAGCTCACAACCATCTATACTGAGATCTGATGCCCTCTTCTGGTGTGCAGGTATACATACAGATAGAGCACTCATTTACATTAAACAAACAAACAAACAAATCTTTAAACAAGAGAGAGAGAGAGAGAGAGAGAGAGAGAGAGAGAGAGAGAGAGAGATAGGGTCTGGCTGTCCTGGATCTGGCTATGTAGGCCCAGGCTGGCCCCAAACTCAAACTCCCAGAGATCCATCAGCCCCTGAGAATTGGGATTAAAGGGAAGTGGCACCACACCTAGCTTCCATTTCATTTGGAGAACACGTGACTTGCCAGTTGGAGAGTGGTGGCCCTGAGGTGGTGGCCCGTAGTGTGGCCTGAGCTGGGGAGTCGGGGCTCTGTGGTCTTGGTTAGAACACTTAAATGTTCTTTAAGCCAGGCCTGGCAGTGCACGCCTGTCATCCCAGCACTCAGGGAGGCAGAGGCAGGCAGATCTCCGTGAGCTCCAGGCCAGCCTGGTCTACAAATTGGTTCTAGGACAGCAAAGGCTACACAGAGAAACCCTGTCTTGGAAAACAGCAACAACAAAACCAACCTGTCGTATTCTGGACATTTCCTTTCAGTGGGCCCAGCTGCCTCGCCTTTTTTCTCATGAAAGTTTGATTTGTATTTTCATCAGCCAGAAATGTTTATGTATAAACTGTATGCAGTCCTCAGTGAGGCAGGGTACAGCCTTCTCAGCAGATCCTGTTGCCTTAATGTTCTGTCCAGTGAGACCCTGCATTTGAAGAGCCTAGCAACCTGTGTAGGGGAAACCCAGTAAGTTGTAAGTACAGGAATCAAGGAAGCAGGAGGTAGGACCCTGTATGCTTGAGAATGACCTCTGAGCCTAGCCCTGCCAGCCCCTTCTGTATGCCTCAGTACCTCTCTGTCACCACCCTTCCCTGTGTTGGTGATGGTATCCTGCCAGGCTCTGACTTTACTTTCTGTTCCCTCCCAATACTCCCAGTGCGTGACACGCCACAGATGTTGATGAAATGAGTGGTTACAGATTGAACTGGCTTCCGTGATTCGTGAGGTTAGGACTGGGGCCAGATTGGCAAACTTAGGAAGGGAGGCTGTCCCCTCCGTGCCTTCTGCAGGGCCGCACTGCCAACGCACACAGAGCGCTTTCTCTGTAGTGGGCTGCAAAACAATTAACCAACCAAATGGTGTTCCAGACTAGCATCCACAGGGCTGTCAAGGGGCTCTTTGTGCCCCAAATGCAGCTTCCTGCCTCTATGTCCATTCTCCTGCTCTTGCAGGATTGTTTCAGAGGCTGTTGGGAGGCCAGGGATTGGTGATGGGAAAGGTCCAGGGCTCTGGAGACTCCATTCCCTAGGAAGAAGCTCAAGTAGTAAGAGGGGCCTGGTGAGCTGGCATCCTTCCTGTTCCCTTCCCCCAAAGCCTGCTCTTCTGCAAGGCCACGGGGGAGGGATTTCCCAGGGCCCATGTGACTCCCCTGGCAATTGGCAGTCAGTGGAGCTGCCAGAGGCTTTTGTGCTGGACAGTCCTTTCCTGTCAAGAACTCCAGGGATTTTCTGCTGTTGTCAGTCGTGTTTCAAGTCAGCAATTACGGGGCGGATTATGTAATGGCTGGGTGTTAAAAATAGAAAAGACCAAGGTTTGCATTTCTTTTAACCAAATCAAAACAGCCGGGGGAGGGAAGGGAGATGGGGAAGGAAAAGATCATGTGACAGGAGGACGTGGATCCTGTCATGTGACTGGCTAACAGGACAGGATTGCTATGCCTCTGTTTTGGCCTTTTTTGCCTGCTTCCACATCTGCCAAGAATCTCCTCTGAGGATCTGTGCCCCCTGTGGTGTCCTCTAGCTCTGACCAGCGGAATGTCATGAGTTGGAAGGCCTCCCATTAACACCCAGTCTGTGTTTGACTTCCACTGTCTTTTTAGTTGGCTGGTTTGTCTTACTGCAGGAGAGTTAAGAGGTGGCTGCTGGGGCCTTTGGAATCACGTCTCTGACTGCCCTTCCACAGCCACCCCAGCCCAGATAACTCTTTGATGTAATTTTAAAAAATGTGCCATTTATGAAAAAACAGATTCAAGACACGACCCCCTAACTCTCCTCTATCCCAAGTCCCTGCCACAGGAGTGCCGGGACCGCCACCGGTTTCTGTGTGACTGCAGGTTGCAGCAGCCCTTCCCTGTCCCTTGATGCACTTGGGACATCATAGGTTTTCTAGAGAAGTGGTTCTCAACCTGTGGGTCGTGACCCCTTTGAGAGCTGAATGACCCTTTCACAGGGTCGCGTAAGACTATCAGAAAACACAGATATTTACATTAGGATTCATAACAGTAGCAAGGTTATGGCTAAGAAGTAGTAATGGAAAAAGTTTTATGGTTGGGGGGTCACCAATATGAGGAACTGTAAATAAGGGTTGCAGGATCAGGAAGGTTGAGAACTGCTGATCTAGAGGAACTAAGTGCCATGACAGCCCTAGCAGGGCAGATCCTTTTGAAAGCAGGACTTCGGAGGGTATTTCAAGCATCTGAGGCCTTTTACTGTGTCACCAGAAGAGGTTCCTTGGGGAGGGAAGCTTTGAGCTCATTAGATGATTCTGGTCCTAGAGTCTGCCTGGAGCCCACACAGAAAGCTCCCTACTCTGGAGATAGAAGTTGCTGTAAAGAGATCTATCCCAAACAAGTTTGCTGGGGTTAGAGAGAGACTGTTCTGGCCGCTCTTTCACCTGCTCCGTGACGACCACACCCAGAGCCTTTCTCCTTGGCGTAGTGCCTCACGGCTTTGGGGACCTGCTTAGGCGTCTTTTGCTATGCTTGTGTTTGCTTTTCTGAGCCTCACTTGTAACCATACTCTCACCAAAGGCTCACTCTGTTAAGACCCAGGAGACATCTGTGAGAGCCAGACTTTGGTTCTTGGGTTTTTTGAGACAGAGTCTCAAAATGTGTACCCAAGGCTGTCCTCAAGCTCTTAGATTCCAGGATTCCAGGCATCCAAGAGATAAGCCTGGGGGATGGCCAAGATACGACATAGGCTAGGCAGCAGGACTCCACCTGTCTGCCGCAGTTCCTACAGCTGAAGTGCCAGGAGGGAGTGAGGGAGAGGCCAAGACTCAGGGAGAGGTGGCATGATGAGCTTAGAGCTCCTCTGTCTTCAAAAGGAAGGTGGGGTGAAGGGCCGTGGTACAGAGGGGATGATGAGGAGAGGAGGGAAAGAAGGAAGCTACAGAGGAAGACACCGTGGGCGGTGCTTTTGACTTCTCTCCAGCTCTGCTCTTACTAAGGTAGAGAGAGAGCCAGCCCCGAAGAACACAGGAAAGAAAACACCAGAAAGAAAGAAAATCCGCACGGCCCAGAACACAAGAAGAGATGTTATTATCTTTTAATGCTTGACCTCTAGGCTTCAGTGGAGAAGAAAGGCGTGAAGAGGCCATAGTCACGATGTCCCGCAGCACGGACCCTGGACACGCAGTTAGAGGGCTGTCTTCCTGCCCAGTCCCTCCTCTGCAGGTGTGAGCAAATGTTTCCTGCATCAGTCATGGCTCTACAAAATAGTCTCACCTGCCCCACCTCACTGCTGTGTCACAACAGATACTGCATGTGAGGTGATAAGACACCTGACTCCTACTCAGGGCCTCACCCCTGCCTTCCCCTCAGCTGGCAGCTGGCAGAGAACGTGAAACACAGCTAGCCTGTCTTGCCAGGTGTGGGCTTCGGGAATCTCTCCTTGCCTGCTGCCTCACCTCTTCCTCAGCTGTGTTATTTTTAGGTTTTTATGACTGTATTCTATGAGCAGTGAATGGGAGGATATGTGTGCTGGAAACAGCCCAAGAACCTGAGGCTGGAATGGAAGGTCTCAGTGGGTGTCAAATGTCTGGTTGTAGGACCGCTCTTCATTGTCCTAATCCCCACTTTAGTTTTATTGGGGTATAACTGACATACAGAAAACAACATTTATTAATATGTGCACCCACAGTGTGGAGATGCACCTGCCCTGTACTACTGTCTCCACAGCTTGTCTAAAGATCTAAGTGAGCTGGGCCGTGGTGGAGCACGCCTTTAGTCCCAGCACTTGGAGGCAGAGACAGGAGGATCTCTGTGAGTTTGAGGCCAGCCTGGTCTACAAAGTAAGTCCAGGACAGCTGGGGCTATTACACAAAGAAACTGTCTGGGAAAAAACAGTAACTGCATAGATAGGTAGATGGATAGATAGATAGATAGATAGATAGATAGATAGATAGATAGATAGAGATACTAAATGTGCTCATCATCCCACAAAACATCCTCAAGTTCTTTCTTTTTGGTGTGTCAGAAACTTCAGGTGACAGACATCCTCTTCCCATATTTTAAAGCACATGATACTGTTGTGTTGGCTCTAGGTGTTGGTTGAATGGCAGATCTTTAGAATTTACTCACCTTCAATACAGAAGAACAGGTTCTTTATCTCCCATGTACCTGGAGGAAATGAACCCAGCAGCATATGAAAGAATGCACAGTGGGCTGGTAAAGGTGCTTGCTTGGTGACTCGAGTTTGATTCCCAGAACCCATGGAAGGAGAGACCAGCCCCACAGTGTCATCTGACATCCATAGACATACCATGGTAGTGGCCCTCCTGTCCTAGTTACGGCACTATTACTTCAGTGGGACACCAAGACCAAAAGCAACATGGCAGAAGGAAAGGGTTTATTTCACTCTCAGCTTCACACAACAGTTTGTCCTCAAAAACACTGAGGGCAGGAAGCTGGAGGCAGGAGCTGGTGCAGAGGCCATGGAGGGATGCTGCTCACTGGCCTGCTCCCCATGGCTTGCTCAGCCTGCTTTCTTATGGAACCCAGGCCCACCAGCCCAGGGATGGCCCCACCCACAGTGAGGTGGGCCCTCTCCCATCAATCACTAATTGAGAAAATGCCCAGTATACTTGCTCACAGTCGGATCTTATGGAGGCATTTTCTCATTTGAGGTTTCCTCCTCTCTATGACTCCGGCTTATGTCAATTCGTAGGACTGGTTACCACTGTAACCCACCTATCTGGCTGAAGAGACTCATGTTCTGCTCTTTCAGACCACTAAGAGAGTGGACCCCAAGAAGTTAGCATTTCCCCAGGAATTTTCTGTTGGGAGAGGGAAAGACTGAAGCCCAAGGAAAGGAACTTGTCCAGTGACCTTGCAGGAGAGGCTTGCAGCAGTGTCAGGAATGGAACCTTGACTGTTTAGTTATGTATATCTCTTACTTTCTTTTAAAATCCTGCCCTCTCATCAGGACCTAGAAGATGAACAGTAGCTCTTTGTTTCTCTTCCCAATGTGGCTACATTGACTAAGTCTTTTTTTTTTTTCAGTTAATTCGGCCTTTTTGCTGGCTTGTTGAGTGTGACCCCAAATCTGTAGCACCATCATGTCAAAGACAGAGAGCAATACCACCATCTGCTTTCTCTCTTAGGAAACTCTGTGGTTTTCCTGAGAGAGAGGCAGTAGGACTGTGAGTTGCAGACAGCCCAGGCTACATGGTACACCCTTTCTCAAAGCCCTAACTAGAAAATGGCAATTTGAAAATAGAAAGCAGACTACTAGGGAAGGGGAAGGAGCAAGGTGGAGAGGGAAGGGCAGGTGAGAGAAGAGGGAGGGCAGCAGGGATGGTGCTACCTAATAGCATGTCACCATCTCCTCCCCTAGTCCTAGGGGGAAACTCTCTTCTGAGTCCAGTGTGACTGACTCTGTGCTCCTGCTACACACCCCACAAATCTCCTTTGTCCTTAGCTTACTTCAGTCAACATGATACTCTCTAGGTAGTTCATGTTTTCTTTTTTTTTGGGGGGGGGTGTTTTGAGATATGGTTTTTCTGTGTAGCCTTGGTTGTCCTGGACTCACTTCGTAGACCAGGCTGGCCTCAAACTCACAGAGATCCACCTGCCCCTGCCTCCCTGAGTGCTGGGAATATAGGCCTGTACCACCACTCCTGGCTAAAGATTTATTTCTTTTATTCAGTATTCTGCCTGCATGTGTGCCTGCACACCAGAAGAAAGCACCAGATCTCAGTATAGATAGTTATGAGCACCACGTGGTTGCTGGGAATTGAACTCAGGACCTTCGGAGGAACAGCCAGTGTTCTTAACCTCTGAGCCATCTCTCCAGCCCCCGGTTCATGTTCTCTCAAATGATAGGATTTCTCCCCCCCCCCTTTTTTTTGAGTTGGACTAATAGGCTGTGCATCATACTTTATCCATTCTTATCAGTGAATAATCTCAATAGCCAGGCTTCTGTGAATGATGCTGCAATGAGCCTTGGGAGGGCGGCTGTCACTCTAAAGTACTGACTTTCTTTCTTTTTAAAATTTTCTTTTCTTATTTTGTGTGTATACCCACACGCTTGAGCTGCACACACACACACACACACACACACACACACACACACACACACACACAGTCTGTGGAGGCCAGAAGAGGCTGCTGGTTTTCCTAGAGCTAGAGTTAGAGGTGGTTGTGAGCTGCCTGACATGGGAACTAAACTTGGGTCCCCTGCAAGAGCAGTACACACTCAGCAAGGGCTGCTGAGCCCTCTCTCCAGCCACTGATTTCATTTCTTTTTGCTCCAACTAGGCTTGGGATTGGTGAATCATATGGTTTGTCATGGATCATTAATTTTTTGAGGAACGAAACAATGGCTGTGTTATTTTGTACTCCTATCAACAGTGTGTAAATGCTACTGTTTCTCATTCCAACTAATGTGAAGTAATTTCTTTATTATTACGTCATTTATTTATTTGGACAGTCCTGCCATGGAGTCCTGGCTAGTCTCCAGGTTGTGAATCTCTGTTGTTTGAGTTTTGCCAGTAGGGTGGATGGGTAGGTGCTGGGCCTGACTTTACTGTTTTGATTTTTATTTCCTGATGATTAGGGGAGCCCACTGTCTTTGCAAGGCCTGCTGGACATCTGCACATCCTCCTGTGAGAGATGTCAGGCTTTCTGTCCATTCTCTCATTCAGTTGTCTGTCTTCTGACTGCCAAGTTCCTTTTTTCTTTCTTTCTTCCTTTATTTTATATATTTATTGAGAGAGGAGTTCTCTGTATAGCCCTGGCTGTTCTGGAACTCCATCTGTAGACGAGGCGAGCCTGGAACCCAGAGACCTGCTTGTCCCGCCTCCTGTGTAGCAACATGTTATAATCTGGTGGGCCTCTCTATTCACTGCTCTAGCTCCCAAAGAACTGACACAGACTTATTGGATGTATTAACAAGCTGCAGGCACCGTCACTGAGTAGATATCCATTTATATGAATCCTCTCTGCTAGTCTTTCTGTTTTTCAGCCACATGCCTGAGTTACTTGCTATATTGGTCCTGCCTGGGCTGTTTCTGCTCTATCAGGCTAGTTCTTAATCTGCCATGTCTTTTCTCTCTCTCTCCTTCCTCTTCCTCCTTCTCTCTCACTACCTTGTGGTCCCTACCTGAGACCCCAAGACTGACAGCGGAAGTGCTCTCTTCCTCTGTCCTCTGTCTAGTAATTGGCTGTCAGCAACTTTATTAAACAACCAGAGATAACTGGGGAGCAAAGTTTACACAACATTGATCGTTGAACAAAACAATCAATGCCTAGAATTCAGCATCTGAATACACAGAACACCAGGGCAATCCCAACACTCCAGAGGGCTGGGATTGAAGGTGTGCATCTCCGCCACCCAGCTCCTGTTTGTCCTATGTGGCAATTTCTTTGAAGGGGTTTTTAAAAGATTTGTTTTTTTACATATTTTCTGTATATGGGTGCTTTGTCTGCATGTACATCTGCACACCAGAAGACGGCATCAGACAGCTGTGAGCTGCCATGTGGGTGCTCGGAATTGAACTCAGGACCTCCAGAAGAGTGGCGAGTGTTCTTAGCTTGAGCCATCTCTGCAGCCCCGAAGCGTTTTTAGCTCTATTTACTTTATTATTTTTTCATATATACACATATACATATGTATATGGTTTGCCTGCATGTATATGCACACACCATGTGTATACCCGGTGTCTGAGATCCTCAGAAGATGGATTCCACTCTGGGAACGGGAGCTACAGATGGTTGCAAGCCACCGGCCGGCTGCAGGCAAGCCCACGTCCTCTGCAAGGGCAACAAGTGTTCTTAACTGCTGAGCCAACTCTCTAGCCCTACAGCAATTTGAAGCATGATTTACACCCACATCCTCCTGTTTCGTGGCGGGGGGGGGGACAACCTTTTGCTCTCTAACTGTTTCCTGTGCTGTCTGCGTGTTAGCCTGACAAGATCCCCCGAGTCTTTGCTATCAAATCCAAACCACTTTTGCCCAAGCCAGAGCTAGCAGCTTCCCTGCTATTTACTTTTCATTGCTATATAGTTCCAGGTCTCACTTAAGAAAAAAAAAAAAAAAAAGATTTCCTTACTTTTCATTTATGTGCACGTGTTTGTCTCCATTCATGTGTACGCGCCACATGCACACAGCGCGTGAGGAGGACAGGAGAGGGCATTGAGTTCTCTGGAGCTAGGGTTATAGGGGGCTGTGAGCTGCCACGTGGCTCCTGGGAGCCGAACCCAGGTCCTCTAAAGCAGCTCGCAGTGCTGTAAGCACAGAGCGGTTTCTCAAGCCCCGAGTCTCCTCTTATCTTCCCCGAGATGAGTTCGTGTTCTCTGTGAGCTGTCAAGTTCAGGTCTCACTGCATTCTCTGCTTCTGCATGTCCAGTTCTTACCACTGTGCAAATTTCTTTGTCACAAATTATCTGGGGGTGTTCTACGCTATACAATTAGCCTGTGACCCCATGCCGTTAGTGTCACCTGCCCTGTACTCTTTGATTACGACAGCTTTGTAATAGCTTTTCATTTGTGAAATTTTCTCCTGCCCTCCTTCCTTCCTTTCTTCTTTCCCTTCCTCCCATTCTCTCAGACCCTCTTCTGGTATCGCTGCCACTGTTGACTTGTGGTAAGGGTCAGGCATTTCACTCGCTGCCCACAAAGTGGACCCTGAAGAAAGCTTTTGGGGTTACCATGAAGATGGTCTTGATTTCCTGGACCCGTTGTAGAGTATTGGGAGCTGCGTCATTTGAGGGCTTCAGGGCCCTGTGTGTCCAGTTGCCGGTGTCCTGGGCTGCTTTGGTCAGCCTCCTGGGCCTGAGGTTTTTCTGCTGTAAGGCGCACACGGGCAGACTGTGATGCTTAACCTGACTGGGCTTACACAATCACCGTGGAAACCTCCAGATGTGTCTCTGAGGGTGTTTCCAGAGGGGTTCAGCTGAAGAGGGAAGACCCATCCGGAATATGAGCAGCGCCATGCCGGGGGCTGTGGTCCTAGGAAGGAGGAAGCAGGCTCAAACTGCGAGCCAGAAAAGTAAACCTTTCCTCCATAAGCCGCTTTTTTTCAGGTGTTTTTGTCACGGTGATGAGAAAAGTAACTCACACAAGCTCTTATTTCCTGTACCCAACAGGATGCTTAGTCCCTGGAGCTTCTTCCTTGTGCGTCTTTCTTTTTGCTCTGACCTCTGGTTTTTTCCCCATAGTTCTTCCTCAACTTGGCTTCCTCTCTGTTTTGCCTCCCTGGGCCGTCACCCCTCCCCGGGTCTCTAACCGTCACCTGCAGGCTGTCGGCTGCCAAGTCCCGTCTCTCAGGGTGTCGTCCCTAGAGTTCATGGTTCCACTTGGGGCCTCTTCACCTCTGCACGACTGTCATGTCAGCAGGCCTAGGCTGATTCCATCACCCCTCACTCACGTGCTGCCTCCTCCTCCAGAACAGACCTTCAGGCTCCTGAAGCCAGAGCCCAGGAGACCTCTTTTCCCGACCTGGCATTCTCATCGGCTCCCTCAGGCCTGTTCATTCTGTCCATGTCCCCGTCCTTCCCTGCTCTCATCACCACCTCAGCTCAGTTCTCGCCTACACTACTGTACAGAGCCTCTGCCTCGGGTCCCCTTGCCTGCGCGTTTCCAGCCTAGACTCTCCAGCGGGAAGGCGCACGAGCCATCTCCTCACATGTTGTTTCTCATTCAGTGGGCACTGAGTAATCGTCAAGACAGGTACTGTGCGTTGGAGCAGCATAGAACACACTGGAAGTCGTTCCTGGCCTCTGACTATCTGGATTTGGAAGAGACGAGGACAGCACAGGTCCAGAGTCCTGTCACCAGGGGAAAGGTTGTGGAAGTCCTTGGCACCCATGAATGCACTGGCTGAGGGTGTGGGGAATGTTGCTCCTGGCTGGGTGGCTGTCAGCTGAAAGGTGGGGGTGCGGGGTGGGGGGAGGCTTCCTAGTCAACGCCATCTTCTCATTTCCCTGCTGCTACCACCCTTGGGGCAGAGTCCACATTCCTCACGTGGCGCCACGCTCAGCCTGTGGCATCGCTTACCACTCCCCAGACTGCTTTCAGTTCCCCTAAGACTGTGCGCTCAGCTCCAGGCCTCTGCACATGTGTGTCCGCATGCCCTTCCCCCGTCACCTCCTACTGCCCTTCCCAGGGCTCTGAATGTCCCAGGGGTGGCTGGGCCCTCCCACATCCACTATGTGGCCCCCTCTGCTGTGCTCCCCACACTGAATACTCCCACACTTCCCACGTGGTCAGAGCTCATCCATGTGTGGTCCCGGCTGCTGCCCAGTTCCCAAACACCCTCAGCCCATGAGCACGTGGGTGTCCCAGGGTGCACGTCTCCACGTGTCCGTGGGCATGGCTATGCAACGACCATTGCACTGTTCCTCCCGGTCTGTGACCTCCCTTTGCCCAAGGCAGCTGGCAGCCCTGTTGGATATTGCCCTGCCCAACAGGTGCCTCACACCTCCGGAGAGTCAGTTGCTGGCGCTCCTGCTGGCTGCAGGCAGGAGGCGTGCTGTTGGGCTATGCCGTGTGTCCCCATAGACAGATCTGAACTTACTAATGGCTGTTCAGACTGATCAGTTTGTTTTCACTGGGCAGGTGACAGCTCTGGCCAGCTCGTGTGCCCAGGAAAAAACTCTTTCCCTGTGGGTCTCTCCATCCTTTACCTGAAGAAGGTTTCCAAGGGCTGTCCACAAGAATGCCACACAGGTGTGGCCTGCGTCACTTTCCACCACTAGCCTAGAGGCAAAAGATGCATGGCTGTTTATTTATTTACTTCTTTGTTCATTATTTAGAATGGCTTTCAAGTAGCCCAGGATGGCCTCAAACTTGCTACGTAGTAGAGGCTGGCCTTGAATTCCTGATCCTCCTACCTCTACCCCTAAGTACTAGGATTACAGGTGTGTGCCATCAGTCTTGGCTATAATTGATTTCTTTTTGACAGTTGTTATTACAGTGTGTGTGTGTGTGTGTGCGTGTGTGTGCACAAGAGGACGGTTTGTGGACTCTCTCCTTTTACCACGTGAGCCTTGGGGATCGAATGTAGGTTGACAGGCTTAGTGGCAAGGCCTTTTCCCCTTCAGCCATCCCTCTGGCCTGAAAGTCGGATTTCTTGCACACCTAATTTTTAAACTGAAATTCATCCCCATGGCTCATACTATTCATATTCTGCTCTTAAAAGTAAACACCGAAACTAGGTGTGGTGTCACACACCTGTAATCCAAGCACTTGGAAGGCAGGGGCATTTGGATCTCTGTGAGTTCAGGGTCAGCTTGAACTCACTCTACAAAGTGAGTCCAGGACAGCCAAGGCTACACAGAGAAATCCTGTCTCTAACCACCCCTCCCCCAAAAAAGTAAATACTGTATTTTCTCTTCAAATTTCCCCACGTCAAAGATGTGCTGGGACGAGGCCAGTTTACCTCTCTCATTTTGTAGCTGAAGCTAGGGTATGTGGTAGAATTCTAGCACCCAGGGCAGAGGTACTTCTCTCCTAGTCTCTCAGCCTGGTCTACTATTGCTCAGGTAGACAATCCAAACACCAAGGAAGTAGACTTGATGGTTCTTGACGGTCCTAGAAATACTCTCTGCAGACAATGCCATATCTATTTATATACATAAGACCTTTTGTTGCTGTGTCTTAAGATGGGGGTCTTCCTGTGTAGCCCAGCTGGCCTTAAACCTGTGGTTCCCCCTTCCACAATCACCCACATGTTGGGATTATGGATGTGTGCTACAGCAGATGGCTTTATATATATAGTTTTAAAAAATACGAGTGACCCTGAAAACACACATACAAGCAACATCAGGCAGACTGAGTGCCAGCAGGAGTGCCCGTAACTGACTCCTCAGCGCTGTGAACCACCCATTGGGCAGGGCAACATTCAACAGGGCTGCTAGTTGCTTTGACATGGCAAGGGGTAAATGGAGGTCACAGACCAAGAGGAAGGGAGCAGTGCAATGGCCATTGCTTAGCCTTGCCCACTGACATGTGCAGACATGATATGACATATATGAACATATATATATGTAACAATTAATAAAAAATTAGGCCATGAATTAGAAAAAGAACAAGGAAGGGCATATGGGAGGGTTGGAGGAAAGAAAGGGAAGGGGGAAATGATGTAATCAAATTGTAATCTCAAAAATAAAATAAAACTATTAAAAATAAATAAAAAGAAGAAGAAAGGGAAAACATTTACCCATGAAGGGGCGGGGGTGTGTCTCGGGTGGTGAGGGGCTAGCACGCCTGAGACCGGAGTTCAATCCCAGCACGTGGGAGGAGGAGGCAGAAGGATGGTTAAGCCAGGTCACCCTTGGTTACCCAGCAATTGTGAGGTCAACCTGGGCTGTACAAGACCTTATCTTAAAAACAAAATGACCGATCAATGGAAGTGCCAGATAAGCCCTAAGTCTGCATACTTCTCCTCTTAGTTTTCCACTTCGGAAGAGAAGCTCTTCTCATTACTTCTTACCAGGCCCTACCTGTCTAAACAGATGTGGCCCTGCTTCATTTGTCCCGTGCTGCCCAGCATTCCGTAGGCTGAAATGGCACGGGTGTTTAGCCAACCAGCCTCTAAGCTTCCAGGTTCCAGGCTTGGAGGACACGACCAACACGTGACTAGCTAACATTTGTTGAGCACAGATGACCACATTACTGCTGACAGCTGGTAAGTCACGTCCATCTTGACATCTTGCCCCAGCCCAGTCAGGCCCTCTTATCACTCCCACTTCCCAAATGAAGGCACTGAGTCACAAGGAGGTCAATGATTCCCCGTGGGTCACGTGTCCGGTGGTGACTGATCCCAGCACGCCCTCCATGGAGCCTCGACGCCCGGGCTGTGCCCGGAGGCACATAGACAGCACTGCGCTTGCTCAGTCAGGGTTCACTGCACAGGGCAACAGGGTGCACGTGTCACTTCTCGAAAGGGCAGATTTTCTACCGACACTGAGCGTGTACACCTCCGCTGTGCCAGGGCCCCAGGCCTGGGCTTCTTCAGCTGGACACGTGTATCTCTCTGTCCCTCTCGGTAAGGGCCAGGCCGTAGGCTGCTGGCACAGTCGGCCCCGGTCTCCTCTTTCACTTGCAGTTTTGGTATCCCAAGGGTGAGGATGCCTCCCCTACCACGGCCCACGGTGGGTTTTCATCGTTTCTCGCTGCAGGAAAAAGCTTCCTGGAGAAGCAGAGCCGGTGTCCTGGCCTTCCCACCTGCAGTACCACGTCTGGCCAATAGGGGCACTGAGGAGCCACCACGAGCCGCATCAGACCTGGCCAGAGGCGGTCGTCAAGGTTGGCTTCTGCACAGCTGTCATAAGACTGTCCGTGACCTTCTCCCCACGCCCAACAGGAAACATTTGGCAACGTTTGGAGACATTTCTAAACTTTTAAAATTACATCTGTTTATTTAGCGTGTGCATGTGTGTGGACACGTGCAGGCCATGGTGTTGGAGGACTAATGGAATCGCTTCTCTCTTCCCATCATGTGGGTCCTCTTGGGACTGAACTCAGGTTGTCTGGTTTGGTGGCAAGCTCCTTTATCTGTTGACACATTTCGCCAGCCCTGGAGACATTTTTTTTTTTTTTTTGTCATAACTTGGGGTACTTAACACACACACACACACACACACACTCACACACTCACACACAGCGAAAGAGAGAGAGACATAGTCCTGATACTCTGGGTAGAAAGAGGCCAGGCATGCTGCTCAGCACTCTCCATACCCAGACAGCTCCCCACAGAAACCCGCCCTGCCCACTCTGCCACCTGGCTGAGGCGGGAAGGCAGGGGCTGAGGGAGGGCAGCGGTCTCCAGCACATGGCTGCACTCTGCAGTTCCTGAATCTATTTCAAAAAAAGCTGAGGGATGGGTGGCTGTATGCTACGTAGGGCTTGAAACTGTATCTACAAAGACTTCAAAAAGATTTATTTTATCGGGGCGTGGTGGCGCATGCCTTTAATCCCAGCACTTGGGAGGCAGAGGCAGGGCTGATCTTTGTGAGTTCAAGGCCAGTTTGGTCTACAGGACCAGGATAGCCAGGGCTCTGTTACACAGAGAAACTCTGTCTTGAAAAAAAAAAAAAGATTTGTTTTATTTTAAATTATGTGTATGCATGTATGTCTGTATGAGGGTATGGGCACTGGAGTGCAGTTGCCAGCAGGAGAGGGGGTCAGATCCCCTGGAGCTGGCGTCACAGAGGCTCACAGCCCAGGTTCTAGGTCTTTTCTCCCTATTCCTTCCAGATCCTTGGATATGCCAACATGTGTCTATTTGAGGAGAAAAAGCAGCCACGGGCTTTCTCACTATATAGTCAAGGGTAACCTTGAACTTCTGATCTTCCTGTCTCTACCTCCTCAGTGCCAGGAGTACAGACGTGCATTCCCTGTAGCAGAACTGGGTGGCTCCTGGATTTTTTCCTGCAGAGGGTGAAACTGGAATGAGCACCCATCTCCAGGACCAAGGGCAATGCGAGGCTCTGCTTGTTGGAGTTGAGGAGAAGCAATGCTGTGGTTTCTCTTGTAGAGAGAACCAGTGTCCAGCAGACCAGTTTAACTTGCAAGCCCACTTTACTGCTCAGGGCAGGAGCTGGTGGGACTGGGCTGTTCCCAGCAGGCCAGGGGTTAGATGAAGGGAGGAAGGCCTCCAGCAGCTGAGGTAGGGGAGGCAGGAGTAGCTATGTCTGCTGGACCAATGCCCACTGTGTATCAGAAACAAGAGGAAACACTGGCTCGTTAATTACAGGATGCCCAAGGAGTGGAGCCGTGACCTGTGCTCTAAACAGATAGCCCTGTCACTCAGCAAAAATAACCACGCACCTTCACAGACTAGATTGACAGGAGGTCACGACACACACAGCCAAAGCCTGGCCGAGAACTGGCAGGGTGCCAGAGCTGTGAGGCCAGCCGGCCCAGTAGAGCCGGCTCTCGAGGGTGTGGCCACAGAGTGATGCATTCTTTCTTGGGCTGTTCGCTGAGAATATGCTCTATTCTAGGCACTGAGGGGAGCAAACGGAGACTGAGATTTTTCTCAGTCTAGTGACTATCAGAGACAAGATTAAACTTGAGACATTACAGAGCAAGAAGGTAGCTCGGTTGGCAGGACACTTGCCCAGCATGCCAGGGCCCTGGGTTCAATGTCCATCAATGAAAAAACAAAACAGAAAATTAAAGAGCAGTAGATGACACATCCTATGTGCCACATAGAAAGAATGCAATGCTCAGAGCCACAGGGAACACCCAAAAGTCAGGGCTCAGAATTACCTGTAAACACACACACACGATCAAGGAAATAAAACTCACTCTAAGAACACACGCTGAAATACTTGTTGTTAACTGAAGTTGGCTTATCAGGCTTGATAGCAAGTGCCTTTACCTCTTGAGCTACATAAGTGGTCTTTCTTTCTTTTTATTTTTATTTTTCTCCTTCCTTCTTTTCTTCCTTCCATCCTTCCTTCCTTTCTTGAGACAGGGTTTCTCTGTGCAGCTTTGCTTGTCCTGGAACTCTCTATGTACACCAGGTTGGACTCAAACTCGTGGAGATCCACCTGTCTCTACCTCCCAAGTGCTGGGATTAAAGCTGTGTGCCATGCCGTGTTCTCTCACACACTTTTAAACTGAGTCCCTGCCGTCCTCATTGTTTTGTATTGTGCTGCTTGTATTTAAAAGTCAGTGAACAGTGGCATGGTCAATAAGCTTATGGATCTCCACATCTCACTGTGTTTTCTCATTTCATTTGTGAGCTTTTAAAATAATTTATTTATAATCGTGTGTGTGTGTTTGTGTGTGTGCCAAGTGTGCACAGATACCCATGGAGGCCACAGAGGGTATTGGATCTCCTGGGGCTGAAGTTACAGGTGGTTGTGAGTTGCCTCATGTGGATGCTGGGAATTGAACCTGGGGCCTTCGAAAGAGCAGTATGCACTACTAACTTTTGAGTCTCTGTTTGTGAGCTTCTACCTTTTAAATTTCATGTTGTGTATTCTTTCCCCTTTGCAATTATTTTTCAGATTATGAATCTATCACCTCTCATGTCAAATATCTTGTCTTAGATTGTCATTTATTATTTAGCTTCATTAGTTACAAAAAACATTCAAAAGTCTGAAATATCTGCATGAGCCAGATCATCTACACAGGCTCCCCAAAGCCCTGGGCTGGAGGTGACTGGAGGGAGGCCAATGGGGCACTCATCTGAGCGCAGGTGTGGCCAGAGCGGAGAGGGGGTACTGGTGATGCTCCTGCTTGTGAGATGCTGAGGAGTGGAGGAGAGGGGCTGAGCAGGCAGAGGCCCCAGTTCATGAAGTTTGCCAAGCTGGGGTGCCCAGGCCCTGGGAGCACAGGGGATCCCAGTTGTGTCCTTTGGATCCTGTAGCCAAATGCACCATTAGGGAATGGATTCTGAGCGGTTGAACTGTCTACCTGGGCTGAGGTCACCCCGCTCTTGGGAAAAAGCCCCTCACCATCACTGGCTTCTTGGTGGCTCAGTTCCCAGTTCCTCGTTCCCAACCTGAAGACAGTCCTGCAAGCCAGTCACGATGGTGTGACATAGTACGCCTCTGACACATACACGGAGTGAGAGATAGGAAGAGAGAATGGAGGGAGGGAGGGACGGAGGAAGGAAGGAAGGAAGGAAGGAAGGAAGGAAGGAAGGAAGGAAGGAAAGAAGGAAGGAAGTCCTGCTGCTCAGGGTCCCTGCACTGTCCCCTCTACCCTAGCCCTATGCTCCCAATGTAACCAAGCCTTTCTGGGCAGGGGTTTGACTGACTCTGTCCCTGCCTAGCCTCCTGGCTTCCTGGGATCTTTTCTCCATTAGTTCTCTAGTTGTTGCCAGAAAGAGCTCTCTACCAACTGGGCCACATCCCAGTCCTTGGCGTTTAAAGTTTTAGAAATTGTTATTTATTATTATTAGTGTGTGTGCTGTATTTGTGTGTGTGTGAGTGTGTGCCATAGCGTGAATGCAGAGGTGAAAGGGCAGCTCTGTGTGGTGGTTTTCTCCTTCCACCTTTCTGTGGACTCCAGGGATCGAACTCAGTCCATCAGGCTTGCATTGAAGGGTCGTGAGCTCCTCTACCACTGGAGCCATCTTGTCAGCCTAGCCTTTCTCTCAAAGTGATTCTTTGAGAAAAAAAAAAAAAAAAGGATTTCGCTTTATTTAAAGAATATTATGTTTTATTTTTTATGTGTATATGTGCTTTGCCTGTGTCAGGGCCCTGCCTGTGTGCATTGTCCACAGAGGTCAGAAGAGGGTGTTGGATCTCTGGGGCTGGAGTTACAGAAGGCTGTGAGGTGCTGTGTGGATTCGGAACTAAACCCAGGTCCTTGGGAAGAGTAACCAGTGCTCTTAACCACAGTCTTCCCAGATTCTTTGTCTTTTAATTCCCCCCCCCCCTTTTCGTGTGTGTGTGTGTGTGTGTGTGTGTGTGTGTGTGTGTGTGTGTGTGCTCGCGCACGCACTCGAGCGTGGATGGAGGTATTGGTTCCTCTGACATGGGGTCTGGGAACCGAACTCAGGTCCTCTGGAGGAATAATGCACATTCTTAATGAATGAGCCATGTCTTCAGCCCCTAACAGTCTTTTCTATCGAGAGCTAATGAACACGGAGTCATAGACCCTGAGCAAACCTCAGCGCATTTTCATACAAGCATCAATTTTGTAACCATCTCCCATCCAAGAGTTCCCCCTGAGTTAAGTGGCTCTCGGGGACAGACTTGCTCTTTCACTGCCATCTTTTTCTACAGCTGTCACCGAGGGTGTCACGGGGGGGGGGGTGTCCCACTGACCCCCTGCTCTCTCAGACAGCCTCTGCTGCAGTTTCTGTAACTGTGAAATGGGAACAAAGGGTTGCTCCTGCCCTGGGCTTCTCAGGAGGATTCCCGGAGGTAGAGCTGGTTAGCCATGAAGCATGCTGATTGTTTTGTTGTTGTTAGCAATGGCCGGAGGAGGAGGCCGTGACAGATGTACCAGGGTTACCTGGGCTGATTTCACAAAACCCACCGGCTCAACTGGGCCAGACCCACTGAGTCAGAATCTAGACTTTACACACCTATCTGGGTCACTCTGTTACTCACACAGAATTAAAACCCCAGGGGCCAGAGGTGTCATAGCAGGAAGCAGGTAGATGGATGGGTGGGTACTGTCTGGGCACAGGTATATAGGAGGGGGCCCAGCAGGGCAGAAGGTGGAGCCTATGTGTGGGAGGGAGGGGAGGGCCCTGCGGTGATTCATGGGGTGCTGACCTGGGCGAGGACTGGCAGGTGGAGGATGAGGCAGGCTGAGCTTGCCGGAAAAGGTGCTGCGTGGGAGGCTATTTTGACAATCCCTCTGGGCTGCTGGTAGAGAACTGTATCTCTAGGCCTGGGTGGGGGGCTGTGGGAGGGACAGTACGTAGATGGACAGTCACCAGCCTGTCACCGAGAGAATGCAAGAAAGGGCCAAGTCTACTACCACTCATCACTGCAAAGACCTGAATCTGCTTACCCTGCCCTGGGTTCAGGAGATTGCTCCTGCCGGTTAACAACCGCACAGTTCCAGACGATTCAACCAGAAGCCAGTCTGTGGCATGCTGGCATTACAGCTCTGCACCATTACACCCAGTGTGTGAGGTGCCAGCTGTGGAACCCAGGACTTGGGCATGCTAGGCGAGCACTCTACCAACCAGGCTACAGCCCGACTCTTCAGATGTTTAAAATGTTAAACCATCCCTGGAACACTCCTGCACCCTTGGGGAAGAGGAGGTCCAGTCCCTGCCATTCTGATGCTGCAGCCTAGCCTAGAAAGCACAGAAGGTCACCTGTGGGGAGAGTTGGGGGCAGTGCCCATCTGGGAAGGCCGTGGGGTGTGGAACCCAGCTTCTGAAGCCATGAGGGTGCTCCAGAGAAGCACTGGGACAGCTGGGCTGGCTGGGCAGTCTCGCCCCAGGGCCTCCAGGACAGCTTACAGCCCACAGCCACCACCCCCAGCTTCGGGCCTGCCTCTATGCTGAAGCTGCCCACGAGGCCCCTTTGGGCTCAGCACTGTGCTGGGTGGTGGCACAGTGCTGAGCCCAGAGGGCTGAGTCCTGAGTCATGATGGTGTCAGGGCCATCCCACTTTACAGCTAAGAAAACAGCCTGAGGCGTGAGGTGCCATATAAAGAGCCAGAACTTAGGCCGCTTAGAGACCTAGACAAAGTGACATGTCTGTAAACACCCACGACACCTCAGGCTGGTTTTCCTAACAACAAAATACCACACACACACATGAACATATGCACATATGTGTGTGAGCATGTGGAAGTCAGAAGGTAACCTGTGGAAGTTGGCTCTGTCTTACCATGCAAGTTCTGGGGATTGAACTCAGGTCATCTTCTTGACAGCAGGTGCCTTTGCCCACTAAGACACCTCGGCAGCTCCCCAAATGCCAAGGAAACAAGGACACAAATGAACTTTGGGTGAACTTTGCTTGAGTGTGGTAATTCATCTACGTGCATAGGACCAATTACGGCTTAGAGAGATACATTAATGCTAAAACTTCCTTTTGAGAATCCCCTCTTCCGTGAGCCTGCCACCTTACAAGGGAGCTTAGAGGCCTATGGCAAGGACAGAAGGTCCTCACCCCTTCATTATAGAGCAACCGCCAGCATGGACCTTCATCTGAGGTGAGGAGGGGCTTACCTGAGGGCAGCGGGGGTCTTAAGCGGGGGTGGGATAAGTGTGACGGTCTTTACTGCATCCAAGAAGAGGTAAGAGCTGAGATGCTATGAGGAACAGGAAGCAGGGGGGCCTTGAGGCTGGAAAGCCCCCCTGTTCTCTGTGGCCCCAGAGCTCGGCTATTTGGACCAGGAAAGGGAGACAGAGGGGACCAGGGCTGGATGCTCCCGGATGCTTCTCATCTTCTGTGCCCTGGGCTTCAGCCTGTGACTGGGGGACAGGTGGGCCCGGAGGCGCTGTGATTCCTTGGGGCACGCTGATTCTGTCCTCAGTCAACCCTGATTCTCAGCAACCTCACTAGCCTCGCCCCTGTACCTCTGCATAGGCCCTTCCCTCTTGGGCAAACATTCTGTGCCTTTCCCTTTCTTCCCTCACTGTGGAGATTCAGCTTCCAGGCTGACACAGCTTTTGCAGGCTTTGACCCAACCCCAAGCCCCCAAACCTCACCCTTCCCCACAGAGCCAGCCTGCTGTGGCAAGCAGCCTGCCACGAGGAAGGGTGGACCCTGTGCTGGCCAAGAGCCTCCTCAGCACCGTCTCCAAGCAAGACCGGAGACTTCCCAGAGAGGAGCACAAGCGGGGCCTCAAGTACATCCCGACCGGTGACACCAAGCAGATACAAAATTGACCAACGGTGACTCAGGGCTCCCTCATGCCCTGGACCTTCTGGGTCTGATTCCCCAGTGAGGAGGGGCTGGCGACAGCTGTCAGCATCACTTATGGGCCTCTGAATGAATAAGGGTCTGGGGCAGCATTCCCCACTCAGCACAGCTGGGCTGAGCTCAGAAATACCTAATTTAAGGAAACGCTGTAGCGAGCCCACAGGCCTGTTGATCTGGGGGACTTTGAACTTCCTCAGGTGGCAGCCCCCAGGGAACAGGTTCTGCTCAGATCCACTTTGGACTTTCTACAAAGGGACAGGGACCACAGTACCTCCTCCTCACCTGTGGCCTGCTGAGGAGGACCATTTATCCTGACACACACACGGGCCACACTCAGAGTATGGCCAGGAGTAGCTCAGCCATGAGCTCACCTGGGGCACAGAGCCCTTCACACTCCTATGCTTTGGACACCGCTTGGTTTCAGCCTCTCCGAGTCTAGGATGACTGGTTCCTTTTCTAAAGTGTCCACACACACACACACACACACACACACACACACACACACACGCACAGACACAGCATGGCACATAGTCTATACACATTTTAGTACATTTCTTTATTGTGTGTGTCCTTATGCAGAGGTCAAAGGACAACTTCTGGGAGTCAGTTGCTCGCTCTCTCTCTCTCCCTCTCCGACGGGGTCTCTCTGTATAGTTTTGGCTGTCTTGAAACTTGCTTTGTAGACCAGGCTGGCCTTGAACTCACATTGATCCTCCTGCCTCTGTATCTCGAGTGCTGGGATACTAAGGCAAGGGCCACCACACTTGGTTGTTTTCTCTTTCTACAGTATGGGTCCTGGGGATCAAACTCAGGTCATTAGGTACCACCTGAGCCTTTACCCAGAGCCACCTCTCCAGCCTGTGGCCACCCTCATTTCCCCTTCAAATATGTCAAAATCTCTGCCCACTGTAATTTCACAACACCCAGAGGTACTTACACACACCTATGTCCTTCAGCAACCTGTGGTTAGCGACTGAGGCACCACACCCAGGCCTTGCTATTATATCCCCAGTCTACAAGCTGTGACACAGGGCAGCAGTGGCCTCCTCATTCCCTAGGCCCTTCCTCTCAGAGGGAAGACCCTGAAGCCAGCCCTTGGCCTTTGGACCTGGCTGTGAGGCAGGGCCCCATACATACTTGGGCAGGAACTGGACTTTCCTCTTTCTTGATACTTCCACACCTCAGCCCTGCCCAGAACTGGACATTGCGAGGTTGATGGGTCAGCCAACAGATGGGGCTGCCAGAGAGTCACCCTGAAATGTTTTCTAGCCTAGGCTGGATTCAAGTCCTTGTAAGACAGAAAAGAGGGCAAAGGCTTGTCAGCCCAAGGCCCCATCCTGCCACAAGTGAGTGTCATCAGGGGCCACAGTGAAGGTGGCTCAGCCAGGAGAGACAGGTTTGGGATACCAGACACAAAGGGACCTATGTGGTGGCACATACCTGGGACCCAGCATTCAGGAAGCAGGCAGGAGGACACGAACAAGCCAACCTCATCTACGCGTTGAGTTACAGGCTGGTCAGGGCTGCATAGCAGGATCCCTGCTCAAGCACACAGAACAGTAAAAGGCCAGCGCAATGAATCTGTGGATAGAAGTGGCGGCTACCAAGCCTGACAACTTGAGTTCCATGCCTGCACTGACATGGAGAGAATGGACTCCTGCAAATTGTCCTCTCACTTTTATATGATACACACATTCTCACGAAGAGTGAATGAATTAAAGAAAAAAAAAACAATAAACAAGCAAACCAAAAAACAAAACAAACCTGTTTTACCTGACCGCTCTAAGCCAGCTTTCCTGCCCTTGAACTCTGACTCCAGAAGGAAGCAAGGGAAGGAAGGAAGAACAGAAAGACAGAAGGAAGAACAGAAAGAAAGGAAGAGAAAAGTCGAAAATTTGGAAACCAGATCAAACTGGACTGAACTGGTTTCTTCTGATGGTGGGCGGTGCTCCAGCCTGGCCCAAGCCTTCCCCTGAGTGGGGGGATGAACTGAAGATACTGTGCCTCTTGTGTGGCGGGCACTCGGAGCCTGGGATTGACCATGCCTGGGATCGTCATGTCTTGTTCCCTGGCTCAGTTTTAAGACAAAAAAGGGGCATTATGTATTAGAAGCCACCCAACTCTCCTGGTTGAAAGCAGCTAGGAGAGCCAGGAAAGGAACACTGGGGCATGAAGGACAGGAGGGCTGCTGTGGGCCTCCCGTGTCACCTGTAGGTTCCATCCCCAGTCTGTGGCTAATTTGTGTCCTGTGCTGACCATCCCCAGGACCTCACAGAGCTGAGCTCCTTGCAGAAACTGAGGCACGATCCAGGAGGGGAGGAACAGGCTGCTGGCCACCAGGATGACCTGACCTGGTCCTTGCCACTCTGGGCGCTGGTTTGCCCAGCTGGTTGCTGGCAGGTGCTGAGCTTCGGAATTTCCACTTCCTCCACCTCCTCACATTCCTCACCTTCTATCACCACGTTGGCTCTCACAGGTGGCCCTGGCCAGGAGGCGGCACCTTTCGTCAAAGGCCTGCTGTTCAGAGCCCCAAGGCAGGCTAAACCCGGTAGAGAATGTGTCATCAAGTGGGCTGCTGAGCCTCAGGACGGCATAGAGCTACCGGGACAGAATGCTGAGAAGCCCGACCCAGGCCCAGCAACCCCACCAGGTCATGGTGGGATGGCTCAGGTTGGGCCTGCTGTGTCTGCTGGCCCTTCTGTTCCCAGGTTCTTTTAGAAGAATACCACCCAGGTTCCCTTAAAGAGCCTGTAGGTCTGAGCTTCATTCATAAGTAAGAGAAAGGTTTTGTTTTTTAAGTAAAGACAATTATGAGATTCACTTTTGCTCTTATTGTCTTTGTGGAGTGGTTTCATGCTTTCCTTCAATGTGCTCTTCTCCGCAGCCCCCTTCTGCCGCACTCCCCTTCACAAAATGCTCCACCCATGGTGCTCCACCCAGTGTTCTCTCCACAGTGCTCCATCCACAATGCTCCATCCACAATGCTCTACCCACAGTGCTCTCTCCACAGTGCTCCACCAACAGTGCTCTCTCCACAGTGCTCCATCCACGGTGCTCTCTCCACAGTGCTCCATCCACGGTGCTCTCTCCACAGTGCTCTCTCCACAGTGTTCCATTCACAGTGCTCCATCTACAGTGCTCCACCTACAGTGCTCTCTTCCACAGAAGGCGGTTTTCTCCTTCCACTTTTCTTTGGGTCTTGGGGATGTGAGCTCAGGTCATCAGGCTTGGTGGCTTGCTCTCGCCAGCCCTTTTAGAGTGTTTACCTTATAAGGTGTTCAGTTCAGTGTTGTTTGTTATTGTTTGCAGTGTTTTTTGTTTATTTTGTTTTGTTGTTGTTGTTTGTTTGAGACAGGGTCTCTCTGTAGCCCTGGCTGTCCTGGACTCACTTTGTAGACCAGGCTGGCTTCAAACACAGAGATCCATCTGCCTCTGCCTCCAACTTCAGTGGGTTTTTTTGTTTGTTTGTTTGTTTGTTTGTTTTAACTATTTTTATGTTTCTGTGTTTTAAAAATATATTCACAAAGAGTGACCATCACTATCTTTGTTGTTTGTTTGAGACAGGGTCTCTCTGTAGCCCTGGCTGTCCTAGAACTCACTCTGTAGACAAAACTGGCCTCAAACTCAGAGACCCAATGCCTCTGTCTCCCAAGCGCTGGGATTAAAGGCATGTGCCACCAAGCTTGGCTTCTACCATCTTATTATAGATCATTTTCCTCACCCTACAAAGAACCATTACCCTATCACCAGTCACTCCTGGCTCAGCTTCTGGCAACCATGAATCAACTCTCTGTCTCCCCTGATTTGCCCATCCTGGACATTTTGTATGAAAATGGTCACACAGTATGCTGCCTTTGTGCAAGGGGCAGCCATGTCGTTATGTGTGCCAGGCTGCATGGTGCCCCATCAACTGGTTGTCCTGGCGACACTGTGCTGTGGACAGTCTCTGGTCTTCGGCGATTACTGAGAGTGTCTCTGGCTAGCCAGAAGGTGGGGGCTAGCTGGAACACACACAGAGGTGCCAGGAAAGAACAGACTCTGTTGTCCTCTGACCCCCACACGTGTTCTGCGGATGGCACGCCCACTCATACATTTCATCCAGGAATGCATGTGTTTTGGGCGTGAGTTTTCACTTCTCAGGCGGACACTGAGTAGTGAAATTGCTGAGTCATATGGTGATTTTACGGAACTGCTTTTTGAGGAGCTAATACGGGTAGGGAATTTCTAATCCTTCATCCTGATAAACGTAACACCCGCTTGTTGTAGCTCCCCAGAATGCAGGTAAGATGGAATGATGGTAGATGAGCAACAGTATGGCGCACTGGGGCATCTCCTCGGGCTCCTGATTGTGAGTTGGGCCTGGCTGAGCCACCCCGGCTGGCTCTTCCTGCTTTCTGCTGGAAGCATTTTTTTTTCACACCCATAAACACTTTATAGTGTGGGTCCTCCTGGCCACACCCGCTCATCCCTGCTCCAGCGTGCCGCAGCCAGCCAGCTGCGTTTGAACGTCTAGATCATTCTTTTGCAATTTACTGTCGCTTGACTCAGGGTCTCTCTTGCCCAGTGAGGCCTCCAACCTGAGGTTGATCCCGCTGTTCTGACACACCCGGCTTCCTGCTCTTACTGTTATTGTTCCTTCCTTGAAGACCATCTTAGGCTCCGATAAGTTTTGAGATAAAACTCTTAGAAGAGAAATTCTGAGTAAAAGAGTGTAAATTTTTTTTTTTAAAAGAAATCTTTTATTTTGAAATAAGCAGACCTACTGGGAAGTGGCCAGGATGGTAGGGAGGGTACCTCATGACACTTCCTGATGCCTGCGAAGGCAGTCTTTCCTAACCCAGGCACACCTGTCTGGGCAAACAGTTAAGCTGGCCTGCTTCTGAGGACGAAACTCCAGACTTGATTTGAGCTTCACTAGTTTTTCCACAAATGCTGGTCTCTTGCCTGGGGATCTGATTAGGGACCCCACGTTGTATTTAGGGTGTGGGCATTTGTGGGCAGAACAGCCCCAATTGTTCTGATTTATGTTCCCAATAACAGTAGTTAGAGGACCCCCAAGGATGTGATACACACAGCAGAAAGAGCAACTCTAGGCCACCTCTGTCTCCTCCAGGTTGGGGTTATAGAGGTTCATCCACACACCCAGTTTATACAGTCCAGGGGATGAGACCCCTGTCCTGGTCCTGGGGCGATCATTCGGTAGGAACGCAGGCCCAGGCCCAGCCTGTTAGGCAGCTCTTAATTGTAGGTTCACACTTTTATTTTATTTTATTTTTTTCAGTTTGGTGGCCAGCCGCCTTTCCTGAGTTTCGATTCCCACTCACCTGGGGCGAGGCTTGTTACCGTCCAGATCTTTAGCTTGCGTTCAGGTTGACATACAGCCAGTCAGGTGCGCACCCAGTGGCTGGGCCGAGTCTCTCAACCACAGATCTTTTGAGCTCTCACGTCTCCACCTGTTCGACAGAGGTAAATTCAGGCCTGTACAGGGACCGGAAGGATGACTGTGGTACTTCGTGACACCCTGGGCCAGCAGCAGACACGGTTTTGATGTTGTAAATGGCCCAGAGCTTGGCCTTGTGGAAGCAACGGCTTGGTTTTTCCCCTCGGGTGGCCAGAACCTCCTGGACGGGCTTCAGCCCTGACGTTAGCTTCCTGCTTGCCTGATGGGGAGGAGACCCCATTTGGCTATGACTGGATCCACCCCTACAAGGGTCTCCTGAACCAGAAGGTTGCTGGCACTGCCCAGAAAAACGTGGGCAGGATGCTGGGGGAAAGGGGTGTCCATGAGTGGCCCAGGCTCAGGGCTAGACTCCGGCCCCACCTCCCTGAGCACAGGACTCGTGGTCCAGCCTCTGGATATCCCCTCCAAATGAAAGTTGGTCCTCCCTCCTCCATTCTTTCTCCTCTCCACTCCCTCGTCTCCTCCCCATGAGCAAGAGGATCAAGACTCAGCTCCAGAAACATCAAGGAGGGAGAGATGGCACTTCCTGAAGTTCAAGCACCCACCCCCTTAGCAGGCAGGGGACCTGGGAATGGCACAGACACCACCCAGCTCAATAAGATGAAGAGCTGAGAAACCATCCAGTCCTGCAGAGGAGTGACCGAGAGATAGCCTTCGTTCTGGCTGCCCTAAAACTGCCATGCCACCTCCACCCTAGCCTAGAGCTCTGGGCACAGAGCTGGGGGGACTGGAGTGCTGGCTTTGGTGGGCCTGGCCTTTCCTGGTAGCTGTCTGCCTGGGACCCGGTTGCCGATCGGATTTTACTGTGGTCCGTGTTTGGTCTAATTGGGAAGGGTTCTGCCGCTCTCTATTAGCATCATGAAAAGCTCTGGGTTTGGCTAGGTGTCCCTGGAGCTGTCTTAGCTTCTTCCCCAAGGGTTGTCATGGGACCTGCTAATCTCACTGCAGAAAGAGGGCTACATCTGCCTGTGGCTTGCCCACAGTGGCAGCCAGTGAGGGGTGGGCCTGATGGGACTCAAGATGGCTTCTAGAGCCCTCTGGGTCTGCCCCCTAGGAGGTACAGAAGAAACAGGAAAGCAGCCCCTCACAATGGGCGTCGGAGGCAATGCCTGGGTGAACTTGCATTTTGTGCGTGTGTCTCCCATGTCGTGGTGGGGCAGAGAGACTATGGGTACGTAGCCTCCTACCGGAAGCTGCTTTGTGGGGGCACAGTTAGCCTGTCTCAGAGAATGGGGCCCTTCGAGCTTATCTGCCCTGCAGAGGACTGTGGCCATGCATAGGCACCTCTCTAGTTGAGTTCATGCAAAGAAGACACCAGAGCTCCCTGGACAGCCCTCCCATGGCCTGGCTCCTCCTGGATAGGGCTCTCTGGACATGGGCTCTGTCTTGGGAGTGCCCATGCCCACATTCCTCAGGTGCCACCCAAGGACAGGGACCATTCTGGGCTCTCAGTGTGGTGGGTGGGTTGGCATAGCCTCAGGTTTTGGCGCTAACAAGTGGTCCTGTGCAAGAGTCACCCCCATTTCTAACCTCTGCCCTTTTCTCCTTCACCCCAGGGGCCAAACATGGAAGGAGAGTCAGTAAGACCCCTGATCCCTGAAGATAGCGCCTGCCGGGCTCTCCAGGAGCCAATACAAAGCAATGCCTTATTTACCCACACTGCAGCCTAAGCTCCTGGGGAATTGGGCTGTTTTTCTCCCCATCTGTTCTGTGACATCTTTCCAGGTGACATGGGGCCGGCACTGAGAGAGAATAGAAACTCATGGCACAGATGATGAAAAGCCACCTATTTTTTCAAATGGAGGAGGCATAGCAACCCAGATATTCGAAGGACCTCATCCATGGTCACAGAGCGCTCAGGGGAGGGGCCTTGCCCCGAAGTCTTTCAACAGCTGGCATCTTACACAGTCTACCCTACGACGGGGAGCGGGAGTTGAGCCTGCTAAGATTGCAGAACCGAGCAGGGTGATTTCCCATTCCCCAAGGCTTGTGGCCAAGGCTGGTCCTGTGTTTACCTATGCATTCTTGACTGGGGACAGTGATTTTGAGACATCGGGGATTTCCAGAACTGAAGGGGAAAAAAGTTCAGGCAGTGAGGATGTGGCTGAGTTGGTACTCTAGCATACATGAAGCCCTGAGTTACATTCCCAGCACTGCATTAAAACTGGGTGTGGTGGCTCACACCTATAGTCCTAGCACTGGAGATGTGGAGGCAGGAGGATCAGATGTTTAGGGTCACCCTGGGCTACAATAGTCTGGGCTACAATCAAGACTGTCTCAAAATAAAAATGTCCAGTAAAATTGAATTCTGACATTTTTGCCCAGTCTGGGTTTCTGTGGTTCATGTGTGTATCCAGTGCCTTCTGTTCTCAATCTGTCTCACACAGGTTGTTGATCTGCATCAGACTCTGTGCTTTGCATGGGCAGCAGTGTGGGGAATGGGATGTGCAGCCGTGTTCTTGAGTAAATGACTGGCCTGTCTGTGTCAGAGCGGGGTCTCTGAGCAGCAGGGACCCATGGCAAAATATTTGGAAGGCTTGTAACTCAAGGTCAATGTCGTGAACCCATTCACTCAGTCATGTAAGATACCTCAGCGCTTAAGAGCACTTGCTGCTCTTGCAGAGGACTTGAATTCAACTCCCAGAACCTACACAGAGGCTTACCACCATCTGTAACCCCAGTTCCTGGGAATCTGGAGGCACCAAGCATACATGTACACAGACATACAGGCAGGCAGTCCATCTTGACACATAAAATGACAATAAAATAAAAGCAATTAAGAAATAAGTAATTATTAAAAGTCTCCTTGGGGTTACACTGATAATGAGAGACAGGGCCAGGAGGGGCTCGGCTCCCGGGCCATGGCTCCCCGGGTCACATCTTTGATACCGTTTCTTTAGGACATGTGACTGGGATGGATTTTATCTTTCCTGTTTTGACCTTTGTGAGGCAACAGGTTAGGGTGGGGAAGCAGGGGAGGAGACAGCTATCACCAGGGAGGACAGGAAGTATGAGGTTCTTCTTTTGGACACTTTAGCAACTTCCTGTGATTCTTGAGAAAGGACAGGTGTACCCCCTGCTGCCCTGAGATGTGTGGCCTCCACCCTAGGCTCGTGGTTCCAAGGCCATAGACTCCAGCCAAAGCCAGTTCGAAATCAAAACCAATCCACCAACCCTCGGGCAGGGGGTGGGTGTTGAATAAGGGGCCTCAGGAGGGCCTTCTGATCTTGAGAAATACAACCTTCCTTCACTGCCAGCCCTTGCTTTCCCTGCTCTTTCCCCACTTGAAGTTCAGGGAGGCCATGTCTTCCCAGTGACACCACGGCACCAGTGGGAGCCAACTGTGGACCTGGCCTTGGGTCTCCCATGGAGGGACGCTGGTGGCAAAGTCTCAACAAATTCACAAGCAGTTGTGATGCCGTTTCCTCTGCTTTCCCCCCAAGAGCCTCAGGAGCTGCCAGGATGTGAGCCAGCTGTGTCTGAATGCCAGATACGGTGCTGTGGCTAGCACCCTCTAGGCATGAGTATGCCATTGGCCCACGGCTAGCCTGGAAACAGCCTGGCCTTGTGGCTTTTTGTCACACACACTCAGAGACTCCTCAGCCCAACAGCATCTCAGCCAGAATTGTTTCCTCTGCTCCAAAGGAATCCCAGAATTCTCACTTTCTGCCTGTCTGGAGATGTCCTTGCCAGCTCTTTAGGGCCCCGGCCACCTGGCCACAGCTCACCATCATCCTGTCCCATCCTGACCAGTGCTCTCTCTGTCTCTCTGACTCTGTCTCTCTGTCTCTGTCTCTTCCTCCTCCTCCTCCTTCAATATTTTTTCTTTATTTTTAATTATGTCTGTGTAGCCAGTGTGTGCAATGCCTGTGCAGGCTAGAAGGGCGTTGGATCCCTTGGGATCTGAGCTACAGACTTGTGAGCCACCACATGGCGCTACAACTTGAACTCGGGTTCTCTGGAAGAGCAGTCAGTGCTCTTAATCGACGAGCCATCTCACCAGCCCCCTGACCAGGGCCTTTCTAAACGCTCAACTACCATCTCCTTGAGCCTCCCAGCCCTGGCTTCTTACTGAGGGTTGCACCTGCTTCCCTCCTCCCCCTGATACCCAGTCCTCCCCAGACCACAGCCAACCCATAGGCACTGGCAGGCCCACTTCTCCTTGGCATTACCCAAGCCTTTCCTTCAACCCCTATCCAGCATCACTTCTAGCAAACAACCAAATCTGTATTACCAAGAGGTGCTGGGAGGTGACTGGTTGTTCAGCCCCCTGTAGTCACCTGGACTTCCCTGCTTGCCTGGCAGAGACCCTTCTAGGGAAGCAGCAGACGGGCCACTTAGGAGAGTGCCCTGCTGCCCACCATCCAAGATGTCACCCATCCTACCGCTTTTGCGGGGGACAGGGGGTCTAAAAGATGGAGATGGAGAGGAGGGGCCTGGCCTGCTTGGTGAATTCCACTCTAGGTGAGGACTTGTTGAGGAGCCCATCCCGGTTCTGCTGAAAAAGCAGAAGCCAGAACATGCACCAGACATGGGTCTGCAGAGTCAAGGAGAGAGACAACAAACAGTGACCACTGGACTCTGGGAGCCTGCCTTTGCGCAGAACAGAACAGGGCAGGACTTGAGTACACCGAAGGCACAAGGAAGGTGCAGGACCAGATCGAGGAGGGAGAACGGGAGGGAAGGAGGGGCTGCCTGTCAGGATCGACAAAAGCATGGCCGCCAGAGCGCTCTAGAGGGAACAGACCCCAGAGATGTTAGCCGACCATAGCTGGAAGCCACCTTACAGGAGGTGTAAGGCAGCAGGAGGGTTCTGCTCTAGTTTCTGGTCTTGGATCCCGGTGGGTGGTGAACCCCCCAGAGACCCATAGAAGAGCAGGCTTGACATGAGGGACCCAGCTTCACTCACACCAGCCCTTAAAGTCAACACTGTGTGGTGAGTCTGCCATCCTGACCCTTGGGAGGTGGAGGTGGAAGATCAGAGGTTCAAAGCCAGCCTGGGCTACATGGTGAGTGCAGTTTGTCCTGGGCTACGGAAGGAGAATTTGTTTAAAAAAACCAAGGAAAGAGGTAGGTGGCTCTGGGGAGATGGTGCATGAAGACCAGAGTTCGAATCCCCAGAACATAGGTAAACGCTGGGTGGGCATGTCTGATACCGGCAAACCCAGCTTTGCACGTGACCAAAGTTTGGTCTCTGGGAAGCACCTGTGGTAGGAAAGAATAAACCGCACAAGTTGTCCTTTGACACACAGTACATTAGATAAACGTGTCTGCTCTTAAATCAGCGAAAGCATTCAATTAGCAGAGGCCTGGGGATTGTTTGAGGCCAGCCTGAGTGAGCTACATAGCTTGTCTCAAAAAAAAAAAAAAAATTCATTGGTTATATGTTATTTCCAATAAATAATGGTGTGCATTTTACTGTCATTTGTAAACTTTTAGCCATTCTCTGTGTTGGTAAAACATTGTGTATCTGTGTCCATAGCATCCCTTACTTCTACAGCGCCCCTGGCAGACATCTTGGGTTGAGGAGAGACAACAGGCTTGATCCTGGGTAGGTTCTAGAAGAGAGGAGGCCTGTAAGTGGGGCTCAGGTAAAGGGGGTGGCCTGAACTGGCTCAGAGACTGGGGCTGCAGGGGCAGGGTGTGGGGCTTGAGGGAGCCTTGGAGGATGGTTGGGGAAGGGAGATGGACTCACCGTCCATCTTCTCTGTTAAGTCGAATAAAGACATTTTTGAAAGCAGGAAATGAACTGAGGAGAAAGGTTTACCTAAGCAGCTATTGAGGGGCCAGGAAGAGGGAGGTGGGGACAAGGAAGGTGAAGAAATACAGTTTGCACAACAAGAATCAGAGTGGACGGCAGAACCAGAGCCAAGAACTCATTTAGAGTCGGTTTTCTTTGCTGATCCCTGAAGCCATCCTGGGTGGAGCCCAAGGTTTAAAAAAATTCAGCATCACTCATTTAGGACCCTCAAAGGCAACTGGCTGAGCGGGGATTTGAACTTACCCTGGTAGTGTTGAGCAGGCTGATTGCACACAGGCACCTTGCTCCTCAGCAAAGTCCTGACTAACACATGTTTCAGAATGGGGGGGGGGGGGCCAGCATTGGGAGCATGGAAAACACTGACAAAGCCGTGCCAAGTCTCAGGCTCTGCCTGCCACATACTTCCTGTCACCTGAGGCTCTGACCATTACACACGCTGCCTGGTGAATTTGTAACCAGTGGTGCATGCATTTGTTTATACGTTGTTTTATTTTGTAACAATTCATCCTTATTGCATGTTTAAGGTTAGCAATTTACAATACTGCCCTGCCCCTTAGAACACCCAACAAGTACTAGCCTGTTCCACGGAACCCAGCTGATTCCTTCCAGCTGGCTTGGGCAGTTTTTCAAACTGGTGGGGACCCACTGGAGGTCGAAGATATTATCTCAGATTTCAGGTGTCATCACCAGGATTTGAAAAAGCCAAACAGAAGCTGGGCGTGGTAGCACATGCCTGTAATCCCAGCATTCGGGAGGAAGAGGCAGGCGTCAGATCTCTGTGAGTTTGAGGCCAGCCTGGTCTAAAAGTGAGTTCAGGACAGCCAAGGCTACACAGTAAGACCCTGTCTGGAAAAACAAAGAAGGAAAGAAAGAAAGAAGGAAGTAAAGCAAGAAAGAAACAAAGAAGGAAAGAAAGCATCAAAGAGAAGCCTTGAGACACATCCTTCCATAGTTCATGGGACCAAATGTTTGTGTTAGGCAACATGTCTTATTTTTTGCATGTGTGTGCCTGTGGGTATGCATGTGTGTGTGTGTGTGTGTGTGTGTGTGTGTGTGTAGGGAGGGCAGAGGCCAAGCTCAGGTATCCTTCTTTAGGGGCCATCCACTTAAAATTCTTTTAATTTATGTGTGCATATAGATATCACACCCCCATTTACATACAGCTGCCCATGGATGCCAGAAGAGGACATTGGAGCCCCTGCAGGCGGCTGTGAACCATTCAACATGGGGCCTGAACCGGATCCCAGCCTCTGCGGGAGCAGACACACTCTCCCGTGCTGTCCACTTGTTCTTGGAGCTGGGATTTCTTCCTCTCCTAGCTCGTGCAGAATAGGCCAGCCTAGCTGGCCCGTGAGCTCTAGGGGTTAGGCTTGTCCCTGCTTGCACAGTCTGGGATTACAAGCCAGCCTGCCAGCTGTCCACCTTCTTAGTGATCTGGGTTCTGGGGATCAAATTTGAGGCCCATGTTTTTAAGTCAAGCCATGTACCGCAACCATTTCATCAACTACCAGTTCCCACCCTGTGTCCATCTGACTCTGTAGCCCAGGCTTCCCTGGAAACCACTCACTATGAAGCACAGGTTGATCTCAACTCACAGCAATCCTCCTGCCTCAGCCTCCCCAGTGTGTTGTACGAGCCACCACACCTGACTAGGTCATAGAGAACCCTTCGGATGCAGACCTTTATCTCAGCCAGCATTGCCAGGCTGCGGCAGCTCCTGCTTCAGAAGCCAGGTGAGCACACAGGGCCAGCACAGCCAGCGACTGTGAAGGACACCCTGCTACAACCCTGGGCACTCTGGCTGAGACGGGGCCTGACTCTGGCCTGGAGATGGAGGGGTGGTAGCCACTAGGTTTGCTGTGGGAGGCAGGGGAGTCCCTGGAGCCCCTCCCACAGCTTCCAAGGGAAGCACTGGGTTTGCCTGGATGTGGGGCTGTGCTCACCTGAATGACTGGGGGGAAGAAGAGGGCTGAGAGGGCCGTCCTGTATTTACTGTGGGAGACACATGAGGGAAAGAGAGACAGGATCTTCAAATGTCATGTTTAAGTAGAGAGATTTTGTGGGGACCTGTCTCGGGGAAACATTGAGCGGAAGGAAATAGAGGTTTAAGTCCTTGGGAGATGATTCTGGATGGCATTTTCTTTCTTTCTTTCTTTCTTTCTTTCTTTCTTTCTTTCTTTCTTT
>NW_026593982.1:630888-661662 GCF_907164565.1 Psammomys obesus | reverse complement strand
TTTCTTTCTTTCTTTCTTTCTTTCTTTCTTTCTTTCTTTCTTTCTTTCTTTCTTTCTTTCTTCCTTTCTTCCTTCCTTCCTTCCTTCCTCCCTTCCTCCCTTTCCTTCCCTTCCTTCCCTTCTTCTTCTTTTCCTTCTTTTCCTTTTTGTTGTTGTTTTCCTGAGACAGGGTTTCTTTGTGTAGCCTTGGCTGTCCTGGACTCCCTTTGTAGACCAGGCTAGCCTAGAATTCACAAAGATCTGCCTGCCTCTGCCTCCCCGAGTGCTGGGATTATAGTCGTGCACCACTGCACCCGGCTTCTGGTTGGCATGGTGGTGAGAGAAGCCAATGGCAGTGGTGGGCATCGGAGTAGCCTGGACTAGGACAGAGGGACACAGAGGTACAGAGGGAGGCAGGTGTAATAGTGACCCGGAGGGCTGTGGGGGAGGGGACCCTGCAAGCAGAGGGTCTGGGACCCTGAAAGCAGAGGAGGCTGAGGCCACCAGGCAGGAGACATGAATGTGCTTCTCTATAAAACAGCACTTCCAGATGGACATGTCTGTGGAAGGCTGGGGCAGCAAGAAAGGACAGGCTGGGGACACGGGTGAGGCAGGAGAGACCGAGGAGACTGTCTAGGGAGCAAATGGCTAGAACCCAAGAAGTTGGCAGCTGGGTCAGGAGCTGGGGGCTGAAGGGCTGCAGGTACAGTGGGAGGCCACTGGTACCCTTGGACACAGAATCCAGTGGCATGAGTGAGCAGAAGCAACGTTGAGGCAGGGAGGCTGTGCCCAGAACACACGGCATCTTGGTGAGCTGATGCTTCTTCTGGTGGAGCCAGCCCCGTGTCCTGGGGCACTGGCTTGGCAAGATGGGTACAGGCTGCACCTTAGCTTCATAGACCACACAGTAGGGCATCACCATGCCATGGCCCCTGGTGAGACTGCCAGGAAAGAAAGGAGAGAATCCACCCTTGATCCCTAAGATGGAGAGGCTTGTAGACTAGTACAAGCCAGCTAGGACACAGTAGGGGACTTAGGGAAATCTGGGGTACATGAAAGGAGGGTAAGGAAAGGGCCCCAAACAAGCAGCTGAATAGGGGCTTCAGGGTGAACATAGGAGGCTAGGGTGGTGGAGGGAAGAGATGGGGCAGGATGCTGGCTATCCCAGGAGCCAGCGGGAGCCAGCTCAGAATTTGCTTGGCAGAACAGGGACCCGAGACACCTCTGAGACCTGCCCAGGAGCACTGCCAGTCGGCAGGATCTGGGGACAGGGTCCTTGTTCACTTATCCACTCTTCAAAAACAGCTTTTTACATTAGTTTAGTGTGTGCTGTGTATGTCTGTGCATATCTGTGCCCATGTGCCCTGAGTGCACACACCCTTGGGGATGCTCGCATAAGTCAGAGGCTGACACAGGCGTCTTTCTCAGTTATTCTCTGTCCCTTTTGAAGAGTTATCTCTCTCTTCTCACGTGTATGTGTTGTTCAGAGTGCATGCACGCGCACCTCACGCAGGCAGGTCAGTTGTGAGCGGCCTCGGGGCTGCTGGAACCCTCACCTGGGTCCCCTGCATGAGCAGTAAGCCCTGGAAACCACTGACTCGTCTCTCCACCCATGCTCTTTTTGCGATAAGGTCTCTTCCTGAACGTGGAGGTCACCGGTTGGCCCAGGCTTGCTGCTCCGTGAGCACCGGGAACCTCCTGTCCCTAACTCCCCAGCGCTGACGGGGCAGGTGCGCACCGCTGGACCTGACATTTTTGTGGGTGCCAGGGAAGAACTCAGGCTTGTGCAGTGAGCGCTTTGCCCGCTTTACTCACAGGTTGAGCCGTCTTCCTCACTTCTCCCTTGATTTTACAGAACTGGTCTTATTAGAGACTATGTTTGAGGAGTCGTCATCCTTCGAACCCCTTGTAACGCCTGAGGTATTTGGATGTATTTCTGTGTATTGCTCACACACACATCTTCCACCGGACTGTCTATCCAGGGGCTAACCTTCTCCCCAGAGCCTTTCTGTCTGTTGTGCCCACAGTTACTCAGAGTCCGGGGCCATCATCCCCAGATCCTATGCCACATGGTCTGCTGAGATCAATAAAAACAAATAAACTTGGTGTTTTGGTTTGTCCTAATTGCATGGTTTCATTGATAATAATCTTGTTCCTTTGTTTGTTTGAAGCAGGGTTTCACTGTGTAGCCCTGGCTGTCCTGGAACTCACTAAGTAGACAGGCTGGTCTCAACCTCACAGAGATCTGCAGCCCCTGCCTTCTAAGTTCTGGGCTTAAAGGTGTGCTCCTGTATGCCCACTACAACTTTCTTATCTCTTCCTTTGAAACACTGTCTCACTGTATAGTTGAGGCACAGGCATGAAACTTCCCATTCTCCTGCCTCAGCTTCAGTGTGTGTGAGCTATCAGATCTCGTCGGGTTTTTCCTTTAACGTGTCTGATTTTGGGTGACCTTCGGGGACCTTGCTTGATTTCTGGAGTTGTCACCACCTTGCTTAAAGTGTCTGTGGTCCCTTTCCTCTTTCGCCCCTTGAGACTCGGAGAACCTGAATTGGTGTCTGCATCCTCATGTGCCTGCCCAGAGGGAGGCAGGCTGAGCTTGTGTGTGTGCAGAGGAAGGAAGCCACAGATTTGCCATCATCTGTCACCAGCTGCCCTGCAGACTCGTCCCGCGTCTCGCGGTGCCTTATGACCAGCAGCACACAGTAGGTGCTTAATAAATGTTCGCTAACATTGCTCCGGGTCACATGGAGATTTTCCCATGTTCTTCCAGATGCCTAAGAGAGATCATTCCGTCATGCCAGGGAAGATGCCCCTTCAGCTCTTGCAGGCTCCTGTGCTGGGAAAGAGCCGGGTTGGCAACACATTCAAACAAAACAGTGCCCTGTGTGGGGCGCCTCACAGGCTTTTGCTGTTCACCACCCTGTTAGCATTAGCAGCGATTAAAACAGTTAGGGATCAGTACAAAGCTGGCTTTGAGGTAGGCTCCACGAGGCTCGCCCTAAGCCCAGGTCTCTAGCGCTGTTAGAAGCCCACTTTTCCTCGACATTTCTCAGTCTGTGTATCTTGACTGTCTGGGTATCACATAAGTTGAAGGAGCCTCTTAGGAAGTGGTTTGATGTCCTCAAAGCTGTGTGGACCCGTTTACCCATTTGTTTGTTTGTTTGTTTGTTTTTTTCTGTCTCTGTCCCAAGCTCAATGGGGTAGGTGAGATGCAAGACTTAAGAGAGGGAAGGAGGTCTTCGGGGTCTTTCCTGGGTGCTGTTGCCTGGCTAGCTAGAGCCCTTTGACCTTTGTGATTCTGAAGGGTGAAAGGTGTAGTGCAGAGGGCAGAGTGCAGAGGGCAGAGGGCAGAGGCTGGGGAAAAGCCCCAATGGGAGAAAAACCATGGAAGCTCAGTGTGAGGGCCTGGCCCCTGAGAGCAGCCTGGGAACCTTCAGGACACTTTAGTAATCTTATTTGATTGATAGATAAAAGCAGGAGAGAACCAGTTTTGGTAGCTTGCGTTTCCAGGGTTAGTCAGCAGCGGATTGTAACTATCGACCTGTTGGTTGCTCCTGGTCCTGACCCCAGATCCAAGGGCTCACGATGAAATGGGGCCTAAGTCATGGCTCCCCACACCCTCGGTGCCCTGTGGGATCAGTGACTCACCCCAAATGTCACGCTGCCTGTGTGCTGGATTCGCAGTGGGTGCCATGCTGGACCATTTCCAGCAGCAGAGCTCCTGGGCAGAGGTTGAGGAGGGCAACCAAATCAGAAGGGAGGTTCTAGAAGAGCAGAGCACGGAGCAATGCTCACTGGCTTTGGTGAGGACTGAGCAGAGACACTCACGGTGGGGCACTTGGCACACCCCAAAAGGCAGACAGGGGAGCCATCTTGCCATGTGGCTTTGGCCACAGCTGTTGTGAGTTTTGGGCAGTTCCCACATGGTGATGACAGGCCTGTGGCTCGGGACAGAGGAACCTGCCTTGGAATTCCCAGTATGCCTTGCTTTGGTTGACGTCTTCCCCTGGTTTCGATCTGAACCCCTATCTAGATTTGGGTTGAGTCAGGGTCTCGTGTAACTCAAACTGGCTTAAAACTCAATGTGTAGCCAAGGATGACCTTGAACTCCTAATTTGTTCAGAACTGGGGGTTAACTTGGGGCTTTGGACACGCAAGGCAAGCACTCTATGACGGTGCCATAGTCCTAGCCGCTGTGTCAAAAGTCACCTCTTCACCTTTCTTTTCAGCTTGAAGACCTGCTGTCACAAGCCTCCTTCAGCCGGGGCTGGAAGTAGGGCATGCAGTGGGTGCTTCTACCAGGAGCTATGCCAGTCCCTATGGCTCACAAGCAATCACAGCAGCCCCAGGACGGGGCCTTGGGGTCAGCTAAGGTGTGCAGGGTACGGCAGGTCCACAGGAGCCCTTGCCCTCTGTGTCGAGTGCTTAGAGGTAGGAAGGAGGACCCGTGTCGTTGGCCTCCTGGAGTAAGGAGCAGAGGACAGGATGACCCACTTAGAAGCCAGCTCCTTTCAAAGCCGTGTGCCTGTGACGAGGGCTGCTTTAAGTGGGTTAGCTTAAACTCTTCAAAACCCAGCTGTTAAACGCTGGCATTCTGTTTTCATTAGCTTGTAAGCCAGGGCAATGGGGACCTGCCTGGTTTTCTGAAGCAGCAAGTGTGCCCAGAGGCTAATAAACAGCAGGTGTCTCCAATGAAAGGCTCTTAATACTCCCTATAAATGCTGAGTGTGGACGTGAGAAAGAAAGGACGAATGTGGATTCTAGTGCTGGGTGCCACTTCTCAGAGCCCGCAGCCGAGGGCTGCAGTGTGCATAGGCTATGTGTGGATTTGTCCTGTGTGTCGCAGGAAGTGAGTATGTGCACACGAGTGCACGTATGTGTGAAGAGAAGGCTCCACCATTGGACAGGACAAAACAAAGCGATGGTAGCAAAAAAACAGGCACATCATTTTCAGGGCCTGGTGCAGAATGAAAGCAGGCATGGGGAGCTCGGGATGGCATGGTGGGAACAGGGAACCAAGCTCAAGTTAGAGCGAAGTTCACGGAGAGCTTCCTTCTCCCTCCCACCTTCCTTCACAGGCTGGCAGGCTGCAGGCAGTCTTGTGGAGCCCAGCTTGCTCTGGCCTTTCCTGTGCCTCCTCTTCAAGGCCAGGCCCCACTGAGAACACCACCATCCCTAAGGTGTCACTTGTCCTTGGCTCCTTCTTCAAGACACCTCTTTCTCCCTCCTCTTGCCGTTCTCGTCTTGCTTGCACGCTGTGAAGGCTCGGACCTCTCTCTTGGCCTCTGCCACTTTCCTCAGGTGTTACTGTGTGTCTGAGGCCAACCTGGGCTGTAGAGTAAGTTCAGGACATCCTGGGCTACAGAGTCTGTCTCAAAAAGAAAACAAATAAGTAAGCATAAAAATGAAAACAGGATTGAGTGTCTCCGTGTCTCCACTTTCCGCCGAAGCCTTCAGGGGGCCTGAGCAACTCTGCTTTGGGCTCCTGCCAAAATGGTGGTGACTCCTGTTTTGGAGAGAAATGGCCAAGAAAAGCCAGGAGCTGGGGCAGAATCTCCACGAGGGGGTGGAGGGTGGAGGCTCCCTGTGCCCTTCCTGTTTATTGTCCTGGGCTGTCTCTTCTTGGGTCAAGTTCAGTGTGACTACTTCAAAGTATACTCACAGACAATAATGAGGCCACTCCGCCCTAGCCCCAATACCTATCTATACTGGTCAATAATTACTCGTGATGTCCTGGGTTCTGGGAGGAGGCAGTGGCTCTCACCTTCGCTGGTGAGTTTACGTCCTCCCACACCTTCAGCATCAGTCATCAGTCTTCAGGGTGTTTCAGGGGTAGGTGTCTAACAAGCAATGAGGGCCTGAGAACTCACCTCCATTGTGTCCCCATGCATAGCCAGAAATGGGCCCTGCAGTCAGCAAGCAGTCACAGAAACCACGTGACTCCGGGCAAAGGAACTGGCCTGTGCATGGAAGCCCTGTGCTACAAGCCCTGTGCCACGACTATCCAAGCACAGAGACTAGGGGAGCATTTGGGGGTCTGGGAGTAGCATGAATGTGGGACTGGAGACTGCTATGAATTCATGCAGGGATAAATCAGTTTTAAGGGGCAGGGTGATCCAAAATTGGCAAATTGGCATTTGCTAATTGGATGCAGTGTCAATACTCCACCTCGTCCAATTTCAATCTATGAATCCACTTAGCAAATAACTCAGAAATTTCCTGAACCTTGCCTCACTATCTGTCATGGCCACTGCCCTGGCATCAAAAGCATAAGCCCTCAGGACTTCAGGGCAGCCTCCTACCATCCCCTCCATCCCTGTCGTCATTTGTGCCATGCTGCTACAGGGCTGGACTAGGACATCTGGCTCCCACATTGAGATATATGGCCAGAGAATTCTGCCTCAGCCATCTTACAGCTTCCACCCTTCCCCACCCCCTCCCCGAAGCCGCATCCTCACTCGTGGCTGCTTCCAGGGGACCTGGTGTGCAAGGTGATGGGTCCTGGGGAGCCAGGGAGCCACGGGCTCACGGGACCACACTCATCCCTAGGGCTACAATTTCATCCAAACATATCTCTTTGCAGAAGGGACTTCCTGGTCCTGTGGGTGGCCAGGCCCTGACTCTGGACACCAATTGTTGATTGCACAATTGTCTTGGAGACCCACCTTCTGCTGATACCTTCTCGGCATCAATTCCACTCCCTTGGGATCCTGGCATGCCACTTTGGCCCCACCTCAGTCAGGCAGCTGTGGTGAGAGATGTTGACCAAATGCATCTCTGTTGGCTCACCAGGTCAGGCGGAAGCTGCTGAGGGGTTCGAAGAGTGGTGGGACCTTGGGGCTATACGGAAGCAGGACAGAGGCCTCAGCTAGGTGTTGAGTGATGGACAGAGGAGAGGCAGGGGTAAGGCTCCCAGCCAGCCACACCAGCACAGGTGTCCCACTGACCTGTCCTGACCTCCCTTCTTTAATCTCTCCCACTCTGTGACAGCACATAGCTAGGCCTGGGGCCCTCCAGAGGCCACCCCGAGTCCCAGGATAAGTTTCTGGAGGAGTGAGAGACAGTCATGAATGCCAAGTTCATGTGACCCAGCTGGTTCACTGCAGGAGGACTTGTGGACAAACATAAGAGAGTACAGAACATGTGTTCAGCCAGACGTATGCCCTCGTGCTGGGACAGGGTAGAGAACTCTTTGGAAAAGATGGCGTCCGAACAAGGGCCAGAACACTGGGACCCTTCCACACTCCCTATCTCAGGTACAGGCCAGCTGGAGCCCTTGCAACCACAGATCTGCTCTGTGGTTATCAGGGACACAGTCAGGACTGTCTCTGATCCCAGCAGAACAGGCCTAAGGTGTCACCATGACAACCTCCTGGCCAGTGCATCCTAGGCCCTCTCCACTGAGCACAAACTATTGAGATTCTAGGCCGCTTTTCAAATGAGGCATGTGTGAGAGACAGGTTGGAGCACTGGAGGTGGAAAAAAGGGGCTCTTGGAAGGCCTTCTAGAAGGCAGGAAGGCCAGGGAGGGAGGATGCAGTATTCAGGGGCCGGGCATGGGGCCCACCCAGCACTAGAGTGTATCACTCAGAGAAGCAACACCTGGCCAGGATTGTGAGGATGCACTTCTGCGATCCCAGCACCCAGGAGGCAGAGGCAGAGTAGCCAGGAGTTCAAAGATACCTAGGGCTACACAGGAAGACCCTGTCTCAAAAAAGCAAAATAGATAAGATGATGGACACAGAGATAGGTAGATAGCTATGTGATTGATAGATCGTAGAGATGGACAGGTAAACAGATAAATAGACATATATAAATAGGTAGATATATGACAGATAGATGTTAGAGACAGACAGGTAGATACAGATAGGTGGATACATAATAGATGATAGATAGCTATGTGTTGGACACATGACAGAGACAGACGGGTAGCTAGAGATAGAGGTGGGTAGGTAGAAAGGTAGATGACAGATGGGTGATAGAGACAGACGATGGATTTTTGTGTTTTCTTGACTCTGGGACCCCCTCTGTTCGTCTCTCCAGGGAATCTTCCAGGAGCCACACTTAATCTAGAATATATGAGTCATCAGTGCACACAGTGAGAGATCAACAGATGCAAGTTCCTTCTCTTGGCCAAAGGAGTCCCCAATTCTGAAGCAGGTGGAGACCTGTTTCCAATCTCCTCTTCCCTGGCTAATGATACATATATGAATGTCATCACATCTGTGTCCTCATCTGGGTTATTCTGGGACATAGGCTGGGAAGGGTCCCAAGGCCCCATCCCCCAACTGAGGCAGCCTTTCTCATCAGGTGGGCTGGCTGCTGTCATGTGGATGGAGAACAGAGGGTGAGGCACCCATCCTGCTAGTCAGGCAAGATGCTGACAGGAGGGCGGGAGGAGAGGGCGGACTGAAAGGGCGGAGCTTCTAGAACAAAGGAGAACTAGGAGCCCTGGGGGCCCAGGCTGGGCATCAAAAAGGCTGTGCAGAGCAAGCAGAACACAGACAACCCACTTCTGTGCCCAGCAGCCAGCCAGACACCCTGTACCTGCTCTGTTCAATTTGCCCAGGCCAGGCAGGAACACGGCCCTGCCGACGGAGACCTCGCGCTCCAGCGTGATTGCACCCACACTGCTCTGTGCCGTTCTCTACTTGGCTTGCGTTACTGCTGAGCTTCCAGAGGTGAGCAGAAGGATGGCCACCAGCGGAGCCAGAAGCAAGGAAGGCCACCGGGAGCATGCCTTCATCCCAGAACCTTTCAATGGTGCTAACATCGATGCCAGCCTTTGGCTGCACCGCTTTGAAGTCATAGATGACCTCAACCATTGGGACCATGCCACCAAACTGAGGTTTCTGAAAGAGTCACTCAGGGGAGATGCCCTGGATGTCTACAATGGACTCAATCCCCAGGCCCAGGGCGACTACAGTCTCGTGAAGGAAGCCCTCCTAACGGCCTTTGTGGGCCTTGGGGCTGCCCACAGCCAGAAACCCAAAGAAATTGTGTTTGCCAACAGCATGGGTAAGGGCTACTACCTTAAAGGGAAGATTGGCCACGTGCCTGTGAAGTTCCTGGTGGACTCTGGAGCTCAGGTGTCTGTGGTCCACCCATCCTTGTGGGAGGAGGTCACCGATGGTGACCTGGACACTCTTAAGCCTTTTGACAGCGTGGTCAAAGTGGCCAACGGGGCAACGATGAAGATCTTGGGTGTGTGGAACACAGAATTGACCCTGGGCAAGATGAAGCTGAAGGCAGCATTTCTGGTGGCCAATGCAAGCGCAGAAGAGGCCATTATTGGCACAGACGTGCTGCAGGACCACAATGCCGTTCTGGACTTCGAGCACCGCACCTGCACCCTGAAGGGGAAGAAGTTCCGCCTGCTGCCGGTTGGGGGCTCCTTGGAGGATGAGTTTGACCTGGAGTTCATTGAGGAAGAGCCTTCTGCACCAGAGGGCTCCCACTAAGAAACCCCCGCTCCTGTCCCCAGCCATTGGTAGGGAGACCTTGTGTTGGGGGGAGCAGATGTCCTCAGGGGGTATCCTGGGGCCTGGCCAGTCTTTATACTTGTTCTCAGCCTCCCTCCTTTGCAGGAGCCTTACCTTGGCCCTGTTGGGGGAGGGAAGGCAGCTTGGTGGCCTAAAGCAGGGTCCCCAGGAGCTGCAAAGACTTTCAAGGCTGGCAGGAGTTCCCAAGGAGATTGGGAAAGTCTATCTTGAGAGAGGGCTGGGGGCCCTTTTAGATTCCCTGAGGTATGGCTCACTCAATTCCAGGTCCCCAAGCTTGCACAGCTGAGCCTGGTCCTGGCTGAGACTCTCACGATCCAGATTCTTGGAGGAGGGTGTCAGCCGCTCTGGGATTCCTCCCCTGGAGTCCTCCCACCCGCACGTGGTGCTTCTTCCCGTCACTTGCCTTGAATCCCATGGAGCCTGTGTCAATCATTCAATTATTTCAAAGCACCAATAAAGATCTGTTCATGGAAAGGAAAACATGTCATGTGCTCAGTATTCATGCCAGGGATGGAGAGGAGAGGGAAGACAGCAGTGTCTGAATGCTTGGGTTTTCTGAGGTGGACTCAGCGGCAGGTATTTTAACTTCTAATTCCTCTCACCCCTTCTGCTTCTAATTTCTTTATTCTAATCTACACTGTTTCAGGATAAAATTTGTCCCTTATGCTCAAAAGCGACCCAAGGCTATTTTGTGAGGTGTTTGGCTTGGGGATGAAGACGTTTCTGCCGAACAAATAGGTTCTTACTGGCACCCAGGGATGTAGACTTAGAGGTGGAAACAAGGCCGTGAGACAGGCACGGGCATGTGGGCAGCTCTGGAAAGGTCTGCAACTCTGGTATCGGGAGTGGAGGGTGGGGGTGGAGGGGTGTAGCCTGGCCCTGGTGGAGTGGCTTGTTTGTGGGAGAGCATGGGATGGAGGCGAGAGCATTCTTGAGCCTGGGATGGGTTTCTTCTCTTGTCCAGCTTGGGTTTTCTTCCAACTCCCTGCCTCCTCTGAAAATCTGAAAATTCCTCAGGCTTTAGGGAGTCGGGTTGAAATGCAGAGTGGATTGAAAGCTTCAGAGAGGAGCAAATGTATTCTGAATTATGGGGCCCATGACTTCCATGCTGAGCCCAGGAAACTGGCACAAGGCCAGAAGTTCAGATGTGCAAGGGGTCTGCCAGCTGTCGGGAACTGGGACAGAGTTTTGGGGAGCCTCTTCTTTACTTGGTGGATATTGGAAATTGAGATTAAGGCCTCACACAACACTAGGCAACTGCTCTACTACTGAGCTATATCCCCCATTTCCTTTTAAAATACTTATATTTCAATACATTGTCTCATTAAATTGCCTAAGCTGGCCTTGAACTCACGATGCAGCTCCTGTAGGCATTAAACCTGTGATCTTTCCTGCTCCTGAGTCTCCTGAGTGCCTGGGCTAAGCCTGCACCACATACCCAGCTAGTGTTTTCCTGCTGGGCCTCTTCCTCCAGGCCAAAGGAGCAGCCGTTGAATCCAGCTGTGAGGCCCTCTGCACAGGAGGCAGCAAGCTTGGCTGACCCCTCTTCTTGAGAAACCAGAGGACTTCTGAGCTCATCACAACAGCAAGGCCTTCTTCTTGGCTTCTCCTCCCTGGTACCAGCTGTGGCTTCCCTGGGCCCTGACTCAGGACCTAATTCCTATGGTTCACTAAAGCCTGGCTCTGGGCAGCCATGCCCAGAATTAACTGGAATTAGCCTCTGGGTGTGGGTGAAGGCTAGGTGTAGAAGGATCCCGGAAGACAGAGGGTGGTCTCCTGGAAGTCCAGACCCCGCCCCCTCATCTCTTTGGAGGCCTCAGGAGTGCTGCTGTTGTCCTGGGTTGAGCTCTCTCTCCAGGGAGCAAGGCCACGGCCACCTCCCCATGACCTAGTTTTCTCTAGGTCCTTCAGATCCTAGCGCTTCTAGGCTGAAGGAGGGCGGGGAGAGTGGGTGGAGGTGAGAAGAGAACCTAGGAGTTGAGTGGCCAGCCCAGCATTCTGGGACACTACTCAAAATGTCCCCGTCCTGTCCTCAGAAAGGGACTGCCTGAGCCCCGGGCTGGGTAAAATCCTGTGGGTGTCTCTGCAACAGTGTGAGTGTGGCTATTCTTTGGCTTTGGGTAAGGGGGGCCTGGGCTGGCAGCTCTCAACCAGGTGCCTTCCCCAAAGAGCTTTCGGGACAGCCATCATTAAGGAAGGAAGGAACCTCGTGTTGCTGGAGGCCTGAGCGACTAAGGCAGGTATTTTGTGGGTGTGAGAGTGAGTAGACATGATTGATGGCAGAGGCTGGGGCTATGGTGTGGAAGGTTGCCGGGCATAAGGAGGCCGGGGGTGTCATGAGAGCTGAGTGCGTACACCTCTAATCACAGCACTCAGAAACTGGGGCAGGAGACTCACTCATTCAAGGCCATCTTTGCTACAAAAGGTGGAGATCAACCTGGGCTACATGCAACATTGCCTCAAAAAAACTCCAACAAAACCAATTTGTTTTCATGAGCAGAATCACAGGGCTGCTGTCCAGGGATCAGGACCCAGGTGCCCAAAGCAGAGCCAAAGAGAGAAGCCGTCTGGACTCACCTGGCCCCTGAGTGCGATGGGAGGGGTGTTCGGATTAGGAAAAGTTTTTTGTTGTTGTTTTGAGACAGAGTTTCTCTGTGTGTAGCCCTGGCTGTCCTGGACTCGCTTTGTAGAGCAGGTTGGCCTCAGACTCACAGAGATCCACCTTCCTCTGCCTCCCAGACTGCTGGGACCACAGGTCTGCGCCACCACACCCAGCAAGGAAAAGCTTTCATCTTGGTGGCACACCAGAGTCTCACAGGAAGACTGACCACAGCTCACCTGTCTGGACCAAATCACAGTGGTGCTTTGTCTTGCCCACGTGGAAGCCGCAGCACGCAGGCACATCAGGCTTGCCTGGCATCTCGGCGAACACAGACTTCCTGCCCCCACCCACACCCAAGATGGAGCTGTGCTAGACTGACTCCCTTCATTGAGGAGCCGGTCCTCACCCCCCAAGCTCCACCGTCTCTGATCACAGCCCCACCCACCAGTCACCCCCAAACCCCGCTGAGTGTGCTAGATCATGCCGGATGCTTTTATCTAGCACATGGTTATTGTATTGTTTGAACTTTTGAGATAGTTTCAGGCTTACAGAAAGGTTGCAATGAAACAAAGAGTTTTACATAGTTACTCAAATGTTCATAGTTAGAATTAGCTTTATTACTCTGCCCCATGTAGAGGAACCATCTGAAAACTGCAGATAGGAAATACTAACTGATAACTGTTTGTTTTTATTTTTACTCTTTAGTTTTTGTTTTGTTTTGTTTTGTTTTGTTTTTTGAGACAGGGTTTCGCTGTGTAGCCTCGCCTGCCCTGGCCTCACTTTGGCCTCAGACTCACAAAGATCCGCCTGCCTCTGCCTCCCACAGTGCTTGGGAATACAGGTGTGAGCAGCTGCACCCAGCTGATAACTGTTTATTTTTAAGACTTTCTCCCACATAAGCACAACCCGTTACCAAAATCAGAAAAATCACACGTGTACATGCACACACACAGGTTTGGGGGGGGCACACACGTCTGTGGAGGCCAGAGCTCACTGTTGGGGTCTTTCTCCATGCTATTTAAACATTTCATACTGCATGACTACATTTTACTTTGTGTGTGTGATGTCTGTGGGTGCATGTGTGAAGCTCACAGGACCGCTCCTGCAGCCGGGTCTCTGCTTCCACCAAGTTCTCGCTCCGGGGCCTGAACTCAGGTCGTCAGGCTTGGTGGCCAACGTCTTCACCTGCCAAGCGGTCTCACCAGCTCCACCTTAGTGTGTGACATAGGGTCTCTTACTGAACGTAGAGTGCACTGGCTAGCCTATCTGCCCAGAAAGCCCACAACCTTCTAGTCCTCCGGCCCCCACAACCCCCCCACCCAATGTTGGGGTTACATGGATGCTTTATGCAGTCCTGGGGATCGAACCAAGGGCTTTTATATCTTGGCAAGCATTCTACCAACTGAGCCCCAACCCCAGCCCTCCTGCCACCTTTCATCTTGTGAACGAGAATTTCTGAAAAGAAGCCATGTCCACAAAGGCCAACTGACTGCTTAAAACGCCAGTGACTCCGGAGGTGGGAATATTGTAGGGATCAGAGCCTAATTACAATTTCTCTTGAGCTATGTTTTGCCTACTAAATAACCAATCCATGTCTCCCTCTGCCAGACCTAAAATCCTCTAACAGATAACAACCTTTTGGAATGAATCACCTGAACCCTAGCTTCCCACCAATCGAAGGGCTAAGAGTTCCGTCAGAGCCCACCTGAGGCCTGTAGCTGAGATTTCTTCGCTCTGCTGTAGTGGTCTGCTTACTGTTCCCTCCAGTGAGCGTGACTTCTCTTGATCTACGGTTGTCTTTGTTCTGAAACTATGAAATCTTCATGAAACTGCTTCTTCCTTGAAACACGGAGTTTGTGGTAACCTCAACCTGTGCTCTCAGTCATAGTCGCTCATAGTTAGCTCCAAAATGAACTCCCTCGTTTTCGTTCATGTAATAACTATATTTTTGCATTGATGATCTCATCACTTGCTCAGGCCATCTTTACTTTCAGGATTTGAAATGCGTGAGGGTGCCCGGGCTGCTTGTTCTGCAGAAGGGCTTTCGCCTTGGTGGATTCCACCATCTTCTCTTTATGACGAACACCCAGGGGAGATGGTGTGTCAGGCATCATGTCAGGGATGCAGGGTGTTCCTTAGTCCCATGGCTGCTGATCCTGGCTTGTTTGCTTGCTCAGGCTACTGTCAGCCAAGCTTCTCCACCCTTGGGTGACTGCTTTTCCCTGTAATGAGTCAGTGTCATGGAAAGACCACCCGAGGCTCTACAAATGTTTCTCTGTAGATACTGCAGTCACTGACAGTCCTGCAAGCTGAGCCGCTCTTCCTGTGAGGGCTTCCCAGCAGGGAATTTCCAGCTCTGGCCCCCTTTTCCCAGCTGCCACTGGGCTTCCCCACTCACAGATCCCTGTTCACTCACTAGCTTCCATCCCTGCCACTTACCTGCACCTGTCTACTGAGGAGATGCCCTTGATTTTGATGTTTGGGTTGTTTGAAATTTGACTGTGGGTTCTTTCTCTAAACTGGCGTCTGTCTTGGGACATTTTCTGTTGTAATTGGAGGCCTTCTAGATGGTAGTACACACACATATATAATCCTAGATGGTGTGAAACAGAGGCAGGAGTATCTCTTTGAGTTTGAAGCCAGACTGGACTACACAGCAAGACTTTGTCTTAAAACAGAGAAGCAGCCAGTTGTCCCAGAGTGGGTTTGCCCACCTTCTGTCGTTCTTCTTTCAGATGCTGGCCAGAGCCTAAATAAACTTTCCATAACCAAAAAGCTTCACTGTTTCTTTTGTTTGTTTGTTTGTTTGTTTGTTTGTTTTTTAAAGCTCCCCTTCTTGCCTCATGGCTGCTGGTCTGCCACGCGGCTGGCCTCCATGCCAGTGTGACTCAGAAGGCATGGCCTTTTCTCTTTCCATCTCCCTCCTCTGGTCAGCTGCTTAGATTTAGTTTGCCTGCTTTGGAGTGTTTTTCTTTTAAATGTTGATAAAACTGTCTTGGAGCTTCAGAAGGTACAAATAAACACATGCAAAAACAATAATGAAAAGTGAGGCGCTGGGGCCGCAGCGCAGCTGCTAGAGTGCTTGTCTAGCTTGCACAAAGCCGAGGCTCAGTCTCCAGCACGCCTAACAAAGGAGGGCGTGCCGGGCATGTCTATCATCCTAGTACTCAGTAGCTAGAGGCAGGAGGACCAGAAGTTCAAGGCCAGCTTCTACTAATTAGTGAGGTCAAGGACAGCCTTGAATATATGAGGGATTGCTTAAAAAAAAAAAAAGAATCAGAGACTTTATTTTTTTATACAGAAGGTTCCAGGTTTATGTTGTCCCTGCCCAGCACATTTTCCCCTAGCAGCTGCTATTCAGAAGCCAGAATCTAGGGTACTCTTTGCCTTTCACACCAACCCTAGGTCCTCTGAGTGGTCAAAGCTAAAGAAAACCACATAACTTATATGGCATATTTCTTAATCAAAACCTATTATTATGAGTTTGGCAATGGTGATGCACATCTTTAATCCCACCACTCAGGAGGCACGTAGATCTCTGAGTTCAAGGCCGGCCTAGTCTATAGAGTTCCAGGACAGCTAAGGCTACACAGAGAAACCCTATCTCAAAAAACAAAAGCAACAACAACAACAACAAAAATTCTTATCATTAACTGTGTATGTGCCCTAATGTGGGCATGTGCACATATGTGTAAGTTCCCAAGAAGGCAGAAGAGGGTATCAGATCCCCCGGAGCTGGAGCTGCTGTTGGTTAAAAGCCACCTGTCACAAGCGCTGAGAACCAAACCTGGGCCCTCTGCAAGAACAGCAAGTGGTCTTAGTACACCTCCGTGGTGTAGCTCTTTCCGTCTGTATTAGGAATATGGGCGTCCACTGGCACCTTCAAGTCTGACCCAGGGTGGTAAGCCCAGTGTCTTCCACTTTTTCTTCTACCTTTGCAAATCCTTTTGCTCATAGTGAGGAACCAGACTCCAGGTTATTTGTTTGTTCAATCCCGAAATACTGAGAGGAGTTTCCGAATTGCTCACCCTGTCTATGAAAAACAACTAGAAGCAAATAATTTTCTTTTCTTGGTGCCTCCGGGCATGGGTGGCCCTTGAATCTTGAGGTGGGGTGACAAAATCTGAACGCAGTCACAAGACAGGAGCTTGGCCTCACGTGTGCAGGGTTTGCTGCGGGGCCGGCTGACAGAGATCCCTTATCTGAGGACACTGAGACACCGGAGCCAGACCAAAGGCCACAAGCGCTTCTCCCGATGGGTGCTAGGGGAGTGGCCAGCCTATGTGCTACAGAGAATGACCTGCTCTTCTGTCACCAAGAAGGCACTGAGGTAGTTGAACCTGACAAGTCCACCTCTGCCGAGCCGCCTTGGGTCGCACCCTCCTGGCCATATTTTGAGGGGGTTACTGTGACTGTCATTCGCTTCACCAGCCCTCAGGGAGTGGGGTCAGAGGGGAGGTTCAATGTGCTCCTCACATTTGTGTGGGAGTTGGGGACCAGCAAGGGTCACATTGCCAACCTGGGGCTCCTTAGAGTGGACTGTCACAAAGGCCAGCCAGGTGGCTGCCGACTAACAGGGGGGAGTCAGAGGCCGGTGCAGAGGGCCTCCTGTGTCCTTGGAGGAAATTTCAGGCGGCCAGGGCGGTAGACAACACTCAGCTAAAACGTGTGTTGTAAAATTTGTGGGTTTTTTTTTTGTTTGCTTACTTTTTGGCATAAACAAAAACAAAGCTCTTACTGTAAGTGCAGTTGTCAGTGGCACAGCCTGACCCAGGAAGTGGTAAGGTGTGTGAGGGAGAACAAAGTGACCAGGAACACCAAGATGAGGGGGGAAGAGGGCCTGGCCTCGGCCTTGAGTTTACTCACGAGGGGAAGGAAAGTGTCTTTATCTACAGCCAACACTGGCTTTTGGCATAATAAGATAACAGCCCATCAAGGCCCTGTCCCACTGAAGAATCAGCGAACGGCAGAGCAGCCTTAGTCCCTCTTCAGTGCTAGCCCATTTCAACTGCATAGTCCAGCAGCTCAGACTAGACAAGGCCTGCTGGGGAGGCCAGCTCAGGAAAGCCCTCTAATGGGGCAGGTACTCTGATGAAGGAGGCCCCTGCTTGGGCAGATAGTCTGGTGAGAGAGACAGGATGGTGAAGCTGTTTGACGAAGAACGCCTTCTCGTGGGGCAGGCTGTCTGATGGCAGTTCTGTGCTGGCCCAGCTCAGGCTGAGGGGTTGGGGGCAGGAGGGCTGTTGGGGAGCAAGGGAGGACAGAGTGGGCAAAGATGAAGTCCAAAGCCCCAACAGGCAACAGACGGGCCTTGGTGAGCAAATCTGAGAAATGTGTTAACTGTGGCTGGAAACATTTGTTTTTAATCAGTTTATAAAAATAGAAAAAAAAAATTACCAACCAAGCATAGGAGACATAACTGGCTTTAAAATAAACCCATAGGGGGAAAAATAATCCCGACATTTCTCCCAAATTCCAAAGCCTTTCCTCTAATTACTACTTTTTATTGCTGTTAATTCTTTCGAGCTTTAAATTCCTTTTAGTGGGTTCTTTGTTTCTTTCTTTGTTTTCAGTGATAAAGAAGTAAGTGCTCATCACAGGAAAACTAGAAAAAACTGAATCAGTCCGAAAAGACAAAAAACATTCCTAGCACTCGGAGGCTGAGGCAGGAGAATAGCAGTGAATCTGTTGCTAACCTGAGACTCAGAGTGATACCCTCTCTCAAAATACAAAATGAATAAAATAAAATAAGTAAAATAAAGTTCACGAAGTGCCTTGTACCCATGCACCCTCTGTAGGTCAAAAATGGCAATTTTCCCTTCTTCTCCATGTAAACACTGTCTGTCCACTGTCTGTCCTCTTTCTTTTTAGACAGGGTCTCACTATGTAATCCAGGCTGCTCTAGAACTTGCTGCATAGACCAGGCTGGCCTTAACACCTGATTCTTCTGCTTTGGTGATGAGATCAAAACACACCCAGTCAGCCTGCCTGCTTTCTCTCCTCCCTCCCTTCTTCCCTCCTCCCTTCTTCCCTCCTTCCCTTCTTCCTTCCTTCTTCTTCCCTCCCTCCCTCCTTCCCTACCATCTGCCCTCCCTTCCTCCCTCCCTCCTTCTTCCCTCCTCCTTTCTTTTCTTCTTTCCTTCTCCCTCCCTCCCTCTCTTCCCTTTTTGTTCTGGTTTTCTTTCTTCATAAGCACAGTATGTCACTTTCTGTTTTTTAAACGCACCCTCTAGCTGCTTCTCTAGCTGGGGATGCTTAGGTAATCTCCACTACTTGGCTGTTTCAGACCAGTGAGAGAGAATGTGTCCCAACCACCTGCAATGCAGAAAAATCTCACCTGCTAAGTGAAAGAAGCTAGACACAGAATGTACACAATGACTCCAAGTAACACAAATTTCCAAAAGAATTATGCAAACTTAAACAACAGTGCATAGTGCTGTGTTCTCAGGAGGCAAAACAGTAAGGCAAGAGAGGACAGTCCCTCCCCTGCTCGGCCTGTATGTCCTTCAGCACAGGTGGGAGGCATTATGGGAAGGGCACTGGAGGCCTCAGGACCATCGGTGTCTTGGTTCTTGGGAGTCATTCTGTGGGTGTTCATTTTGTAATAACCCAGGGATTGGCACTGAAGTGTCTTCCTGTATGTATACACATGGCATCACATCAAATATTAGTCTTTAATTTTTTTTTTCCTCAGGCTGTCCTCAGACTTTTGGGCCACTCTCCTGCCTCTCCTGTGACCCTGCGTTCTAGGATCACAGGTGTGCATCACCACACCCGTAAAGTCTTTAATAAAAGCCTCACTCTCATTGTCTGGGTCACGTGGCCATGGGGACTGTGGCCTGTCTCAGGGCTGAGCCTTAAAGTCTCTTTCAGTGGGTAGGTGTGCCAAGCGCTGCCTGTACACCAGACTTTGCTCTGGGTGCTAGGACAGAGCCTCAGGAGACGTTCCTTCTGTGATCAGAGCCCTGATGGAATATCCACTTGAGAAAAATGCAAGCTGCCAAGTGAAGATAAGAGAAAGCAGAGTGACTCAGAGCGTGGGGACAGTGGCTAGAAAGATGGGCAGGTCAGGAAGACCGTGCGTTTGCATTTGCACACTCAAATAAAGTGAGGGAGTAGACGAGGCAGCTGTGCAAAGGTCCTGTGGAATTCCTGGAAGGGGGAGGGACAAGGGAAGAGGGCCAATGGTCAGGGAGAAGCATGGTGGATTCCTGCCTCTGAAGACACTGGCAAGGAAGCCAGTGAGAGGCTTTGGGCAAGACCAGTTGGTCTTAAGCAGTGACATGTGGCCTAGGAGCCAGGCACTCTCCCTCACTCCAGTCTCTTCCTAGAACCCAGGGCTCCGTTCTACTCTCTCTGGAGATAGGCACCAAGCAGAAAGCACTCAGCAACAGTCTCCCTTTTGGGCCTCCCATGAGGCAGGAGCCTCCCCTGGTCTTGTCTAAGACCCCCCTCACTGTATCCTGTCAAGAACTAGGGGGTTGGAGATGGCTCAGTTGATACAGTGCTTGTGTGGCAAGTGTGAGGACCTGGGTTCAGATCCCCAGTCCCACATAAAAGCCAGGCACAGTGTTAACAACCCCAGAACTGGTGAAGTGGAGGCAGGGGGATTCCCAGGGCTACTGGCAAGCCAGTCTAGCCAGTGGGTGAGTGAGCTCCAGCTTCAGTGGGAAATCTTGTTGGGGAGACACCGGAAATGTACCTCTGGCCTCCGAGCACACACATGCAAGCACAGCTGCACAGGCACACGTGTGAGCACATGCGCCATCCTCACCCCTCACGCTGAGGTGGACAGCGACTGAAGGCCCTAGATGTGGGCCACTGGCTTCCACATGGACAAGTGTGCAAGCACACACACACACACGAGTTAGTAATAAAGAGTTTTGTCCCCTGGCCACCTATGGGAGACTGGACCACATTCTCAAGGTGATATTGACCATGTTTGGCCCTTCCTGAAGATGCCTGCCTCACAGGTGATAGTAAAGGCTGACTTTGCTTTCCCCCCTGAGATGTGCAGCCGAGGCTTGCCTTAAATCACACGAAGCTGAGGCTGGCCTTGAACTCCTGACACTCCAGTCTCCACATCTCAAGTGCTGGGGGCATGCCACCGCACCTTCCTAGTAAGTGTGTAACGGCAGAGCCGAGGCTAGCTCTGAAACAGCACTCCACTGGTGTGCAGTGGGGAAGCTGCTGCGGTCCTGCAATGGGTTGTCCCTTGTTACTTGTGACAAGTGGCTCCACCCTGGTCAACTTGGCCACACCCCTGGTCCCTGGGGAACCCCTCCCTCCAGGAGCCCCCAGCCCTCCTACTGGGCCAGAGAGTGTATTTTCCCTAGGCAGCACCTTTCCACAACTGAAACAAAACAAAAGCCCCCACTCATGGGCCCACCAGGTGCCTGATGACTGAGTCCTGTGGTCAGCCTTACCACCCTCAGCTTGTAGAAGAGAGACAGCTCTCTCGTTCACACAGTGATCCTGCAGGACAGCACGGCCCTTGCTCTCCATGGGGTAGATCTAAAGGGACTTCAAAAATCACATATGTTGTGCCGGCTGTGGAGGCCCAAGCCTTTAAATCCAGTACTCAGGAAGCAGGGACAGGCAGATCGCTGCGAGTTTGAGGTTCCAGGAGCATATAGAGATTATGACTCTGTCTCCAAAAATTAACTAAATAAAAATACTTTTAAAAATACATATGGGAAAATTTTTTAAATAAAAATCAAGACCAGAGAAAAGATGGAGGCTGAGGATGTTCACATCGAAGGGACTCAGGCAGTTCCTAAAGGAGAGACGTGAATCTGGCCCTCAGCTTCCTGGCAGCCGAAGCAAAAGGAAAAAGAAGATGGTTCCTGAACCACTTTCTCTGAGGTGAACACACGCCTTTTCTTCAGGGGAGGCCACAGCATTCCTATGCTGAGTTCTGCCCCAAACTGAGGGACTTCAGTGAGAGAATGAGAGAGAGAGCGCCTTCTTCTTCTCCCTCAGACCCCATGCTGTCCACTCTGTCCCCGTGTCCCCTTGACTGGGCCACAGCCTGCAACTGCATCATCTCGGGCCCCTGTAGTTGCACAATGCCCACACCTGGGATGGTGAGAGTCCATCTAGAGTCACAGGCTACCTGGGTAGGCGTTTCGTGAGATGGGAAGACAGGGTCCCCCACGGGTGCAGTCTTTACCTTCCCCCAGCAAGGGACCACCCAGAGTGGGCTTTCTAAGGGGTCCCCACCCTTTCCCTGCAGTGAGCGCTGTGCCGCTGCCTGGCTTCTGGCAAGAGGAGAATCCCTGTCTTTCTGAAAGCCTCGGAGATGAGGTTTCAGTCAGTGTCCATTCTGTCCCCAGTCACCCTCTCTTCACTCCTGTTTAACCACTTCCTGCCCCATGTTTGTCATCTAAGGAGCAGAGTCATGATGGCGTGCACACACACACACACACACACACACACCATGTAATTTCCGCTCTGGTCTATTTCTTCCCAAGCCTTGGCATTGAGCATTTCTGAAAATTCAAGTGGCTGAGGTGGCTTTGTGGTAGTGTTTGCTCAGCACACCTGAGGCTCCAGGCCGAACTCTCTAGCACCTCAAGTGAACACCCGCCCTCCCCAAACCTCAAGCAGCATGTGTGGTCACATACGCTCTCCTTGGCTGGGGTCTTGTGGCTTTCCTGCATGGTGCTGTCTGTCTGTCAGGTACAGAGATGAGGCCTGGCCTACTTCAGCTTACATCACCCCAAACTGTCTGAAAACAGCACATTATTAGACTCTTTTCCCCTGTGGGGAAGGCAGAGCTGGGACCTGGGAGTCTGTGAACTTGGCTGTCACATGGACCTGGCTCCTGTGTCTGAGAGGTGTGGGCCCTGAGGTCTGTCCCTGCTTCGCCTGCCCTGTGGTCAGTTGGCTCACTTCAGGACACCCCCACCTCCAGCATGGGACTACCATGGAGGTGAGCTTCCCACTGGGATTGCTGTGGAGGTGAGGTGACAGTTCCCCAGTGTCCAGCAGGCACATGTTGGATTCCCACCCCCTCGGTGCCTGTGCATGGATAGGGTGACCTTCCTGTGTCATTCATCCTGGGGTTAGCACCGCACCTTCCTCTTGTCCCTTCTTGGATTTGCTGGAAGCAGACATGTCCCTGACAGTTCACAGCCTGGGTTGTCAGCCTCCTGTCACCCTCCGCTCTGCTCAAGGGGAAGTCACACACCCATCTTGGCCCACAGTTCTGGCAAGGCCTTGGCTTCTGCACTGGCTCTGGCCCTTTGGACCCTTTGGATTGGACAGTCGGGGACCACTTGGTCCTGGGGCTGTCTCTGCCAGAGATCCTGTCTTCACCTGTCCTGGGGAGGATCTGGAAGCCTTCCTGCCAGGCCTGCTCCCTGCCACAATGGCCCACATCTCAGCCTTCTGTTCCTTTGGCTTCATGCTCACTGCTGCTTCAAAGTCAGCACCTCATCTGCCTCAGTTTCCACAGTTGATGCCCCATGGGGCAGCAGAACTGTGGGTGGGCAGTGTGGGTTGGCAGCTGTTCCCTCTGGGAGAGCGCACTGTGGGCTCTCGGCCACTGGAGGATTGGAAACAAGGGACGGCCTTCCAGAAGCTTCTTCATGGGGGCCCACACTGAAGTCTAAGCATAGACCGTGATAGGGCCTGCAAATGGGGATCTAAGGCCTGTGGAAACTGAGCGCCAAGCCTGTTTGAACAGATGGGTGTTATCCTGCCCTGGGGTCCCAGTGCTATCGACCCTGGTGGGATCTTCACAGGATAGACCAAGATTTCATGGAGGGCAACACTAGCTCCTGAGAATTCTGGATTTTCTGCTTTCTTCATGGGAACCTGAGATAGAAAACAGCCCTCCTTGTTCCAGGCCTGCAGAGGATAGAGTCTCTGGCAGGGACTGGTGACAATGGACCCGGGAGGGCAGGGGGGCAGTCAAAGTGGAAGCAGGAATACTGTGTTCACTCGTCACTCTTCCTGTGCACATGGGGCAAATGTCTGTCCCACCTTGGTCTCTTTATCTGTAAAATGGGGAGAGGCAGCAGCCAGCTCCCTAGATGGGCTAAGAGTGCCTGATTGGTGTGAGCACCCTTGAAGAACGGTGCAGCCTGGTGAAAGGCCTCAGTGAATGACTTGGGAAGCTGGAAGCAGCATTTGCCAAGGTTGACCTACTTGTGAGAGAGCTCCCATCCTAGGCCAATTTTCCAAAGGAAAATACCAGGAAACTCCCCTTCTTCATGACCCTTACAAACCTTTCTAAATGCTTTTGGTGTTAAATATTTAAAAATAAGAAGTTAAAGGTCGAATTGGGTGTGTTATGAACACCTGTCGATCCCAGCAGCTCAGGGCCCAGCTTGAGCCACAGAGTGAGGGTTATCGCAAAGGAAAATGAAAAACAAAACTCTCTTAAGGGCTGGAGATAACCCTTGGAGATAGATGCTTGCCTAGCATGTGTGAAGCCTGAGTTCCATTCCCTGGGATTACAAGAGAAAGATGAAGGGAGGGAGAGACAGAGGGGAAAAAAAAGAGGCCATTTTCTTCACTGTTGATCCTGACAGAGTGCAGCTGAGTGAGCAAGGACACACAGGAGGAGCCCGGGTCAGGCCCAGGTCAGGCTCCCTGGAGGGGCATTGCCTGAGGGCTGGGCTCACAAGTGTGTCTTCAGCTGTGTGACGAGCCGGAGGTCTGTGGTGTTTATGTGAAGAATGTAAACCCCCAAGAGGTGTTACCCTTAGTGGGACATGCTGGCCAGTGAGACCGTCTAGAAGGTGAAGTTGCTTGTTGCCTAATGACTTGACTTTGGATCTCAGGCCCCACATGATGGAAGGAGGGAAGCAACTCCTGCAAGTCATCCTCTGACCTCCATGCGCATGCACACGAATTCACGCCAGGCAGAGAAAGGGATGTTTTTGTTTGTTTGCTTGAGATAGGGTCTCTATGCAGTCCTGGCTGTCTGGGAATTTACTATGTAGACCAGGCTAGCCTAGAACTCTCAGAGCTCCCAAGTGTTGGGATCAAAAATATGTACCACCACATCTGGCAGAGAATTATCTTTGTTTCTTTAAAAGAAAGGTGACATTGTAATTTGGATGCCCTCTTCCTCCTGTGTATAGCCAAATTGGGAGTTTCTCCCAGGGTCCTCCATGGTATCCAGCCCAGGTGCAGAGACCCTTTCTAAGAAAGGCCCCAGCCTCGGCAGGCACCCACTCTGTCCAGGTTACCTCTCTTCCCAGGTGCTTTCCTATTTCTTGGTAGTATGGCCTCACACAGTGCCTGCTCAGCAGCCGCCTACAAAGAACACAGTGAGGAGTGCAGGTGGGAAGGAGCATGGGCTCCGGCCGTGCCAAGGAACTGAACTATGATTAATTCTAATCAACAAATGACTCACGGACCTGGGTGTGGCAAAACATGCCTGTCACTCCAGTACTTGGGAGGCTGGGGCAGGGAGATCAGAAACCTAAGGTCATTCTTTTTCTTGAGCATTTTGTCTGCATGTATGTGTATCACATACATGCCTGTTGTCCACGGAGACCAGAAGAGGATGTTGGGTGCTCTAGAACTGGAGTTATAGATGGTTGTCACCTTGTGAGTGTTGGGAATTGAAACTGGGTCCTCTAGAGGACCAGTGCTCCTAACCACTGAGCCATCTCTCAGTGGATTAGTTAGCAAATTTAGGGGCTGCTTGGGATATATGAGACTTCATCTCAAAATACCAGAGAGAGGAAAAAAAGGAGAGGAGAGAGGGGAAGGGAAGAGGGATAGGCAGAGAGAGTGACTGAGTGAGAGAGAGAGAAACTGAAGGAAGAAGAGAACCCAACTGAATGGCCATACTTTCAGAGTCATCATCACAGAACCCAGTGTGAACTTACCATGAAATGAAAAGAAACAGGAAATGTGATCAGCTCAGCCCTTCTCATGGAGCCTGAGAAGTGGGACACAGGAAGGCCAATGTTTCTTTAATAATGAAATAATTTATTTGTTAATGGACGGACACATAAATTTACACACAGCAAGGAGTCTCTAAATCATGATGGTTTCTAAAAACACATGTGCTAACTGCAGCCCCCCTCCCCCCAAAAAGCACCATTCTCCACAGTCTCAACACAGGTTTACATTGGCACCATATTTACATAAAGAAACATCTGGAAACACGTTTCCCATTCTTCACCTGCGGCTCTCCTGTGGAGGCTGCTCACCTTTAGAAAGATGGGCCCCCACAACTAGCCACTCACAGCAATATACCAGGAGCACCAATTCTTGGGACAGTGGCAGAGGCAAGCTTGGCTTTTAGATCAAAGCTAAAATGAAGAACGCCCGTTCTGACCCACTGCCCTCCCAGACAGAGTAAGAACTCAAAGGAAGAAGTCCAGATACAACTCCGCACAGAGCGCCTTCCTGATTCTCATTGTATGATTCTGATATATAATAAACACTCAATTTCCTTGGCCATCCACGAGCTGAATCTAATGGTGCCAACCAATTATTTCTTCTTTTAGAAGACCACAGTTAAAGAAAATTATTAGAACTATTGATGAATCACATTCCACACCACCTCAACCCAGGATCTTTGAAAACAAACTATGCTGCAGACTACAATGCTCTGGGCGCACAGAATTGAGAGAAGCCACATCGTGGCAAAAGGTGCCGGGCTGTCTGCTCCCAGGGAGTACTAGAGCCAGGAGTAGCAGCTATTGAAACACCAAAGAGACACAGAAAAATAAGAGAATACACAGGAATGGTAAAGTAGGAAGACAAAACAATGGAGCCACCCCAGTAAAGAAACAGGAAATAGGATTTGGGTGATAAATTACAAAGCACAGTAAAAGTGGTATTCCTGCCAATATAGCATGGTATAAAACCTTAATGTGTCTATATACGCTCTTCAAAAAATAAGTTCTCTCTTGAAGGGACAGGGAAGAAGGCAAGAGGGGAAGAGTCCACAAAACTCATCGTCAAGTCCCCAAGATATTGCTAGAAGGTTTTGAGTATCATACGCCATCTCCTGCGTTCTTAGACCTCCAAATACCCTTGGGCTACATCAAAGATGGGGAGAAAGGCCACAGAAAAGCCCAGGAAACCCTTGGCTTCTGTCACACACAGCAGGGGGTAGATGAAAATCCCAAGCCATAAAACTACTCCAGCAGACACTGAAAAGTTGGGCCTGCCCAACTCACTAATCCCAGCTGGAGTTATCCTTGGGCCAAGAGGGAGAATCTAGGTCTTGTTTCAAGACCCTCATGGCCTCATCAAGCCAGCACCAGGTCTTCAAGGGCAGAGGCACTGGCAGTTGCTACTGAATTCAAGATACCTTGTTAGTGAAAGAAAACCCAAATCTAGACTTGCTGGGTGCTGGGCGTACATCCAGAGCCAGTCCTGTGTTTTCCGGACGATGCAAATGTTTCCTTGTGGCATGAAATTAAGTCGACAGTGAGCTCCCATTTTCCCACGTGCATCTTGAGTGTCCGTAGAGTGCAGCTGAGATTTTAGTTTCAGAAGGAACTTTCACATAAAAATATACATGTGCTTCAGTGACACACTTCTGCTCATGTATAATGTCAGTCTTAATGGCTGGGGTTCATACCTTCACCCCCCTCGCCCAGCAACTTTAATAGAAAGGTTTTTCATTTTGCTTAAGAAAACAAAAACCGCCCTCATGACTGGCTCTTGGCAGACATGCTGGTGATGAGTGAAGGAGAGACTGGATGGGAATTAGCTGCCCTGGGCGAAGCCTGCAGGTCCCCAAATGCTATGGATTTGGTCAGAGAAAAGCCTGCCTACCACAATGACTCAGTCTACCTCAAACTTGCAAAGTCAGGCCTGATCTTGGCAGTCAGTCTGTTACAAGTGCTTTAAAAATACAGAGACCTACCACACATATGTGCAAGGACCAGACAGACAGGGCAAAGGTGAAATAATTACAGCTTTATGTTGGGACAGTACACTTCATATTTCAACAAAAAAAAAAAAAAAAAAAAAAAAGAAAAGAAAAGAAAAAAAAAGCAGTTTAACTCAAAGGCGCAATAATTAAAACACAGAAAATAAAGGTATCTCAGACACCTTCTAAGTGAAATAAATATGTGTACGTGTCTTGTCCCCTCCCCTGTGCAAGCTGTCCCGTGGTCTTGAATTTCTGCCAGCTTTGGACGCAGTGAGCAGACATGATGCCCTTGGGCTCTAGCGGGTGGGGACCGAAGGGGACCTTCAAGGTACAGCTGTATCTTCTAGAGACAGGCCTGGCCAGCTCCTTGAACACCACCATTCTGCTTAGACTCTGGAAGGGGCTTTACAATTGCAAATAGCATCCAAGCTGTGTTTCCATGCAAATTTTCAACTGGTCATTGGGAAACACTCCAAGAGAAAAATAAAAAGCTAAAATAGGACTTTGGGACTGCTAAGGAACCCATGACATCCACAGCGGCCTTGTTCGGCTGGGACTGCTCTCTCTGCCAGGGCATGTTTGGATGTGAGGAGGGGTGCGTGACTCTGTAGCCACCTGCTGCTAGGTCAGCCGTGGAGCCCTTCGGTGGCACCTGTGGATCTCAGGAGTGTTCCATTACTTGGTGACACAGGCTTGGCTACAGAGCACAGATTTTACAAATGGTTCATACTCAATGAAAAAGATTCACCAGAGGCTGAAAACATTCAGACCTCAAAATATGAATGCAAAAATATTCAGGGGAATGAACTAATTTTGTAGACAGCTACGTACAAAGTTTCTAGAACAACTATAAAAGCAGTCATAAGAATTTATATTCCATTACATTAGTTTATATAAAATGAATAAATAGTATTTATAGGTTTTGTGTGTCTTATGTACATACACATGTGCTCTGGTTCAGCTTAAATAAAAATGCCACGGGGGAGGGGGGTCATTATTTTAAGCCATTGACCCGGAAGTCTCCAGAAGGAAGCTTCCAGATGTGCTCAAAAGTCCCTCAGCAGGAGAGTTCTGGTGACACGGGAATCCTCCTGCTCACTTGCCACGGAGAAGAAATGTGGCCTCTTTCTCTCAGAGATGGTGGCTGGTAGCTCAGCCAGTGCCAAAACTCAGTTATTGCTGGGAGTCCGACAAGGAAGCAGGTGAAGGGGAGCGCGGGGACAAAGAAGCACAATCGCTTCTGTAATGTGGACAATGGAGATCTCATCTATCTCTGAGGTAGGACAATGTTCCAGAGACAAGTAGCATCAACAAACTCGGGCGCGGGGGTGCCTTGAGACACAGCACACAGCCAGGCCCCCGAACAGCACGCAGGGGCACACTGTTCTCCTGAGCTGCCCAGTGCATGCTTTTAAGCAGGGACACTGTGGAACGCGGCTAGGCCGCAGCAGGGCTCGCTGGAGGTACTCCTGGCTTCTCAGTGCTCTTCAGGTTTGCTTTCAAAGCTTTCTTTGGGGTTTCTGAGATTGAGTTCCCTTTGAGAAGTTTGTATGCTTCTGTTTCCTACAAGCCAGACAAAGCTTGAACTTCTCTCCTGGGCAAGTACCATCATGAGCCAGAAAACTAAGAAAGACCTCGTCAGCTGCAGGACAATGCACAGGGGGCTGCTGAGAAGTGAGAACTTGCTTAGAGCTAAGGATTCTTGGGTGCTTCAAATTGACTGGAATGTACAGTCTCTCAGCGTCGAGGTGTATGGACAGAGAAGCTACTGACCGCACTCAGGACAACAACCCTATGTACTTTCTGCAAAGTGGACAGAGCTGATTTTGGTCAAGGTAGTACGTGAGGTTTGCGTGCAAGGGCGCCTGGGCAGGTCTGGTACACTACCTAACCAGGTGTGGTGGAGAGAACCAGTGGCCCTCTCCTATAGCCCGAGACCTGCCTTGTGCCCGTCCTGGAGCTTGGCTCTCTTGACACTGGCGCTGGAGTAGCCCTCGTCACTGCCCAGGCTCTGCATGCTGCCTCTCTCGTCCGAGTCACTCACGCTGCTGCTCCAGCCTAGGTCCCCATTGAGGTAGTCTGTGCTCTCCACGTCCACGTCCAGCTCTTCTGCAGGGGGTGAGACACAATGGATGAGACATGGCCCCCGGTGCACCTCAGTTTTCCTCATCCCTTCTTGGGCACTGCTACCTAACCCTTGCAGAGTAAGGTGTACAAGCTACACTAGTCCCGCTGCTCGGCTCCCGGGGCCTGAGCCCTGTCTACTTACAGTTTTCACTGCACTTTTAGTTAGTGTGTATGTGCGGAAGTGGAGGTTGGAGAACAACTTTCAGGAGTTGTTTTTCCCCTTTCACCATTAGCCCCAGAGTTCAAACCTGGGCTTTGTGCCAGGTATCTACCCACTGAGACACTTCGACAGGCCCCTTCCCCCCAGGAGCCCCTGTCTTATCTGCTCTAGGGTTGGTCCTGTTGCCTAAAGCCCCTCTGGCACGTGTGGCTCACCCCTGTCTGAGTCAGAGCGCTCCGAGGACACCACAGAGCCCACACTGTCCATCCGAGTCCTCTCGGCACCCAGTTTCTCCAGCCGCCGCTTCAAGTGCCGCTGTTCCCGCTGAAGCTGGTCTATTTGGTGGACAGCTTTCCTGTCACAGTCTTCAAGTTTCTACAAGTCAAAGGGGTGGATGGAGCCTATGGGAGTGTGTTCCCCACAAGCAAAGAACCTGTACCTGCCCCGACAGCAGGGAAATATGCTATGTGTCCCTAGGAGGCAGAAACTTGCCAAGCTTCGCCAAGGAGTTGGCTAGCCAAACACTGCACACCCCTGGCCTGGTCTTCATTTGCAGCTATCATGGAACACCTCCCAGACCTGGAAAGCCACAAGGCAAGTGAGCTGCCAAAACACTCCCATTTAAAAGATGTTTATGGCTGCCATGGTGGCACACACCTGTAATCACAGCACTCTGGAGGCAGAGGCAGGAGGATTCTTGAGTTTGAGGCCAGCCTGGTTTACAAAGCGAGGCCAGGACAACCAAGGCTACCAGAAAAACTCTGGAAAAACCAAAGCCAAAACAAAACAAAAAGACGTTTATCCCAGTATAGTCCCAATTACAAAGCAAGTTCTCACTCGTGATTCCACAGATGACTTATTCTTACAAATCTGCCCTCAGCAACTCTTACTCTGCAGATAATGAGAGTGTTTAATTGTAGCTGTTTTGCTTCCAATTGAGGCTCTCTCCCAGAGCTGTCCGCATGGAGGCCACTAGCTTTTAATAACCCAGTATTTGCCTAACCAAGCTCTGGCTGAATGGGGTTGCTGGCTATGGCTCATAGTGCACACAGAGTCAGCATGGATAGACACTGTGAGGTGCTTGGGACACACATATGCATAACAACCTGCTTCCCTGATGGAGCTACAATACAATTCTGGAGACACCTGGCCACGACATTGACAGATGTACACCATGTCAGTGAGTAAGTCAGGGACCCCATGACAGGAAAGGGGAACAAACACTTCTGAGAGCCCCGTGCAGAGATCTGCAGCATCAGGAGAGGGCTAGGTATAGGGAAGTGGAAATAAGGTACTGCAGAGGGAATGGTGCGTAGGACAGCCCTGGTGCCAGAACAAGACAAGGAATGGAGAGACGGCTGCCGCGAGGCAGTGTGCTCTGCCATGCTGCTACAGAGGCGGGGGAGACCTGGTGGTCGCATGTCCCAAGTCCATGAAGCATTTAGAGTACCTTGCACAGCTAAGCAACAATGGGTTTACTCTCAGGTGCAGCAGGTGTGTGTGTGTGTGTGTGTGTGTGTGTGTGTGTGTGTGTGTGTGTG
>NW_026593982.1:605070-630878 GCF_907164565.1 Psammomys obesus | reverse complement strand
TGTGTGTGTGTGTGTGTGTGTGTGTGTGTGTGTGTGTGTGTGTGTGTAGGGAGTAGTACGGGGCATGAAGGAGACTGTGGACTGTGGGGTCTCCTTCAGTCAACAGTGGTAGATGCAGATGGGCCCAGGTCAGGCTGTGAGATGCTGAGGTCCTGGTGATGATGGGGACACCAGTGGCTAGAGGCACCAGGGCCTGAATTTCTGACTGGACCCTTTAACTGGGTTTAGATGTTGGGGAGGCAGGTGGGATGAGCTCAGAGACCATCCTGGAGACACAGCCTCCTTTGTCCCTCACAGCAGTAGAGAAACCCTCACCAGGCCAGAAGGGGCACAGTAGCAGGTCAAGGCACCTACCTTTATGTGCAATTTGGCTTTTGTCAGCAAACTCAGTGTGGTGTGTCGGCTTAACTCAGGGCCCAGCGGCACCAATCCCTTCAACTTCTCCAGGCACAGGCGGAGGTGAGCACGCCTGCGAAAACAGGACCATAGATGTATTTGAGACTCCCACAGCAGGTTCTGAAGTGTACTGCCTGACCTAGCAAAGGCTGGTACCAGCAACTACACTGTGAGGCCAGGCACCTGCGCTGAAACCCACCGAGAAGCAGAGCACATGGCTTCTCGGCTGATTCCATTTGTAACTCTGGGAAATGGGGTATAAATCAATCAGCTATTTATCAGCTTCTCCTGAACCAGCAGATGGCATCCCTGAGGCAGGTCCTCGCCTTGCATTGCTCTTCCTAGGTCACTGGATATCTATCACTGCCAGAGGACTGAGACCGTGCTCTGTGGCAGTGACCTGAGCAGAATGAGTGCACTGTCTGCACAGACATGGAGGGAAAGCTGGAATCCATATTCATGTGCTTCTGTGTACATGAGTCTTCAACAACTCATCAGCAACCAGTGGCAGTGGGTGGGCAGAGAGAAGGCAGGCAAGCAGGCACGTAAGGAGGGCAGTGAGGGGCATTTTTACTGAAAAACTTTTTGCTAAGTTTGGGTTTTTGACTGCACAAATCTACTGTTATTCTAACAGTTAGATACTTTTTTCTCATATGGGACAAGTTTATCACAGGCAATGTTTCCATCTTAAGTGCTGGACAAAGGCTGACGAGGAGGATGTACAGCCACACACAGGTCCTGTGTCACAGAATGACCAGAAGCAAAGGTGCCCCCAGAACTCTGGATGTTTGTACTTCACTGAAACCTTGGTTTGGTCTGCACTCTAGGATGGAACAGATTCCAGAAATATGAGAAATGGCCAATTTTGAGGGTTTCTGTGTGACTCGACCACCTCCTTTAAGCCTTGCTGAGTCATCTTAGCCCACAGAGAATTCTCATTTCTGGGGTTCCCTGTGGCCTGACTGTCCATCTCTCAATCCTTCACCCAAACTCCTTGGGCAGGTGAGCGGCAGCTGACACACACTAACCTAACATGCACGCTGTTGACTATGGCAGCTGTTCCAGTGGACTTTGAGCTTCTGGAAGACAGATTCCATCTCATCACCTCTCCACAGAGCTTGGCCCTGGGCAACGCCTATTCCCACACAGCCAGCTAGGCAGAGAGCCTCCAGCTGAGGGGAACAGTGCAGAGGCTCCTGACGCAGTACCGGGAAGGGTACGCTGGACCTCATTTGGAGCCCCCTGCTTTATCTGGATTATGGTGTGCTCAGACCCTCTGAGCTCCAGGAGCACATCATCACCCAGAGCTGGTGGACTTTTGTAAAAGCCTAGAAGCTGGCTGTGGAGTCATGCCCTGTGGAAAATCCCACTGCAAAGACTCAACGGCAGTAGGTAGCTGCTGGGGGTGGAGGGGAGGAGAGGGAAGCAGAAGCTGTGTGGATGGTAGATAACATTCCAACACCAACCATGCCATCGAAATACTATACAAGCAGAAGCAAGATACAACGCACATGTGTAAAAATGTCATAGTGAAACCGGTCAACCCACATACTAGAAAATTAATACTAAAGAGATACTGTGAGGGCTGGACACAGCTCATGGTTAAAAGCACTGATGCTCTTCCAGAGGACCTGGATTCGGTTCTCAGCATCCATGTTGGGCAACTCACAACCAGCAGAAGATCTGATGCCTCCACTCTCCACAGACACCTGTACTCACATGCACATACCCACACACAGGCACATAATTTTAAAAAAAATCTAAAAAAGGAGAAGCTATGAAAAAAATACAACTAGTGACTACATTGTTACGTGACTTACTTGTACTAGCTTACCTCTCCCTCTAAAGTTTGCAGACTAGTTATATATAGATGCTTATCAGCCTGCTAAATATTTGAAAAGACTATGAGGACAAGTCACGCTGTCCTCCTGTGTTGTGGTCACACACAGATATAAGACGGGCAGTGTACAGATGTGTCACTGTGTCCCTGGGCCACCTCACTGCTTTTGACAGTCTTCTGTTACCAAGGGTAGCCTTTAGCCCCTGTTCAAGCAGAAGGTGGTGCCAAACACTGGCTCCTGTTGCCCTATAGCCTGTGTCCAGCAATGCCTTGAACTTAGCAATGAACTTGGACAGCTTCCGGCTGGCTCTTCGGAGGAATGGTATAATCAGCACATGTGGACAAAAGGCTTGGGTCTACAGCAGCATGAGAAGCCATGCTTTCGCCTGCACTGCAATCCACGGCGCTTGCAGTCATGAGTGGTGCCAGGAGTCCACACAGATCAACCACAATCTTCTTGGTGGGCAAGTACCCCAAGGCCCTACTTTTATTATTTTTTACTATTCTGCATCAGCCAATTGCTACACAACCCAACATTAGTGTAGTGGTGCATGTAACTGCCATGAGCAGACATGGACAAGCACTGTGCCTCAGTCTTCTTCCCAAACACCAGCAAGCTCAGGGCCCTCGTCAGGCAGGGGTGACTGATAAAACAATCAGAGAGGATGGACATCTTCTGTCCTTGAAATACCTGGTAAACAAGGCTACCCCTTCTGTGGAAATACAGACATTGCTTATGTAGAAGGGAAATATCAACAGAGCAGTTATAAGCTGGTGAGGGTAACAGAGGTCCGTCTGAGGTCGTGTGTCATGTGGCAGCAGGATGCAGGTCAGGAGGGACGCATGTGCCTGACTTTCCAGGCTGCAGACTCTGGCATTCTCCCCAGCCCCTCCAAACCTCTACTCCAAAGGCCTTCATGAAGCAAAAGGTGAGGACTCAGCCCTCGATGGACAGCCATGTACACCTGGAGAGCGTACACCCCTCCCACAGCAAGAAAAAGAGTACCCCAGCTAGGTGTGAAGTTAAAGCAGGTTGGGGTGGACTGGTGGAAAGAAAACTATCAAGTATTGCTAAAGGGCAGGAAAGTCTGAGTGAATGGAAAAAATCTGCACATTCCTGGCGATGACCCCTCAAAGCAAAAATGCCAGCGTTCCTCCAACTCAATACAAGTCCACAAAAACAAATCCAAACGGCTTTCTTTCAGTGTTGGAAAGAAGATGTGTGTGAGGCTGCCAGCGTGTTGGGAAAAGAACGTGCTGCACAACATTACAGTTAGAGAGCCATGATGATTAAAAGCAGCATTGCATGGCAGCCCATGCATCATGTGGCAGAGCGGGCTCTCGGAAAAAGACAGCACTGCCCATCCTGGTGAGTATGTAGGACCTGGCCTGGGAACGGGGGCGTCATTATCGAAATAAACCCCAACAGATTAGAGGTCTACATGTAAAGCACGCTTACACACCACACTGCTGTTAGTTCTGCTCGACTTTTCCTCAGTCACGAAGGACGGAACATCTAACGCCAAGTGAAAGAGAAATGACCCCGGGGTAACGGTGCCTCACACGCTACTGACCCATATGCCCAGGAACAAATTCAGTGTGAAGACTAACACTGCAGACAGAAGCGCTCTGAGCTTCCTGGCTTAGAACCCGTCAAGCTCCTTCATGCCTGCTAATATCTCTTTTTCGGGGCCTAACTTTTAAATATGAAGCCAGCATGCTGAGCACTGGTTGGTCACGGGGCAGACTCTAACCAGGTTCACATGGCAGATGCTTGGATCGTCCAGCCTTTATTCCTCAAGAGTTTCTCAGGAGGCTGCTATGCACTCCTGGGTGCTGGGGCAAGGCTGAAGAGCAAGTCCCTGCCTCTGAGGCATTTAACTCCCACCCTAAGCTCCTGAATGGGCTCCTTTTGCCCTCTTCCTCACCCACCAGCCCCCCAGAGCTCCCCTAGTGCAGCCTATGATAATCTGCTTTCCTCTCTAACTGGGTCACACTTGTTCACTCACTCTGAACTTTCTATGTGGCTAGCTCACTACCAAGGACAAAGACACCAAGTTTTCTCATAAGCACTGGACCCCAGAGCTAATCCTGTGGCTGCCCAGGCTGAGTGGGGCACTTAGGGCTGTGGCACCTGTGAGAGCCCAGGCCCTCTTCCAACACAGCGTGATGCGCTTGACCTTGCTCAGTGCAGCTTTTTTCATTAGAAAGTGCCTGAGATTTCTACCCAGAAAGGAGAGGGTGGGTCTTCGGTGCTTTCTCTCCCACTCTGGGGTGCACACAGACGCCTTCAGGATCACTAGGTATGCTCAAGCTGTACAGTGTGACGTCAGAAGAGCCAACTCTTACTATGGGAGCAAAGCAGGTTTTGTGTTGAGAACAAAGCCTTGCTGAGTTAAACAGAACACTGAGTTAAGCACCCATCCAGGTGAAAACTGCAAGTCATGCTTTAAGGGAAGGTGTATTTTCCTCCTTTTCTTCTACAGTGATGTCTTGATCAACCATTGTAGTGATCTGATTGAATCCCTGAAAGATCCTCACCACCATGCTGATAAATCATTGTAGAAACAAAGGTGGTAACACACCCAGTGGTGCAGAAACAACTGTGCCACAGCTCCATGTGAAGACACTGTTTCTTCACTAAAATAGGAAATAAGTAGCTGTGCCCCCTCAGTATTTTCTTCCCAGAGCTTCATTTTAATATAAAGAGTACCTGTATCTCATTAGAGATAGAGTAGCTTTATCTCAGCCTGTGACTATGAATTCTGGCAATGACATCAGAGAGTGCTCTCAGAGCACCGGTAAGGGGCTGGAAGTTGGATAAGCGAACAACATAGGTCTCTCCTCCCAGCTGCTACAGGCAGATGGCAGCCACACTAGAGGTAAGCACGGAAAGATGTTTTTAGTGCCTGGACGTCAGCACAGCCTTGTCTCTCCACAGATCTATGGTGGATGGATAACTTCTGTCAGCCCTCACTCCCTGTGCCAACAGTCAGGAACTAACTATGACGTCTTAGAATGAACTCTGAATGTGCTCAAGGGTGCGCAGAAGCAGTAAGGGTGGCCCAGTGCACACCACACGAAGCGCACACCACACCCTGACCCAGTACACACCACATCTTGACCCAGTGCACACCACACCCAGTGCACGCCACATCCTGACCCCGGGCACACCACACCCAGACCCAGTGTGCATCAAGCCCTGGTCCTGTACACACCATGCCTAACGCTTTCTATAAAAAGAGTCTGTCCATTTGAAAAGTCAGAAATCCAGGAAAAGAGTTTCTACGGATCTATGATTATCAGAACATTCTCAGGAAAACTACTGAAAAGGCTTCTTACATCAGGACAGCACCACTGAAATCCTTTTGGACGAATGAAATTCATTGCATTAAGCACAGCTGTGAATTTCACACAGCACGCACGAAAACCTTTAGTCACAGGGCCAGCAGACCCTGCACCCAGCAAAGCCCACACCTGTACCATCCCGGGAAACATGGGTGTCTGCTATTAAGGAGAAGCCAGAGCTTTCTTTTGGGCAAGTGCCTGCTGTGGTACTGACTCCAGACCAGTCAGCATGGCTGGTGTGTCAGAATCTTCATGACCACAGGCTCCTTAAAAGACATTTACCCCAGAGCAGTTCCCAGACAAGAGAGAGCAGACTGAACACACGACATGCAATGGGAGATGGAAAGGATTCATAGTTCTAACCTGTTAACTACAGGAACCAATAGCACCCAAAACTGCACAAACCCTGCAAGCTTTCTGCAAGAAATGAGTAACATTTACGGGGAAATGCTACAAAGCTCTGCTTTGCCTACAGACAGAAAAGAGGTCTGAGTAAATTAAGAAACACACCACGTCCTAGATGGAAAGATCTAATACCTTAGCATATGTTCTGGAGCTCACTCTGGAGACCAGGCTAGCCTCCAATTCAGATATCTACTAGCCACTAACTCCCAAATGCTTGGATTAAAGTCATGTTCCACCACTGACCGCATATACTTTTAAAGGTAATTATATTGGAATCACAGTTTGAACTTTTGAAATCCTAAAAATTTGGAAGAATGAGGAATAGGAGGATTTATTAAAAATGTTTCGGAACTGGCCTCCATGACAGCTAACCACAATCCAAACACACTGAAACTGAGGTAGACAGACCCCAACTTCAAAGCCTCCCTAGGCTATAGAGCGAATGTGAGGCCAGCTTGAGCTACTGTAATGAAGCTCCGTCTCAAAGAAGGAAAGAAAAATTGTCATTAAAAACCTTGGCTATAGGCTGAGAGAAGGCTCAGTGGTTGGGGTCTGGCTGCTCTCCTAAAAGGACTCCAGTTTGGTTCCAGCATTTACACAGTAGCTCAGCACAACTGTCCATAAGTGCAGTTACGGGGCTCTAGCACCCTTTTCTGAACGCTGTAAGCACCAGGCACACATCTACATTCATGCAGGTAAAATACCCATACACATAAATTAGAACAAGTGAGTCTACAAAACGAAACAACAAAAAGCCTTGGGCGTAAGCAGGAGTTAAGTCTACACAGGGCAACAGCCATCAGTGAGGAAACTGGTTTCCTGAAGGTAAGAGATAAACAATCACTTGACAGATGTACTGCTCAGGCACGTCCTTTACCCTGTGGAATTGTAGGTGCTCAACAAACACTGTCACCATTCCACACATCTTTCTTTCTCTTGAAGATGCTAGGTATTTAACTGTTGAGCCCCAACCTGGCATAAAGCTTGTTCTGAATGTTTAAGGTGCCACAGAAGCCCAAGTGTATTCAACTCTGCAATACCAAAAGGGAAAAAAAATCCCACCTTAGAATTTTTTTAGATTGCTTTATTTCAAGAGCCCTCACAATCTTTTTATATATGTGAGGCAAAGAGTATAACTCAGTAGGGTGATTGCTGGGTTTGAGCCCAGTATAGCATAAACTGAGTGTGACAGTGCACTCCTGTAATCCCAGCATTCTAGCAGGAAGACCAGAATTTCAAAGTCATCCTTGCCTATCCAGGAAGTTTGAAGGCAGTCTGGGATGTATGTAACCTTGTCTCAAACTCAAGGGGGTGGGGGAGGGAAGGAAAAAGAAAAAGGACAGGAAAAAAAAAAAAGAGGCTCAAGTGTACTAGGGTAACAGGGTGATTTTCTTAAGACATGCACATCAACAAGGGAGAGGAAGAAGGGCCAGAAAACTGTCACCTGTTCCCCTGGGCTGTAGTAACCAAGGTTTGGATAAATTAAGTGACACAGGCCTTCCTTCCTTCCCTTTCAGACCACACACTCTAAAGCAGGCAAAGACTTGGTAGGACCCTACAGAAGCGAATTCTAAAAAGAAAAGGAAGCAGGAAAGTAGAAACAACTCCCCCAGGAAGCATAAGGCAAGGGCACACGGGAGCAACCTGAGGCCTATGCAGATAGTGCTGTCTTTAAATCACCTTTTGGGATTCTGCCTCCATAGTCCTCCAGCAGCAGCCCTCCATGGACCAACAAAGGGTTTCTGAGTCCTTCTTGTTAGACAGTCATCACTTCTGTGGGACGGGCCTGGCTCGTGTCATACCCAAGTGTAAATTTGTCTAGTATCCAACACAGGGCTAGTCTTGGACCACAGTAAGCAAATCCCAAACATCTCTGAACTATTTAAAACAATAACCACAACCCATGCTCTCCTCTCCTGAACACAGACAAAGACACACACACACACACACACACACACACACACACACACACACACACACACTGTGTAGTACTCTCACAGAGGAAAAAGGCATAAAATAATGGAAGACTAAGTCCTTGCCCGAAGAATGCAATCTGTTTTTCCTTTGCAGTGCTGGGATGGAACCCCAGGCAGGGCATGCCAGGCATGCATTCCACCACAGAGCCCTGGCCCAAAGGGCTGAAACGGGATAATACAAATAAATGCCTACAGAAAAGGTATGAAAGAAGAACTCAAGGCAGACATAAGAGGGACTCTAAGGATGAGGAAGGGAGTCCACAGCTACCATCTTCTATCCAAAGAACATTCTGAGTTCCTGGTTTCTGACATGTGAACCCTGAAAGCATAAAGGTAGCTCAGACTAGAGTACAGACCCTCCCATCCCCTGAAGTCACAGAGCAAGGAACAGGTGGGGAGGCCTGCATTTCAAGTGAATGGGTGCTCAGCGAACAGAATGAAGCTGTTCCGTGGTCTCAACCCAGCTACATGTGAGAATCACCTGGGGAGCTTTTAAAGAATTCCAGTGCTGACCCTCAACCCAAAACCTTTAAGTCTGAGTTGCTACATGAGACCTAGCACTGCTTGTTTTAAAACTACAGAATTATTATTGTTTCCCAGCATAGTAGAGGCCTGTGGCTATGTTTGCTTTTTTTCCGTTAAAGAAGTTGTTACCGCCTTGCGGTGGTTTTGCATGCCTTTAATCCCTCTGGAGGCAGAGCACGCAGATCTCTGTGCATTCGAGGACAGCCTAGTACAGAGCAAGTTCTAGCATAGCCAGGGCTACACCCTGTCTCAAGCTGGGCGAGGTGGCACACACCTGTAATCCCAGCACTCTGGGAGGCAGAGGCAGGTGGATCTCTGTGAGTTCCAGGACAGCCTAGTCTACAAATTGAGTCCAGGACAGCCAACACTACACAGAGAAACCCTGTCTAGAAAAAGAAAAAGAAAAAAAAAGACCTTCCTGGAAATGTGGGATTGGAGAATTTATGGAGAAGGGCAGCTACAATCAGGAGGCTGGCACAATGCTCACCATGTGAAGGCTGGGTGGACATACAGGACTCCACTGCTTTTACCTTACCTTTGTACATTTAACTTTTTCCCATAACATTTTATTTTACTGAATCTGTAGAAATAAATAGCTGTTCTCAGCCCCAGAAAACACATGCGTATATGTATAATACGTTTAACATATTTTAAAAAGTTATTAAAAGTTTTGCCAGTGTGTGTGAAGTCCAGCAGAGCTGAGAACTACAAGGCAGTAGCCCTGAAGGAAGGGCAGCTTGACCTGGAGACTAACGCTTTATGTCAGGAGCAAGCAGCACTCCAGCAGAGTCAGCTTAGGTGTGGGGCAAGGTGAGGCACGGAGGACGGCAGACTACTCTAGCAACCAGCCCCAGCCCTCCAGCCGTCATCTTCCCGATTTTCCATATATACAGCTGCCTGAGGCGAGACTCTTTGTTCACAAGGTAACTGCATGTGCAAATGCATGTGCAAATGTGAGGCACGTGTTCATGCACGTGTGATTCAGGCAGTGCTACAGAGTGAACCCAGGCATGCACACCTCACTGTCTGTGGGAGTCATCTGCAGGCATTCCCAGGGAGTTGGTGGAGTGAAGGGAGGCCGGGAATGCTTTCTCTGCCAGGTGGTACAGGGGCACCACTGCTTAGAGGGAGGGCCCGAGTGAGCTCCTAACGCAGGCTCTCCACTGGGAACAGGGTAGGGGCAGGGTGGGGTGGAGACTTAAAATGTGATGAGTAGTAAATGCACCAAACTCCCTGACCCCTCCTCCAAGACTCCCCCACTCACCTGTTCTTCTCCATCTCATTGTGAGTGGATCTGAAAGAAGAGCAAGAAAATAAAGATTACTTTCAAAAATCAGTTATTCTTGTCTTTTTCTTCTTCAGTTATGTTTTGTTTTTGTTTTTTTTCTAGACAGGGTTTCTCTCTGTATCAAGCCCTGGCTGTCCTAGACTTGCTTGGTAGACCAGGCTGGCCTAACAGAGATCTGCCTGCCTCTGCCTCCTGGGTGCTGGGATTAAAGGCATGCACTACTATGTCTGGCAATTATTCTTGTCTTAAAGAGTGATTTCAAGCTGGGCATGGTGGCTCTCACCTTTAACCTCAGTACTTTGGAGGCAGAGGCAGATGGACTTCTGTGAGTTCAAGGCCAGACTGATCTACATAGTGAGTTCCAGGACAGCCAGACTTATATGATGAGACTTCCTCCCTCTGTCTCTCAAAAAAAAAGTGATTTCAACACCAACATAACTATTTGAACTTTTGTTTAAGCATGCCTGCATATGTGTGTACACATATGTGTGTGTGTGTGTGTGTGTGTGTGTGTGTGTGTGTGTGTGTGTGAGCCACATGGCAACATTAGCATCTTTTTAGTATTGTTTTCCAGCTTACTTTCTAAGATAGGGCTTCTCAATGAACTTGGAGCTCTGTCTGGCAAGACTGATGGTCGGAGAGCCCTAGGGATCTGTTTTCACACCCACTGTGCCGGGGTCAGAGCAGTGTGCTCCCGTGGCTGAGTTTTCCAAGAATGTTGGGGAACTCATGATTGTGCTGTAAGTACATTACCCACAGAGCTGTCTTCCTAACCCCTATTTTAACTTTTTTCTACAAAGTTGGTAGGAGAGAAGGTAGATAAGTGGGATGGGGGTGGGGTGGTGTTTTCCTGGGTTCTTCTAAAGGAGTTTTCTTGGGGAGTCAGATAGTTAAAAATCTCTAAAATGCAGTTCAGAGGCTGGAGAGATGGCTCAGTGATTAAGAGCACTTGTGTTCTTGCAGAGAACCAGGGTTCTAGTCCTATTACCTACATAGCAGCTCACTGACTGTAACTCCAATTCTCCAGGAGATCTGACCTCTGTGGGTACCAGCTATATACAGAATGCACATGACATACATGCATGCAAAAGTCTCATATTTGTTAAAAAATAAAATAAATCTAAAAAAAATGTAGTTCGAGGAGCTCCAGTGACTTAATGAAAGGCAGGCAGTCCTTTATAAGGGGGATGGAGTGACCTGGAGAACACGGGCACACACTGTGATGTGCACTGGAGTGGCATAGCGTCACAGGCTCTCTTTAGGTTCTCCGTAAATTCATGGGGGTGGTACCATACCCTCCTACCCTGGGGGGAGGCATATAATCAAACATGATGCTGTCTGGTTACAAAATCCTATTTTAACTGGTAAAATAACCTCCCCAGTTCAGCACCCTGAATTCAATGCCTCATGCATATCCTCCAGAAGGAGGCTGCTACCCCACAGGAGTGAGATAAAGCAGGGGTCTGCAAATTCAACATGAAGGCAGCAGTCTGGTCAAAGCAAGAGCTGCAATTAAAAAGTCCAGCTTTGCCCTCCCTGGTACTGTAGATAAAATAGTTGTACTATCTTGTCCTTGGTTGGCCCCATCTGTTAAATGGGAATAAAAATAATTGCCAATAATCTACTAGACAAGCGTGGATCAATGAGGAAGCAACTATAAAAGTGACTGGTGAGGCTCGGATGAAAGGCCTGCTGGGTGGGAAACCCATGATTAGTGTTTATGGCTGACCTTGAGTACCAGGCCTTGCCTTAGACTTCATGGAAAGGTTTCCACAGTCATAAGAAGTCAACATGATTCCTTCTACATCCGAATGCAGCTTCTCCATGACCAGGAGACCCAGTTTTGGAAAAGGACATCTGGATTCTCTGGAATCTAACTGGCTCTGGTTATGAATTCTGTGACCCAGGAGGTAAAAAGCCTCATGGCAGTACCGCAAATGCTCAGCCATGTACGGCATCATTGGCACCACAGTCAAATTCACTCACAGCATAGATCAAGGAGAGTGTGTGTCTGTGTGGGGGCAGAGGGTTGTCTTCAAACATGACATTTCTAGCCCAGCATTAAAGCTTCTCTTCTAAGGGTTGATGAGAAGGCTCAGCAGATAAAGGTGTTTGCCACCAAGCCTGGTGACCTGAGTTTGATACCCAGGACCCACCTGATGGAGGGAGAGAACCAACTCCTGAAAGTTGTCCTCTGATATCCACAGGCAGGCCGTGGCATATGTGACCTACACATGCACACATACAAATAAATAAAAATGTAAGAAAAACAAGCTTTTCTTCTATAAGGCTGTAGGAGACTAACTTCTATTCGTGAAAAGAAACAAATGAGAAGATAATGACGACGGGGTAAGCTTTGTTTCTGGGACCTCCATACCAGCTCTCAGCTGGTTCACTGGGCTCCCCATCAGTCTTCTGGCTTCCATCCTTCAGGGGTGGCAGGGACAAAGCACAAGCATGTGGCTTCAAGCACGTGGCATATTATCTTTAACTGGGAATTCTAAGTTCAAAGTCTGACAGTTTCTTAGATGGAAGAAAGTGGTTAAGACTTCCCTGTTTAACTACAGAGGAGGAGTGCCCCACCCTGCCCTGGAAGGTTCAGAGGAAAAAGAGTACCTGCAGTACTCTCACAAACAATTTCTGGATTTTTTGAAGAGGTACAGACAAACTGACGATTTGTGTCTATACTAAAGAAATGCTGAACCTCCAAGACAAACTTAATTTACAAATTCTGCAGGAAGCATAACTTCAATTTTTAACTCAAGTTTTAGAAATGATAGGTTTTACTGGATCCTTAAGAGTGTTGAACACATGGTGCCTTCAAAGGGGGATGGCCATCTAACAGGTGTAAGTGAAGAGTGTGTGGCCTGCTGAAGCTGAGTTAGTCATTAATAAGAAGTAGCCACCCCCACTGAGGGGTGAGCGCTGAGGTTTTAATTAAGGCATGGGAGAATGCACACTTTCCTGTGTCAAACCATTTTCTGTACGGTCATTGAGGACTCAAGGGCTCTGGATGGCCAATAAGGTCAATCTTACCCTATAGCAGCACACCCTAATAAAAAGATAACTCAGCCAAATGCAGCCAGTCAGAAAGGCCCGTGCTAGGTCAGCGTCACAGCCACTTCTCATAAAAGAGTGCAGTGGCCAAGTGCCCGACTTCCTCTTTCCCGTCAGTGGCAGAGCCTGTTTTCCTCATGTTAACAAAATACACATCTAAAAGCTAGCACAACCAGAGACATGTGTACACACCTCCAGCTACTTCAGAAGCTGAGGCAGGAAGAGCACTGGAACCCAGGAGTCTGGGGCTAGCCTGGGCAACAGGCAAGACCTTTGCCTTTTTTTTTTTTTTTTTTCAGCGTTGGGATTGAATCCAGGGCCTCACACATGTTAGACAAACACTCTATCACTGAAGTACATCTTCTGCCCCAAGATGTTTTTCTTTAAAAACAACAGCAAACAAAAACGAGAAAAACAAAGGTCTCAATTTTGACTCTAAATAACAACTAAATCATTTTAAAAACCAGAAGGAAAGAAAGATCCTATCTTTTAATCCAGTGGTTATCTAAAGGATTCCAAAGTCACTGATATTCATTATGCTGTTATCTGTCTGCATATTTTGACAAGCAGTTTTAAAACAAACAGCAATTTCAGTTCCCAATAAGTTTGATATAATGGCTGAATCTTATTTTTTATTGTCCAAAGCAAAGTATTCCCTCAGACTCCACAAGCAAAGAACATATTTCAAACTGAATATGAACATGTTATTTTCTCAAGAGTTCTCTGAACTAGCAATATCTCCCCAGCCTTCTCATTTCACATTTATGATCACGTGGCCCTGGGCAGAAGGCGCCATCAGAGAGTAGCTGGACGTCAGTCAGGATCAGCCTTTCTGCCCAGGGCTGTGGAAGAGATCACACCTACCTAAAACTACCTGCTCAGACTTTAATCCTGGACTCTGAGGGACACCGGCTGTGTCATACCCATTCACTGCTTGAGAAGTACATGCACAGCTATGACCGCCCTATCGCTAAGAATGGAAAGCCAGCCTCCTAAGAGAAGGGTTTTCAGCTTTTCCAAAAATCAGAAGCTATCGCCTCTCTCAGGAGTACTCTAAGCTAACAACAAGAGAAAGGTTCTGGTATTTGGCTTAGCGCTTTAAGCTTTCACAGTCTTCTTTCCGGGACCAAATCACTTCTGCAGGACCTTTTGCTCCCCAAGCCTCAACACCCCCAGCAACGTTCCGATAAAGCAGGAAGAACAGTGTTAACATATTAGAGCTAAAGACCAGTGAGGCGGACAAGTCCTCCAACTCAGGAGTGGTAATAACAAAGGCAAAAGTGGGATACACTTGTACAGACACAGCAACACACAACACAGAAACCTTTGGCACACTTCTATGTGAAAGCAATACTATTACTATTATTTGCAGCAGAGCCTTCTTCTGACGCCACTGTTGGACTCATGTCAGTGTGAACATCTTCCTTAAAGGCTGTAGTGCCCACGTGCAGTGCTACTGACTACTCAGGCTATACCAGACGAGAGGACAACCCACCAGGTAATTACCAGGTCAGGTCCACCCTTCCGGTGCCTTAGTCAGGAGCACGGCACAGTGTGCTGCTCTGTTCTGTGTTGTCAACACCAAGGACTATGAACAGGGTGAACCAAGGACAAGAGGGGAGAATTTTAGGGGTGAGTGGGAACTTCCTGGGGTTTGGTGGTCTGTATTAAGTCAGAGGGTAGCCATATAGTGCTTGTGGGAAGTTATGCATGAGGGAGAAGGATTGGGATTTTAAATTGTCGAGGACAATATCAATGATTTTAGTTTACAGGCATGAGAACATAACTGAATGGCTGCAGTGACACAGGCTCCTACCAGCTAGCGAGGGGTTTTGTGTTTTGAGACAGGCTCTCACTATGTAGCCCTGGCTGGTCTGGAATTCCCTAAGTAGACCAGGCTGGCCTACAACTCACCTGCCTCTGCCTCCTAAATGCTGGGATTAAAGATATGTACCATCATGTCCAGCTACAACTAGTGTTTTCAGAAAAAGGGGTGTATGTGAATGTGGAGAAATGATATAAAGGGACAGTAACAGAGATGAAACGTTATTATGGATCAGGGGCTGTGAGTTTCCAGCCATTAACTAAACACTGGTGAAATTCACAGCTTTTGAGGACTTTAAGGTATTCTGTGAGGCTAACGGGAAAAAACTGCAACTTGCTGACACCCTAATGTTGCATGTATCTTTTCAAAGACGTGGGCTCTAACCTCAATCACTCCACTCAGCCATCAGGAAATGAAATCACAATTGAGTTATCAGACAAACGACTGCACTTAATGTTAAATATAAATTTCTACCACCTGTGTTGTCAGGCCAGATATTTCCTTTATAAACTCTTCTTTTTAACAAGCAAAATCAACTGATAGCATGCCACATTGTGAATTAAAGGAAACGCAGGAACTCCGCTGCTTGTAAGGAAGGGAAAGTAGTGAGCCTACTGCTAGTCCCACTTGGAGCTTCTACAGAGTATTAATAATAATAATAATTACAATCAATAACAATAGTAAGTCACAATGAAATGTAAGACATTCTTACTTTTCTCTTCATTTTCCTCAACTTAAAAGCAGGGCTGCTTGGCGTGTGCGTATTACTGACTCCTCAATGTATCTGGAGGGCTAGAATCCCTAAAGATAGCTACAACCAAGAGCAGTTACCTGCTATTGGTGCTGTTCTTCTTGGGCTTGTTCCTCCGTTTGAAGGCATCTCTGTCCTTGCTACTGTACGGCAACATGGAGGCATACCCATGTTCAGCTTCTAGAAAACCGAGGGGTCCTGTTAATGAATGGGCCCAGAGCATCTGACACCCTGTCCCCGCGTCCGTCCGTCTGTCGGAGTCCGGGGCACCGGGCGGGCACAGGCAGGCGGAATTCTGAGAACAATGCCTGCTCTTTCCCGGCGTGGACGCCCTCGGTTCGGAGCAGGTGTGGAAGGTTCCAGCTGCTCGCCGCCCCCCGCGCTCGGCTTTTGGGGCGCGGGCCCGGGGGTTGGCGCTCGCGGCCGGCCCGCGCCCCAACCACCCTAGCGGCCGCCCGCCCGGCCCGCAGCCCGCCGTGCACCTCTCTCCCGCCGCTCCAGGTAATCGGCCGCCTCCAGCAGCAGCTGGATGTTCATCCCGACGGCTGTAGCCATCCTGCACCCGGCGGGCAGCCTCTTCGTGCCCGTGGGCCACCGGCCGGGAACACCGAGGAGACGCCGCGCTGGCCAGCCAGGAGGGGCAGCGTTGGGACAGCACGGAGCCCGGAGCCCAGCCGCCACCGCCGAGTGTTTATCCCGACTCGCCGCCGCCCGCCCCCGGCCCCGTCCCTTGACAGGCCCGCGGCGGCGGTGCCCCTCATTGGGTCGCCCGCGGCCCGGCCCGCCCCCAGCTCGCCGCGATTGGGGAAGTGCCTACGGCCCCGCCCCAGGAGCCCGCTCCTCCCGCTGGTTGGCCGAGCTTGACAAGGCCCGGACTCCACCCCCTGTGCCCATTGGCCACAGGACTCGCAACTCCGCCTCGTGCTTCTGCCTGCCTCCCATTGGCTCCCCGCCGACAGCCAGGCCTCCGTGGGCTCTGCGAGTATTGGTCAAAACAGTACAGGGAATGCCGCTGCGACCGCGCCTCATTGGCTGAAGCCCTCGGAAACCTCCCGGCTACGATGACGTCACTGCTCTGACCAAGCAGGAGCCCACTCCCGGGCCGCTGATTGGCTACAAAGCAGGAGGGCAGGGCGGCCCCCGCCCACTGGCCACCGACCTGTTGCCCACTGTCTCTGGGGGGAACTTCAGGCCTAGCTGGGAACCTCGGGCAGATGGTGGCACCTAGCTCCCACCCAAGGGGTCATGGGAAACAGCCAGCTCCCTTATACCCTTTACCATGCTCACACCGAGTGGCCTGGTGCCTAAAAAGTAAGGCTGAACTCGAGGCTGCCCCTTCTATCCCAGAGAAAAAAACTTCAGAGCAGGCATCTCCCCAAGGCCACAAATGGTGTGTGCGCCACCGGCACCCACACAGGTCCTTGAGCGATCACGATTTTTGAAATTAAAGGTCTTTTGAGCCCCCAAATGCAATGGCAAGATCTCCAATTTAAAAGGCAGGAATAAAGTAAAGGGGTAAGTAGTCCGCAAACTGAAATTAGCAGGGTATTTTCAAATAAAACTCATTAGCGTTGTCAGTACCTCGTGTTAGCTTTCTTTGTATGAACAAGTCAAGGAACCTACCTACACTGTTTCCATCCCTCAAGACAACCCTTGTCCTCCTTACCTACATTTGGCACATAAAGAAAGAGGCTCAGAGACAAATAACTTTTCGCTCGGGGAAAGACTTCTGAACCCTTGTCGTCTCAGCCACAACTGGCCTGGCGATCCTCTGATTTGCAGTTGTACAAGAAGAAAGCAAAACAAAACCCCACCACCACCACCAAAGCAAAAACCCTAAAACCCAGCAGGTATAGAGAACTGCAGATAGCCACAGAAACAAGTCCAACTGTGGGTAACACACAGCGGATGCAGTGGAGAGGCAGTGCTGGCCGGCATGTGCAAGCATCCAATCAACGGTTCTGTGCTGACACACACACTGAGGGCAGCTTTGGAACTTGAAAATGAGAATGGGGAAAAGAACCACTTAGAAGATTTTAAAATTGTATGATGTTTGTTAAGTTTAAAATGTACAGTAATGTGCGCAACTATTAAAGTAACCAATTTAATATTTGGTTACACTGATTTTTAACATCTTGGGTTTTGCACTTTTATATTTCCTCCCCAAGATTACCGCGAATATTTGACATCTTTTCAGTCTTTCTTTTTTTGCTCTCAACAATTTGTTTCAACCCAGTCCCATTTTAGGATCATTTTTCTTCCCGTACAATCACTCTAACTGAAAAGCCACACATTTCTTTTTAAAACAGTGGTCAGAGTTTGAAACCCAAGCCAAAGAGAACAAATAAAGCACGTAAGCTAAGCACCAACAAGTCTAAATCCAACTCCAAACAAAAATACCCAATTACATAAACCCAATGGGTAAGTCGAAGGGATATGGCAATTTCCTTTCCTGGTGACAGAAGAAATGGATTGGTGAGACCAAGTAGGACTCGACATCAAAATCACAGAGCATCTGGTGCCATCTACTGGCAGTGAAGCAGGAGGCAGAAGACAAAGAGTGTTCCCAGCTTTCAGTACTCTCCTCCAACCCCAAATGGCAGCTGTCACTATATAAGCATGAGCTGATAAACTGGCCATGCCTCCCAAACATCAGAGTTCTAAAATGGTTGGCCCCAGCTCTCTGGCAAGAATCTTAATGAAAAGACTGCACGTGATTGCACAAGGAAGGTGCTTTTCAGCTTACAAGATGAAACTAACAACTGAGTGATTAAAATGGAGGAACACAAAAACCTATGACACAGTTATCAAACAGCCTTTATCTACACACATACATGTAAATCCACCACATTTTATATTGCACAGCACACAGAAGAGGGTTGCAGTGATCTTTAAAGGTAGACTTATAAAGGCACAGAAAACTCTACAAGGCTCCATATTAATTCAACAGTAAAATTACCCCTACCCGTTATTTGTTTAATAAAAAGAAAGAAAATGCAAGATATGGTGAAGCACAACTATGACCCCAGGACTCAGCACTGGGGCAGGCAACAGGTCTGTGACTTTATAGTACAAGGGAATTAGGGACTGGAGAACAGGCTCAGTGGTTTAGAGTACCTGCTGCTGTAACACAGGACCTGGGTTTAAGTCCCAGCATCCACACTGTAGCTCACAACCATCTGTAACTCCAGTTCCAGGTAATCTGATGCCTCTTCTGTATGGTGCACATACAGACAAGCAGGCACATATAACTTTGAGAGAAGTGTGTGTTTGGGATGTAAAGTGAATAAGTAAATACATTTAAAAAAATCAGTAACTATGAAGAAATGAATCAGTCCTATCTTAGTTAATGTCTCAAATACTTTCCAAAACCAAATATCAGAAGTAGCTCTGTGAGAAAGCTGGCAGCACTACATTCCAATTCAAAAGGCACCAGGCACTCCACGTGACTGGGGCTACAGCAGCAAAAAAGCCCCATTTCTCAGAATGCAAGAGCCAGTTGGTAAAAGTATGGAAGATATAAGCCTGTGCTAAGTGCTGTGAAGAAAAGTAGAGGTGGGCTTGGAGAGCAGGTACAACACCTTCCTACACTGCAGGAATAGAAAAGCTTCAACAAGTCATTATAAAACCTAGTACTTTTACTTTTACATAGACAGACCAGGGACCTGAGAAGAAACACATGTCCATTGTGCTGGGGGTAGTAATGAACATCTTTAATCCCAGCAATGGTGAGGCAGAGGCAGAGGCAGAGGCAGAGGCAGAGGCAGAGGCAGAGGCAGAGGCAGAGGCAGGCAGATCTCTGTAAGTTGGAGTTCTAGGTCTGACAGGGCTACACAGAGAAAGACCCTGTCTCAAACAAACAAAAACAAACAAACGAACCCTAAATGCCCATCTGCTGTTGTTGAATTATAAGCAAAAACAAGGTATAACCTCAGAATGAAGTATTAGTCAGTTGTAAAAAAGAAGGGGGCACCAATACATCCCACAATGTGGATGATGCCAAGTGAAAGCAGCCAGACAAAACAGCACATGGTTCCACTTGTTTGAAACACCCACAGCACAGGTACATACTGAAGACATGCTGTATATTAGTGATTTGTGGGAGCAGGTGCTGAGGGTAGAGAAGTAAGAGACTTCAGGTTTCTTTGGAGGCTGATATCCCCTAGATGTGAAGAGTAGGCCTCCCTAACCGAATGCACTAAAACTAACATCAACTTTAACAGAGTATGTTTTATGATTTATGAATCTTATCTCAATAGAGAGAAGGTATATGAGCACATTCAGAGGAGAGGGAACAACCAAGAGAAAGAAAAAAAAGTGGAAAGACTAGGCAGGCATAAGGCTGGCCTCAGAGACTAGCAATGAGCACAGTAATGTGTAAAGTCCAGTGTTCTGGGGTATGAGTACAGATCACCGAGAGCCCAGAGACCACAAGGAAATGCACTTTGTTCTAACAGTATCACTGAAACCAGGAGGAACCTGAGGTGATGTTTACTGTGTTGGAGAGTAAAGAGGCAGCAAGAGTGCAGAAAGAGGGGACCTATCTGGAACTACTGCAGTAGTCCAGGCAGGAGTATGAGCTTGGACTGGTATTGGTGGTAAACAGTAGCCAAACAAACTTCAAAGGGATTTCCCAGTCAATCAGATACAGGGCATGAAAGATAGAAGTTGAGGGTGATCCCAGATTTTGTCTGAATGAAAACGTAAATGAAATGGCTGTCTACTAAAATAGGGAAGACCAAGGGAAGAGTACAGCAGGGAAGCAAAGGCTCTCACATTTGAGGTGTCTGATACTGTAGGCACAAGCAAGGCTTCAGCTTAGTGGAGGTCCAACCTAGCATGCGGGAGACAGTTAAAGCCAGAGTTACTCACATGGTGAGTAAGGACAAAGTTGTGGTCATGCCAACACACAGATCCTTAGAAACAGAAGATCTGAAACAAACTATACCCCCAAAAGACAGCAGCCTGCTAGAGGAAAAGGTCCTAACCCCTCCATGACCTCCCAGATGTAAAAATCTAACCAAAGGGAAATGGAGATCCTTATGCTAAATGAAATAAGCTAGACTAACACAAATATTGCATATTTTCTCTTCAAAGTGAAATTTAGATTTAAATTTAATTTAGATTTAAATTTACATACTGGGATCATGAATGCATAAAGAAAACCATGAAAGAACAGGAAGAGATCTTGAGAAGGCAGAGGGGAGAGGAGAAGGTACTGGAATGTGCAGCACATGAAAACAGCAAGAGTACTTAGGAGGAAAGAAACCAGCAGGAGGTAGAGATGGGGAGTGAATAAAAAGCAAAGCAGAATGATATACACCATGAAAACGCCCAACAAGACCCATTATTGTGTATGCTAACCAAATAATAAGGACGTTAAAGATATAGCAAAAAAAAAATCACAAGTATAATTAAAAAACTGTTTAAAAATTGCAAAATATTAGAAATAACCTGAATGTTAACGTCAACAGGGAGCCAGGTGTGAAGGTGCACAACTTTAATCCCAGCACTCAGGGAGGCAGAGGCAGGTGGATTGCTGAGTTCGAAGTCAGCTTAGTCCACAAAGGGAGTCCAGGAGAGCCAAGGCTACACAGAGAAACCCTGTCTCTAAAAAATGAAACAAACAAACAACCCCCAAAGACCATTAACTATCATAGTCTATCTGTAATAAAATAGAGGGACTTTCCACTCACTGCCCAATGAAGACTTCGCTAAGAGCAGTGGCACAACCAACTTCCATTTGAAGCAGACAGATATAAAAATGTTTATATATTTATAGATTGTCTCTGAGCGGGCATGTAACATGTTAGTAGATACCCTACCAAAGGTATCAGAGGTTGATCAAAACCACAGGATGCCACATCTCTAACAACACTATGAGCATAAAAATGTTCATAGTAAAGCCTGGTAGTGGTGGTGCACTCCTTTAATCCCAACCCTCGGGAGGCAGAGGCAGGTGCGGTCTCTGAGGCTGAGGCCAGTGTGGTCTATAGAGGACAGCTGGACTACAGAGAGAAACCATGTCTTGAAAACACCAAAAACAAGATGTCCACAGTAAATGAGGCAAGAGTTAGAGAAGGGCTGTATATACATTTTACTTATTATTTCATGGTGGGGATGAGAAATATACTTTCATGAGCGCTTGAAAAGACACACACAAAATGTTTCTGGTATAGATTACAGAGGCGTAAGTATTTTTACAGCAAACATGTGGCTCTTGTTAACTCAGGGAACATAGTAAATGATACTTTAGGGAGAAATAAAGAATATCCAAAAATCAAAGCTATACCTTTTCTTTCAGTTTTTAAATTACCAAGGATCAAGAGATCTAAATCTAAGCTGGCATGGTGACATATTTTAATCCCAGCAACAAGGAGATAGAGGCAGGACTGTCCCAATTTCAAGGCTAATCTGGACTATGTAACAAGGCCTTATCTCAAGACAAAACAATTCTATGTGTAGAAAAAGAAAATGTCTAGGGAGAACCTTTAATCTAGTAATAAAGATATTTGTCAAATAAATATAAAATGGGTAGAAATAGTTTTATTGGGGAAAAGCATGTAAGTTACTTTCCATTTTTAAGAACATCTAGCAAACATCCACGGAAAAGCACACCCAGGTTCTAAGGAACAAGGACAGATGAGTGGACTAGTGGCCACCCCAGGGACACTGCCTTGAATAGTTTTTACCTACCTCCCAAAGAAAATAAGTAAACTGGGTGTCACAAATAAGACTTTCTTACTTTATAAGAAGGAAGAACCAAGATCCTGTTTTGATGTGTATTAAATACAAAATATAAAATAATCTCTGACCCAGATGAAGGGGAAAATCCTCCTTCCAACACTTCAAGTCTCATGCAATAAAATCCAGAGGTCTGTTGAATCCGCCTTTTCGATTCATATACTGCCTATGATCAAAAGAGAAAAGTATTTTTTAAAAATTTGGGCTCTTATTTAAAAAAATATAATAAAAACATACTTCAAGAATTCAAACACCACCTTTTCAAATGGAAATGATTTATCTGGATATTATGGTGAGTGCCACAACCACCAGTACTACAGGGGAGAAGTGCAAGCCCAGCCTAGGACACCCAGAGACCCTGTTTTAAAAAACAGGGCCAAGAAGATGGTTCAGTGGGTACGGGCGTTTTGCCTTCCAAGCATGAGAAGTGTGAAAAGCTGGCATGGCTGCATGTGCTATAACTCCAGCAGTTGGGGAAAGGTAGCTCAATGACCAGTTAGTCTAGCCAGAGCTAGGAATTTCTGATGCAGAGACCCTGCCTCAAGGCGATAGATAATGGGCAGAGCTACTTGCTTACATGTAAAATCCCAACATTTGGGCAATGGAGGCCCAGGATTGGGTCATGTTTATTTTCAGCTATAAGTCTCAAAAAATGGCGGGGGTGGGGTAAGACACTGGAGTGAGATAGCAAGTACACATGTGCAAACAGTAGGGAAAACAACATTTTCTAAACACACACAATCACTCTAACAAAATTCTTTTCCAAACATGAAACCAGTTTTGAGTTCAAGCACAAACAGCATGGGGAGCACGCATACCTGTATTTCCTCTTCTGAGACACGTTTATGGCATAGGCATTTACAGAGCCATCTACCTTCTTCCCCTGGAGAGAACAGGAAGGCCCCGTTAAAGACCTGGTTCACAAATGAGGATCCTGTGGGTACACTGTGAATGGCAAGAGCCATTCAAGGAAAAGGCCCAATGAAGGAGAGATAGCCAGCTCTCCAGGATACCCCATGAGCTTTCAAGTGCCATACCTAAGTTCATTCCTAAGTATCAGTACAGTATTAAAAATAAATAAACATTCAGGGCTGGGATGCTGTCAGTGGTGGGGTGCCTACCTTGCATGCACAATCCTCAGCACACAAAACAAAAGCAGTAAGAATTCACAGTTTTCATGTGATGTGCAAGGCATGTTGGGAAACAGAAGCAGATTCTAACCTCCTTCAAAGAATCTTTTGAAACAAAATAAAAGTTCTCATTCAGGGGCTGGAGAGATGGCTCAGAGGTTAAGAACACTGGCTGTTCTTCCAAAGGTCCTGGGTTCTATTCCCAGTCAACCACATGGTGGCTCACAACCATCTATAATGAGATCTGGTGCCCTCTTCTGCCCTGCAGGCACACATGCAGGCAGAATACTGTATAAATAATAAATAAATCTTAAAAAAAAAAAAAAAAGTTCTCATTCAGCCTTGGCTTGTAGTATTCTCAAATCATGCCAAGATAATTTCCTATATGTTTCTAATTCCCATCTCTTGCACAGAAGATTGACTCTTTGACATTTAAATCAGGAATTGGAACTTGGAGCAGGTACAAGCTGAGCTGGTGCTGTTGGTTTTCCCAAATACACATCCTCCTTCTCACTATGGTCCAGATTCCAGGTAGCCACTTTCCCACTTGCTCCAATGCTGTTCTTCATGTCTGAACTGCTGTCCCTGAACCATCCAGCCTTTAGCCATCTGGATGTTGTCCACTGGTCAAGGCCTAACTCAAATGATCCAGCTGCTGGCAGTACCACTGTCTTTTCTAATTCCTGAACAATATCAATGTCAACTGTGCCTTCCTTGACCATCGTATGTGTTACCCTGCAATACTCTGCCTTATCCTGAAACTGCACGCTGCTTCTTTTTGTTTGTTTGTCAGTTTTCAGATGGACTCACAGCCCAGGCCACCTTCAGAATGACCTGAATTTCTTGATTCCTCTGCCCAAGTGCTAGAATTAAGGCATGAGCCACCACATGTGACTTGAGCCTGCAGCTTCTTAATGGAGGCTGTACTCTGAGGTCCTAGGCCACTGTACTTGCAGAATTTTAGAAAAACGTCAGCTTAATATGTCGTTAACCAATGCAACAAAACACACTGGCATGACCAACCCTCCATTAGTAATGCCACTAATTGGCATTACCAATTAGTAATGTAGCTTATCTGTTACTGAACATCTGCATTAGGATAAAACCAAGGATTCTAGCCATTGAAGGTGTGTGTAGGTGAGGCCACACATTTGAAATGGAGCTAAGATAAATGTTTGTGATTTTCTTTCTTCTTTTTTGTGTGTAGTACTATGTGTGTGTTCATATGCACATGTTAATGCAGGTATATTCATATAGATGTACATGAACAAGTGCATGCACTCATGTAGAGGCCAGAGCTCTATATTAAGGGTCTTCCTCAGTTGCTTTCCATCTTTTAAATGTTTTTACACTTGTCTTTTCTATGTATGTTGTACACACACACACACACACACACACACACACACACACACACCTCCCCAGTCCTCTACCTTACTTGAGATAGTATCTCTCACTGGAACACATGGATTTTGCTAGACTGACTGGCCAACAAGCTCTAGGCATGTACCTATTATCCATCAGTGTTTCTTCCAGCCCCACTGCTGGAACACCACTGAACCTGAGATATTTTTGTAAGCACTGGGGATCCAAGCTCAGGTCTTCATATTTACAGTCAGCACTTTGTCAACTGAGCCATCTCCTAAGGCCCAATTTGGACTTAAGTTTCTATTCCTATTTTTATTTAAAAATAGGAAAGCAGCAATACTGAACAAACTACTTAGGGTGTTAATCACTTGACCAGGCAAGACCTGGAAAGACTAGCCTTGAAAAGGAACAATATGTTGAACTTCTGAGTTCAATCTCCAGAGGTCTACTCATTTGTAACAGTTAAATACCAAACAAGAAAGGAAAAATATTATCAATCAATAAATGAACTAATGAACTGAAAACAATTTCCAAAAGAAAAACCACAAATGGCCTATAAACATTTTATCAACAGGGAAATGTTAAGTAAAACTACTGCCTTTTACTCTAGTCAGAATACCTATTATCAAAAGCCAAGTGACAGGGGCTGGAGATATGGCTCAGTTGTTAAGAGCACTGTCTGCAACCATCTATACTGGGATTTGATGTCCTCTTCTGGTATGCAGGTGTACTGGCAGTCAGAGCACTAATATACATAAAATAAATAAATCTTAAAAAAAAAAAAAAAAAAGAGGGGCAGGAGAGACGGCTTAGTGGTTAAGAGTACTGTCTGCTCTTCCAAAGGACATGGGTTCAATTCCCAGCACCGACATGGCAGCTCACAACTGTCTGTAACTCCAGTTCTAAGAGATACCCTCACACCAATGCATATAAAATAAAATTATGTAAGTTTAAAAAAAATCAAAATCTTTAAAAAAAAAAAAAAAAGAGGGAAGAAGGGTGGGATTAGGAGGGAATGAGAGAGGGGGCTACGGCTGGGATACAAAGTGAATAACCTGTGATTAATATAAAAAAATAAAAATTATAAAAAATAAAAACAAGGAAATCATAAAATAATAATAATAATAATAATAATAATAATAATAATAATAATAATAA
>NW_026593982.1:575180-605060 GCF_907164565.1 Psammomys obesus | reverse complement strand
AATAATAATAATAATAATAATAATAATAATAATAATAATAATAATAATAATAATAATGAAGCCAAGTGACCGGGGCTGGAGAGATGGCTCAGCAGTTAAGAGCACTTACTCCTCTTGCAGAGATCCAAGGTTTGGTTCCGAGTACCCACATGGAAGGTCCCCAACAGTCTGTACTCCAATCTCAGGGGATCTGGCATGCACTTTTAGCATCCTCAGGCAGCAAGCATGCATGTAGTGCATGTATACACCCTCAGGCAAGACACTCATAAACATTCAAAGAAAAAAACAAACAAAACAGATCAATCTTAAAAAAAAAATAAAACAAACGAATACCAGCAAGGATATGGGCAAAAGAAACCCTTCCTCATTGCTAGTGGAGTATGAGGTGGTTGGAATAGGAATGGCCCCCTTAGATGCATTCAGTTGAATGCTTGGCCATAGTAAGCGGCACTATTAGGAGGTGAGGCCTTGCTGGAGTAGGTTTGGCCTTGTTGGAGGAAGTTTGTCTGTGAGGTTAGGCTTTGAGGTCTTCTACGCACAAGCCACACCCAGTCTCCTGCTTCCTTCAGATCAAGATGTAAAACTCTGGGCTCCTCCAGCACCATGTCTGCCTGGACATTGCCATGCTGCTGCCATAATAATAATGGACTAAACCTCTGAAACTATAAGCAAGCTCCCAATTAAATATTTTCCTTTTGGTGTTTCTTCACAGTAATGAAACCCTAACTAAGACAGAGTATAAACTGGAACTATGGAAGCTAGCATGGAGGCTTCCCAAACAACTAAGAACAATAGCACTCCTGCCTGGGCAATGAATTGTAACCCTCCCATCAAAGTTACTAACTCATCTATATCTATTGCTGTACTAGTCATAACATCCAGGAAACAGAACCAGCTCAGATGCCCATTAACAAATGAATGAATAAAGACAGTACGAGAAGTATACACATTGGAATTTTATACAGCCACAAAATCCAACATCAAGCCTGGCAGTGGTGGCATATGCCTTTAATCCCAGCACTTGGGAGGCAGAGGCAGGCAGATCTCTGACTGAGTCTGAGGGCAGCCTGGTCTATATAGCTAATTTTAGGATAATCGGGGCTACACAAAGAAACCTTGTCTCAGAAACCCGAAACCCAAAATCCAAAACAAAACAACCCCCCCAAATAAACAATCCCCAAATCAAGTCACTTAGAAGAAAATGAATGAAACTAGAAATTATTACATTATGTGAAATAACCAGACTCAGAAAGACAAATGTTTCCTCTCATATGCAAACCCTAAATTTTAATTTTTTATGTGTGCATACATGTATTTGGGAGGAGGTAATCAGTCATGAAACTATTAAGGGGATCATAAAAGAGGAAGAGATCTTAGGAAGAAGGGGACAAGGAGGTCAGGAGAATATATGTGACATGAAAGTGAAATGGGGGCTAATGTGGGAGACCAGTGGGGTGAGGCGAGGAGCAGGGGGAAAGGTCAACATGCAAAAAGTTCCCCACAATGGCCACTACTTTACTAGTCTGAAGAAAGGGAATAAGAGCTGGTCCTTACTTTTCTGCTTCTGAACAGTGTTTTGAAATTGCTAAAGGAACGCTGTCATGTGCTCCAGACAGACATCAAAGAATTAGAAAAAAAAAAAAAAAACAAACCTTACAGTTGTGAGATGACACTACCCATCAACAACTTAATGAGAACAAGACCAGCAGAAGCAAGTTATCCCACCTGCACAACTAAGCTGATCTGTCTTCCACACAGTCCCCAGGGTCACTGTCCTGAAACACAGTTCCATGTCACTTCCTTGTTTAAAATCCTTGCTTTTGCTCGGAGATTTAACCCTGTTGGTAGAGTCTTATCTAGCATTTGTGAAGCTCGGGGTTCAGGCTCCAGCAACACGTAAACTGGGCATGGTGCTGCCTGTTTGCAAATCTCATCACTTGGGATGCAAGGGCAAGAGAATCAGAAGTTCAAGATCTTCCTCGACTATATACCAAGTTTGAGGCCAGCCTAGGCTAAGTGCTATCTTGTCTCAAGAAAAGTGATTGTAGACTAAAATCCTTGCTTCTTAATCCCAGTACTCAGGTGACTAAGGCAAGAGGATTTCAAGTTTAAGGCCAGCCTGTGCTACATAGTGAAGCCCTGCTGAAAAAAAACAAAAAAACAAAAACAAAAAAAAAAACCCTTGTTCTAAACATCTATAGGCTGTAATCCTTTCACTTGGCTAAGGGCACAGTAATCCTGAGTTTGCTCCAAAGCTCCTCCACAGATAGCCTGAGGCAGCACTAGCAGCTGCTGGTCACTGCACTAAAGTTCCTGCATGCACCTTGTACCTCAGAGCTGACAAGCACTGTGCTCCTTGTCTGTCTCAGCAGTACCCGCCCTTGATGACCAACATCCTCCGTGCTGGAGATTCCCTGACTGCAGTTTAGCGCTTCTCTGCATGTATTTAACTCCCTTAAAGACTGCCTACAACAAGGTAAGTTGTGCCTGTGGAAGAAGTCATTTGTGACAGCAAAAGAATACAGAAAACCAGGACAGGTGTAAGGGACAAACTCACCCTAAAACATGTAACTGGTTCTATGTTTTACTTACTTTTGTGGAGTCAAAAGAGGCAAATCCCATTAATTTCATCATTTCTATTTCTTCCTCTGTTTTACCCTCCAAATCTTCCTCTGCAAAAATAAATGAGGTTTTGAGCTTTTATCATTTTATATGTGGATGCACACAAGACATACATTTGTACAAAAGAAAAGAGCAGCAACATACTTGTAGACATTTTACCTCACTAGTAAAGGGCAAATAAAAGGTGAATTTAACAAGAAAAACTCCTATTGATTTGACACGCTAGAATGTCCATCGTGTGCTCTCCATAGAGCCTTTACCATCTGATGCAACACCATCAACTTTTGAGAATGTTCCCCAAACAGAACTATTTCATGATTTTTATAATTCTGTTCCTATGTCAGAACCAACACACACAGCAGAATCCACTAATATATAGTACCCTAAGAACGGTTATATTGACATGACTGAAATATCTAGACAAGTCGGCTTATCCAGTAACATTACCGGTAATCTGACGTTCTTTGCTCTTTATTTCTTTAGTTTCTTTCTTTTCCTCATCTCTTCTTTCTTTCAGGCGAGAAGGAGAGGGAGACGTGGATCTATGTCGTCTTGGAGACCTAGAATTTATGAAGTAAAGATGTTAGAAACACACAGGAAGCCTTTCTGTTGATCCACACAGTTGTCCATGAGCTTCTTACAGGGGAAGACCGAGCAAAGCCAGCTAGAGACCAGAATGCACTCTCTAGAGCACATGGAGGAAGGTTCTGCTTGGGCTTTGGTGGTTGGAAGAAAAACTTTATTCACCAGTTGTCAGTAAAACTAAGTCTAGAAAAGCTTGTGAGACAGAAAAATCTACCTTCAAAGTTTCTAAGAGGGCCTAGAGAGATAGATCTGTGGTTAAGAGCAAGCACTGCTTTTGCAGAGGACCCAGGTCTGGTTCCCAGTCACCTATAACTGCAGCTCATGAGACCTGACACTCTGGCCAACAGGCATATATGTGGTGCAAGCAAATCGCAGGCAGGTGTGCATATATTTTAGAATATTTTTAAAGAAAGTTTGTTAATAGGATGGTTCTAAAGATAAAAGTGCTTGACCACCTGAGATGATGCCAAGGACCCATGCAGTGGACAGTGAAAAGTGACTCCCAAGTTACCTCCTGATGTCCCCATGTCCACCTGCATACCTTCAAATGTAATAAAAAATTTAAAAATGAATATATGTGTATATATGATAGATATATATGTATGTATGTTTCCAAATATCCTCCGAAACAACTACTGATGTTTTCAAAGAAAACAGTCCATTTCTACCACCCTTCAAAGGTCACCTGTTCTTGGTTACATAAATTTCTTTCTCTATTAAGCATCATTCCAAGGGGCTTTTATCCATATTCTTGTTCTTTAAGACAACTCTTTTGGACTGGAGAGAATAGATCAGTGCTTAAGAGCACTGGCTGCTCTTCCAGAGGAAATGGGTTCTAGCACCTACCACAGCTCACAACTGTATGGAACTTGTTTCCGATACACAACGTATAGACATACATGAAAGCAAACATACATACATAAAAAAAAAAAAAACACATACATAAAAAAAAAAAGACAAATATCTTTTTAAGACTAGTCTCTTATGCAGTGTAATTAAACCATTTGTGAAGAGTAATACTAGCTTTAGAATAATGTGTGATTAGCTGGACAAAGTGACATACGGCCTGTGATCCCAGCACTTTGGGAGGCAGAAGCAGTCCGATCTCTGTGAGTTCAAAGCCAGCTTGTTCTACAAATTGAGTCCAGGACAGCCAAGGCAAGGCTACATAGAGAAACTCTGTCTTGAAAAACAAAATTCAGTTGTCATCTCACAGACCTAGAATGTTTTCAGCCTCTAACACTTTATTTTTAAAGTATTTTATTATACATAGTGTTCTGCCTGCAAATTCTCCAATGCACCAGAAGAGGGCACCACATCTCATTATAGATGGTTGTGAACCACCATGTGGTTGCTGGGAATTGAACTCAGAACCTTTGGAAGAACAGCTCTGAGCCATCTCTCCAGCTCTGACATTTCTTAAAAAGCTCACCCTTTCTTGTTCTTAGGTTGGTTCAACTCAGCTGTTTCGGCTCAAACTCCTCTCCCAGCTGACTTATTCAATCTTGCTTTTCTCTCAGCCTCTGAATTGCTCTCCTTGGCCTCAACTAACTCAAGCAATCTGCTCTGATCTCCTGGCTCCTTTGGTCTTCACCTGAGTTCTCTCTCTGCAACCTGTCTCTCTATTACTGTCCCTACAAAACTGCCTCTTTTCTCTTTGCATTGTCCCTTAAGTAGCTTCCCTTTCCACTCTCTTCTCTTGAGAGTTGGGCATATCCTAGTCTGTCAAATCTTTCTCTGATTCATCACTTCTTCTGCCACTCAATTAGACATCACTTTCAAACATGGGTGTTTCCTTCTACAAACTAACTTTACCTTCATTGTTTGTAATTGTATCACTACGCCTGGATCTAAGCTTTTCTTTACCTGAAACTTGCTCTATATCAGACTGGCCTTGAACTCAGATCTGCTTGCCTCTATCTCCTGGATTTATATTCCAGCCAAATAACACAAACCTAGAAGGCCTTTTGATATGATATCTTGCCAGAGCAGCCATGTTCTGAATTAAAATTCCTCTACAATAATGCAAGACTAAACTTTGCCATTTAATGAAAGTCCCCTTTTGAGTGATAAATGCAAAGTTAAGGGTATCTCAGAGGCTCTTTGTTCTCTGTATCTTTGTAGGTCAAGCTTCTGCTTTCTTTACACTCACCTGGAGCGTCTTCGGTGTGGGGATCTTGAGCGGCTCCTTCTGCGATCTCTCTCCCTGGACCGGGACCTTTCTCGGCGCCTTCTTTCCCGATCCCGGGATGTAGACCGGGACCGCCTACGTTCTAATACAAACACACAAAAATAGTGGAGTGAAAGTTAACTCAAACACCTAGAGTTGTCCTACTGAAGCATAATGTAAACCACTTCTAGGAGTCACAATGAAAAGAGCTCAGGGGGAAGAGGCAGGCAGAGCTCTGAGTTCGAGGCCAGTCTTGAGTTCCAAAATAACCACAGCTAGGTAACAGAGAAACCCTGTCTCAAAAAATAAACAAATAAAAAGTAATTTGTGGGCATAGTGACAGGACTGGGGAATCAGAGTTAAAAAGATTAATTGTTTAAGACCAACCTCTGCTACATAAGGCCCAGTGTGTGTGTTGGGGGGGGGGGGGTTTGCTGAGGAACAGAACACCTGCCTTCCATGTGTGAGGCAGCACTCAGTTCAGTTCTCTTCACCACACACATCATAAGACGTCAACACGTAACTTCACTTAAATTACTTTAAAGTCCAACAATGTTGTACATTTAAAATCATCCATACGTCTACTGTTTATACAACAGCTTAATATCATTCAGAATCCTATTTTTAACACAAAGTCTTGTGCTTTTTGAAAGTATGGCTGTGTATGATGGTGTGGTTTTTCTCACCTCTAGTTGTGTCTACCACTCCTTGTATTAATCAGTAAATTGGTCAAAGTAAAGCATAATGTCACAAAATAGGTATTTCCCCCACAAAGGAAATCCAGTATCTATTGTAAAGAAACAGCATTTCAAGGGCGCAATTTGTCTGAGGTCGGGTTGCCTACTAAGAAAAATCAAGTATTCGCCAGTTAAAGGTGAGCTTTGTTCTAAACATCTAGAGACTCTAATTCTAACCCTTTAACACGGCTAAGGGAACAGAAACCCCGAGTTTACCCCAAAGTCCCCCCTTACACTTGCTTCAGTACTGTACCCTCTGGGCTGGGGTTCAGAAGACAGGCTGCCCGGTCTAAAATTCTAAACACTTCTAACTAATAACCTGCAAGGCACTAACATTTATTTTATCACTCGTGAGCCAAGGCAAGCACATGCTGACTGTTACGCAGGGTGACGCAAATTCCCACCTCAGCTATTCAAGGTAAAGGGACCCACGGCGGTTACGGGAACTGGACTAAAAGAAAGGTGGGCTGGTTTATTCACGGTCACCCAGGAGCTAAGCGAAGAAACTGTGGCGGGCTGAGGAGCGCAGGTGCCGGCCTCGCCCCTTGCCGCACTCTCTCCGTCCCTCGGGACTGAGGATGCGAGGAGCACCTGTCACAGTCCTGAGACCCGAGACTTTCTGGACTCACCCCTTCGTGGGGAGCGGCTACGGCTTCGACCCATCGGAGTCCTACTCCTCCGACCGCCCCGGAAACGACTCCACAACTTCCGAAGCAGCCGGAAGTTGGTTCCAGTCCGCCGACTGGAAACTCGCGGGACGCGTTGAGAGGGTTCCGGCTGCTCCAACAAGCGGAAGGCGCCAAGTCCAGTCCCGGATGCTACTCCAGGGACTGAAATTCCAGAAGGCACTGACGGCCACTTTTGCTTCTGCTTCATCAAGTTGTTTGTAGTTTTTTGTTTTTTGTTTTGTTTTGTTTTGTTTTTTGATTGCGGTTTGTCCTTCTGTGGAACTCACCGAGCTGTGTATCCGTCCACCCAGCACAGTTGTTTCTCTGCACGTGATAAAATAAATCACACCAGTTCTTTTTTTGTTGTGGTTTTGAGACAGGTTTCACTATGTCGTCCTTGTTTGTCCTAGAACTTGTTATGTATACCAGGCTGGCGGATCTCAAACTCAGAACTCTGCCTGCTTTTGCCTCCCAAGTGTGGCGTTTAAAGGAGTGCATCAAAATGCCCCGCCACACGAATTCTAATCAACATGAGCAATCCGTTTATGTTTTACTTTTGCACATAACTCGTAAGAAACGAATACACCAAAGATCGCAGTCAGCTTTGTTTTCTTAGATGACAGCACTAACATTGTGCCCTAAGCTACTATGGCGGCTTGAGAAAGTTTGTTTTATTTTTATATGTAAATAGAAGAAGGATTTTATCCCTTGGAGCTGGCCGTTTAGGGCCTACTGACAGTAGGGAGTGAGAAAATGAACAGCAAGTGCTCTTAACCCTCGCATTCTGCTATTTAGTTAAAGGTTCTAATATTCCATCCTCCCTCAAAGAACCTTCCAGACACTTGCCATAACCTTCAAAAATGAAAGGCTTTATGATGCACAAAAATAAGGGAAAGGGCTCCTTTGCCCTAAAAAAATAGGGCCCTTTTCAGTAAAACATGAATGCACTAAATGGAAAACCTTTGCTGACAGAACCAACACTTTCTGTCAACTCTTGCCAGAGTCAAAAGGCTGAGGTCTGGCTTTTAGAACAAAAAGCTGGAAAGAAGCTGGTTTTAGTCTGAAAACACTTGCCCACTAGTCATTGATAAAAAACAAAACAAAACAAAACAAAACAGAAAGCCCATACAATTGAATAATTTTGTTGTACTCTCTTTAATATCTGTTCCCAACTAAACAAGAATTTCCACCATAAAGCCTCACTACCATATTCTTGAGATTATGGCTTAATGTATGTCAAGGTATGGAAGAGAGAGGTTCAAAGGATTAGAAGTCTCCAGTCTTTCAGAAGGAAGATTTAAGGATAATCTTGGATAAACACCACTGACAGCTGAAGTCACTGTCCATAATGAAAAGAAAGGAATGAGAGGGAGCCAAAGCACTGTGCATTAAGAGGTGTAAGAAGAGAGCAAAGCAACATGGTGGCTATAAGTGATCAAAGACAGAACCCTCCTCTTTTATTTTTTCCCTTTTCTTGCCAGGGCTTGGGCCTCATGTGATGAAAACACTCCAAGAAATTTCTTCAGACTTTAAAGAAGAAGAAATATGATGGAAGTTAGTTTAATAGACTATTTATTTATTTATTTATTTATTTATTTATTTAGTTAGTTAGTTAGTTAGTTAGTTAGTTTTGGGATAGGGTTTCTCTGTATAGCCTTGGCTGTCCTGGACTCACTTTGTAGGCCAGGCTGTCCTCGAACTCACAGTGAACCGCCTGCTTCTGCCTCCCTGAGTGCTGGAATCACACCTGGCTAACAGACATTTTTGAATGCCTGCCGAGTGTCAGACACTGTTGTACTTCCGTATTAGAATAAGAAGATGAATGACATGTTCTCTGCCTCAAGAGGCTTGCAGTCTTCACTACGAAAGCAGATAATGGGATATTTTCAAAATGTGGTAGGATAAGATAACATCCAGTGGTGTACACACACACACATACATATTATATGTATAAACCTTTTTGCAATGCTTATTGAGAAAGTACGGGTTTGTTTGTTTGCAATATTCATACCTGACAGTGTCCATATGGAAGACGCATACAAGGCAATGAAAGTGTTTCCTTTATCATTTGAGGGCTTTTGTGCCAACGAGTAACATGGGACACTCTTCCAGCCCTAAGTGCCACCTTATCAATTCAGTGGAGCTCCTTCTGTGTACATTTACTCCAGTCTGAGAACTGGATTATACTTTAGCTTATGGGAAAAACCCAAACTATATTTTATTAGTTAAACTATTAAGTATGAAGAACACAGTCCAGGCATGGTGGCAGATGCTTGCCATCCCAGCACTCTGGAGACAGTATCAAATGGTTCTCTGTAAATTCCAAGCCAGCCTGGTCTACATACCAAATTTGAGACCAGCCACACATACCTCAACTTCCCCCCAACACAGACAGACAAATACATAAACACTGGGGTGAGGGGGGGGGGAGAGGACGATGAACATCAAAATAGATATTTTGGGGTAGGCATTTGGCTAAATGCAGACAGTACCTGGGGAAGAAATCGGAAATAAAGTCAGAGGTGAGGAATTTATGAATCATAGGTGTCCAGGAGCTTGTCCTAAGGAGACAAAGGACAGCCCCAGGGGGCATGTGAGCTTAAGCAGAAGTTCTGAAAGGAAGCTAAATTACAGTAGTCAAGTGTGAAAACACTGTTAGAGGCCACTGTATCAGAATTCACAGGGCTAGAGTCTGTCAGTAAACAGACCACAAAAGATGCCTGGTTCTTGTCGTCTGAGCCTGTGGATGTTACCCTATGTAAGTAAGGGTGTGCATATGAGGCGACTGCCCTCAATGACCCAGGGGAGCCCTGAGTGCCCCCTCAAAGATCTGTAGAAAGGCAGAGGAAGGTTGCTATGGGAAGCAGGGTCCCGGACTCCAGAGGCAGAGGGACTGACACCAGAATGCCAGCAACAGAAGCTACAAGAGGCAGGGAGCTGCAAAGGGAACAAAGATGACCCCTGGTCTCAGCCACTGAAACTGTTCTGGACTCGAGCTGTGAGAGAATACATTTCTGTTGCTTCAGGCAAACATGTCTGTGGTAATTTATTACAATACCAATACCACCGGCATAGCAGGGAACGATGCAGAATAACTGAGCAGAAGAGGAACACTAGTAAGATGCCTGCATTTGTCTTTTTCTATCTAAAAAAAAAACCACAAACGTAAACCAAACCAAGCAAAAAACCACCTTCAGTTTAAATTCATCAGAAAAACAGGAAAAAGAAAACCCAAAACCATTTTAATAAATGTAGAAAAGGTGTTTCGCAAAACTTACTGAAAGATTTGGTGAATCTTGACCTAAACCTTGCCCACTGGACATTAACTCAGGATTAGATTTAAATGCAGAATGCAAAGGCATGACACCTTAGGGTGATAACATAGGCCATCTTTGGAACTGCCGTAGTCCTTCCAGGCTGTTGAGAGGTGGCTTAGAAACAGAAATGTGTTCCTTACAGCTTTGTAGGCTGGGAAGCCCAATGGAAGGCTCTAACACTGGCCATTTGGTGAGGACTCTGGGTAGTGGCTGCTGTCCCACACGATTCACTGCTTGCTGTCTGTGTAGTCCAGCTCCTTCCCATTCCTGCTGGGTTGCAGTTTTGGCTCTTCCAGGAAAGCAGAGGCAATTTCATCATCAGCTATGATGATGAATTGTAGAGTTATGATTTTTCTAATTGGGCATTTTCTGTCCTCACTCTAGGCCAGGCTAACGTGGAACTGAGTATGTAGCTCAGGCTGGCATTCAACTGGAGGCAGTCCTCCTCAGTCTCCCGGGTGATGACTGTGAGTTGTGCAGGAGCTTCCAGGGATACAGAATTTTCATGAGCTGTCACCCATGTTCTTGCAAGTAACCTCAATAAACCCAATGGGGTCCACCAAGGTAGATGTAGGTAGAATTTTTGTATAGTCTGTTGTCAGTGCTGTGTTATCTATGCTGAACTATTTGCTCAGCTTACGTCTGTATTTATCGTATTAGTTTGTTGTTGTTTGCTGCTGTGACAAAATGCCTAGGAAAAGCAACTTACAGAAGGAAGGGACTATTTTGGCTCACAGTTCCACTGCAGAGCCCATTATGGCAGGTAAGGCACAGAAACAGGATCCTGAGGTGGCTGCTTACAGCCACATCTGTAGCCAGGAAGCAGGGAGCGATGAATGCTTGTGTTCAGCCTTTCTCCTTTTTGTGAAGTCCAAGACCCTAACTCATCCTTTATTTAGGATAGGTCACACCTCAAACTCATGGAGCTATAGAGATAGAATCTCCTACAAAGAGACACACTGACATTGGTCTCCATGGTGATTCTAAATCCCATCGAGGTAGCAATCAATCAACGCTAACCATTACGTTTCCCCAAAGTCATTCAATAGAAGGCTAGTTTTGGAATCATCACAGTAGGCCATGGGAGAGGCGATTTGTGTCATCTGGTACCTAGTCTAGGGGTGATTGGAGCAGGAAACCCTGGCCTGGCTTGATGGTTGGTTTAGAGAGAGAGAGAGAGAGAGAGAGAGAGAGGCTGGAGTGATGGCTGAGCACTAAAGAACATTTGTTGCTCTTTCAGAGAACCTGGGAACAAGTTCCCACATGGTGGTTCATAATCATTCATCACTGTGCACACACATACCTAAAGGGAAAACATTCATACATATAAATTAACCTTTGAAAAACTAAAAGAAGTGGTTGGGGAAGTGAGTTTTGGACTGGCTGGTCTGTGTATAAACACATGTCAAAGGACTGAACTTCACGGTGGTTGGCTAGAGCAATGCAGAAACTAAAACATCACAAGTTCTAGTTACACTATTCACATCTATTGTGTATCTATGTATCAAAGGACAGAACAGAGAGAAAAGGCACTTGCATTTGAGTAGGTCTGAGGACACAGACAGGGAAGCACCACAGAAGTGTAGCCATGTGAAACAAGACAGCAGAAGGCCCAAATGACGAGCACCTCACTTTCCTGCTGAGGGGGAAAGTCATGCAGAAGAGCTTCCAGAGGAAATGATGTGAGCAGAAATCAGCAAGAAAACAAGGGGAAATGTGCTGCTGGGATGGAGTGGAGGGAGGGGGAGAGCAAGAGGTAAGGGAGAGATGTGGAGATGAGACGCAGGGTACCTGAAGGCACAGTGGAGCCTCTGCAGAGTTTTAGGGGTGGGACAGAAGTCGATCTGAGGTTTTTCAGAGATCAATTTGAGGTAACACAGAGACCAATTAAAAGAAAACATGGCAATACCAACCTGACCACAGAAACTTTGACCCAAAATTTACTCTGCCTATGAGATGTGCAGGGATAAAGATAGAGCAGATAGAGCAGAGACTGAGGGAATGCCCAACAGATGCTTGACCCAAGCAAAGGCCTATCTTATTAGAGAACAGTCAACCCCTGACACTATAATTCTCTGCTAAGCTTGCAGACAGGAGCCTGACAGAGTTGTTCTCTGAGAGGCTCTACCCAGCATCTCCTCAAAACAGATGCTGACACTCAGCCAAACACTGGGGGATGCGTAGGGAGTCTTGTGAAATAGTGGGAGGAAAGAGAAAAGGACCCGGAAGTGACAGGAGCTCCACAAGAAAAACAACAGAGCCAATTAACCAGGGCCCAGAGGAGCTTGCAGAGACTGAAGCATCAACAAAGGACCATGCATGAACTGAACCTATGCCCCCTACAAAGACGTAGCAGATGGGAAGTTTAGGCTTCAAGTGGGTACTCTAGTAAAGGAAGTGGGGAATGCATCAGACATGGACTCACTTTTAGATCACTTTCCCCTGGCAGACTACCTTGACAGGCCACAGGGGAAGAAGACACATTCAGTCCTGATACAAGTTGATGAGCTGAGGTAGGTGGGAAGGGAGCTTCCCTTTTCTGAGGAAAAGGGAGGGAGAGGGTGGAACTGGAAGGGGAGGAGATAAGGGGCTACAAGGATGTAAAATAAATAAACGAGAAAAAGAAAAGAAAAACATATTGGAGGTAAGGAAATATATGTAGGTGTGTCTCTCAGTCTGTTGAATATAATGCCAGAGACTGGGTAACTGACATTGAAAAGCAGTTTTTTTGCTGTACTGGAGGCCGTGGGATCAAGGTGCCAGAATGCATCATGTGCTTTGAGAACAACAAAGGAGACTGTAGGACGCCATTCTAGAAACAGCTGCACTGGCTCACAAAGGGCTTAGTCACCTCTTCCACATCACACTTATCAATATTACTGCATAAGGGAATAAATTTCCACTGTGTACTGGGTAGGGTAGGGGTTGCCTTAACCTCAGCACTTGGGAGGTAGGAACATTGAAAAAACTGAGGCAGAAGGATCTTGAGTTTGAGACTAGCCTTGACCACATAGTGAGGGCCTATGTAAAGAAAATCTAACCCAAAAAAGTTGGTGACTACTGCTGTTTTCATTTCAGTTTACCCATCTTGCTATGGACCAAGCCAAATTAATGTGAGTGGTTAGCTTTCCAGCAATGACATTCAATAAAAAACAAAACTCACAAAGAGAACTTGGCAGAGGCTATACTGAAGAGCTGACAAGCACAAAGCCCTCGCTCACGATAGCCTCCAATCACCTGACACTGCCCATACAGTATAAGCTGACAGTGACCAGTCTCTCAAATGACAGAAGAATCACTACCTCATCTATGGAGGACATCAGCAGCCTGAGCAGGAGAGCTTGCTAACCGACTTCCAACCTGACCAGTGACTGAAGTGAAAGGAAGCAGGTAATCTTCCTTGTTAATATATTCATTCACACTTTAATTTCCAAGATTTATAAAAATATATTTGAATATAATTGCTTTGTTATAAAGCAGGGTCTTGCCATGCAGCCCAGGCTGTTCACAATCTTGTGACTCTCCTGCCTCAGCCTCCTGCATGCAGGGATTACGGGTGTGTGCTTTGTTTCTCATATATAAACAGGAAAGGAGCTTTTCTGCTGCTGACAGATGATGCTGGAGCCAGTTCAGAAATGCAGCATCTCTCGGACCCAACCACTGCTTTAGACACCTTCATATGACAATTCTAGGAGGAAGAAGGCATTCAAAGCAGCTGAATTCTGCCAAGACAAGGATAATTTGTGAATTTACCATCTATTACCAGGAAAAAAAGCCCACCAGTAATTCAAAACTAAAAGCAGGTGGGAGCAAGTGCTTATGATCCTAAGAAGTAAGCCTGTGCGCTTTCCAAGCGAGAGCTCAGACAGCCTAACCCTTTCTTTTCCACATTTCGTAATGGTGTTTTTTTTTCCATGAGGCAATTCTGAAGCCTGCTAGCTCTGCCAATGCAGGCATTCTCTTTCCTGCGGACTTTCACAGCTGAGCCTCCCTGCCTTGTGACCTCTAACTCAGAGTGTCTTACACGTCTCTCATTTCTCTAGGTCCCTTTTCCTAGAAGCTGCTGAGATTTAACTTTTCCAACCCAGTTGTTTTTTTCTTTTAATCTCTAATAAAATTTTGCTCTCAAACAGAACAACACAAAGGATGAATTACTTGGAATAAAAACTGAACTTCGAGAGAAAAATAGAATCTTAGTTTCAGCCAAGCAATGGTAGTGCACACCTTTCATCCAGAACTTGGAAGGCAGAAGCAGGCAGATGTCTGTGAGTTCAAGGCCTGCCTGGTTTACAGAGTGAGTTCCAGGACAGCCAAGATTAAAGAAACCCTGTTTTGAAAAAAACAAAACAAACAAACAAACAAACAAACAAACAAATCCTAGTTTCAGGTAAGGGTTTCAAGTCCACTTTAAACAGGAGCATATTCCTTTTCCAAATGAGCATTTATTATTTGAACAGATACATAAAAATGATTCCAATTTAAAAAAAATACAAACACATACAGCAACCACAAAAGCACTTACTCTGACCAGAGGAAAATGAGAAGCTATTTTCAAAAGAGCAATAAGCACAAGGAACCAACGTATACAAATCATGACAAGCATACATCGTATTCTTGACAAAAATAAGTTGTTTTAACATGAATGTTTTGTTCCCAGCTCCTCCTGTACATTCACCATGACATCTATTTGCGTATGTGACTCAAAGGCACTCAAGTTCAGAGGTTATAAAGCCCTGAGCTAAAGTAGGAAACAAGATTCCCAACTAAAATTTGAACATAAATTCCAACAATCAGAGAACTTGAAAATGTATCTGTACATAAATAATTCATAACATAAAAGTACACAGAATGTCAGACAAGACCACGCACGTAAGGCGAAGGAATATCCTCAGAATCAACCCATTTCCCTTATTCAAGTTTATTTCAAGTCCTAAAGCTGATTGTTGTTGTTATCATTTAAAATTGTAGGAAAGTTAAAGTTTAAAAAATATGAAAATGCTTAAATTTAGATTAAAAAAAAAAAAAAAAAAAAAACCATTTCCTAAGCTTAGTCTCCCAAACCATGAAAAAGGATTTGATGGTTAAAAAGAAGCAGAGATTGGAAAGGTATTAGACTAAACAGAAGCCTAAATGAGCAACTGAAAAAAATTAAAGAACAGCTTTAAAGGCACCAATTGAAAGAACATTTATGATTGGCCATTCAAGCTATGTCCTAAACATTCTCTTAACAAAACAGGAACAAATTTACAGATGAATTAAGTGAAGTTTACTAACATTAGGATCAAAATTTAAGCTCAAAATTAAATCTATATTTTGTTGGAAAGAAATGAGAAATTTACCTATAGCAATTTTCTACTGCTAAATGAAAGCAAGAGTTGACATCCTTCAACATACATGGTTTGACAGGTACTTTCTTAGTTTAAAATACTTTTTCATATGTGCATAGAAATGCAATAGGGTGAGGCCATCTCCTGCAGAGTCCATGCAGCTCATAAGGCCTGCTGTTAGTCACCTTGGATGTGAATGCAGTAGGCCATGAAGTTAAAGCTGCCCACAGTTTCCAAAGTACTCTTCTCCCCACTGACGAGTGCCTCAGGGTCCGGGGTTTTCTGGGTGACGATTACTCTCAGTTCTTTTTTCTGGTGATATATACAAGAAGTTACAGCAGATATATAAAGGGAAGATCAGAAGCCTGCTGTCCAAGTTCATCACCACTTGTTCCTACAAGACAGATTTGTAGGTTTAATGACAACGACATAGCAACATTTTATAACATTGATAAGTCAAGCTGTTGACGCACTCACCACGGCTGTAACCGTAGATTCCAGCCCATGAGAACTGGGCATGAGTTTGTTTCCTGTATATTACTCACTGTTTAGCTTCTGGCTCACAGGACGGCACTGAGGGCTAAAGCTGACAGAGCCAACTACTCAACAGTGGCAGCTATTTTTATTCCTGTAAGATTCTCTATCAAGCGCCTGCATATTTTACAGTGAACAGAGGCTGGGCACACAGCTCAGAGGCAGAGCACATGCATAGGGCTAAGCCCCATGTGCACATGATCTGCTCACTTGTGATATGGATTTTTAAGACTCAGGTTCAGCATATCACTGGACTAAGACAGGGAGTCACTGCTGTGGTCACCAGGCATAGCTCCTACCCTTACCTAAGGTCCCCACCATGCCTAGAACACAGCATATAGCACATCACGTAAAAGCATTGTGCAGTCAGCTACATCTATGCACATGAAATCTTCCAAAGACAGGCAGTGAGAGCCACAAGAGAACCATCACTGATGCTTTCCATCTCTCTGGACCTCACAGATTTGTCGCCAGGACCACAGACAGTAAAGTAGGTCCTTAAAGGAAGCAACACTGAAATGAACATTCCTACCACCTACCACCTGAGAAACATCCCCTACACTGAAGGCCTTAGTCATGCTATTTTATACATTTTGGAGAATACTGTAAGCACTGTTTAATTAGAATCTGAAGCACTAATTCCTATAAAGATCAACTAAAGTTAGAATATGTGAGTGACCAAAGTAGGCTTAAAGGGTATAACTTTTTGTTTCATGGTTTCACTGTGTATCCTGGAACTTGCTGTGTAGACCAGGCTAGCCTGCAACCCATAGAGATCTGCCTGCCTCTGCTTCCTGAGTGCGGAGATTAAAGGCGTACACTACCACCACCCAGCAAAGAGTACAACTTTTGTATGGGGGAGTAAGCATAAAAATTTTGGTAAAGATAGCTCACAAATATAGCTCACAATTTCTTTGTACTTTGCCTGAAGGGGAACGTGGTGTTCAGGACAATCTTAGGGAGTAAAATCAGAACACTGTCATCTTGGCAGATGGGAAAACAGTGCTGCCAAAAGAAATGTCAGCACACATCTGAGTCACCTTGCCTTGGGCAAAACCTGACCCTGCAACCTGAGTATAGGCACATTTTCTATACTTGGTAATGATCTTTGAAGCTATGCACACTAATGATAAAGAAGCACACAAACACAAACAATTGTGCACTGACAAAAAAGCAAAGGATCGGGGGAAAACCAGTTGTCAGAGGTCTAAGTATAGTTAAAACTGACCTCAGGTAGGTCAAAAGGCTAACTCCAGGAAGCTGATGTGGACATTGACTGAAGCCAAAATGGATACACCGATCTTTGAATAAGCTGCATCAATCCCTGGTCTCCAATCCCTCAGCATCCTCAAACCTTTTAACTTACCCTGTACTCCTCCATTGAACACCTGCATGGTGAAGTGCCCCTGCTGGGTCCACCACGGAGGTGGAGCTGTGGAGGCCTTGCTGGCAGCAGCACACATAGGTCCTTTCTTCCAGGAGGAGGAACCACATGTCTGCTGGGCATGGCATTCCCACTACCTCCTACCTGGAGCCTTCAAAGCAGCTTTTATTCTTTCCTTCTGAGCCATCCGCCCTGTATGCTTTCACTCACAGCCTTCATTTGCCATCCTCGCTCCTGAACATCTCACCAGGTTATTTATTCACTTAGTACATATCTGACATACCATTACATCACATATAGTGAGTTTCTGGACAGCCAGGGCTACATGGTGAGACACTGACACAAAGTGTGTTAGAATGAAGCCAAGTACATGTCCTCTTGTAAAGAAACATCATCTAATGTAAAAAAATAAAATAAAATAAAGGGGGCAGAAAAAAATACAGGTGACTATTACACAGTCCTATTACACTACTACACAATGAAAATCAGAGTCACTCCAAAAGAAGAACTCGCTAGAGGGGAAGGGGAGCAGATCACCTTCAAAAAGGACTGGCAACATGTGACAAAGGTGGCTGCTGAAACAATGTAAGTCATCAATTTATATGGGAAGTCAAGTCAAATAGCAAACAAAACTCCAATTATACCAAAACTCAAATGACAATGAAAGCCAACAACGTGTACTTCCTTTCTTCCTTTGTAAGGACATACCGATCCCTATGTTTGTGTGTCCCTGAGTGCAGCGTGTGTATGCAGTGACCCCCAGGCGTCAGAATAGGACACCTGACCCTTTAGAACTAGAGTTCCATGCAGTTGTGAGCTGGCAAGTGTGGGTGCCGGGACCTGGAGAGAGCAGCAGCTGCTCTTACCCCCTGAGGCACCCCCGCAGTCCCTGCATTCACTGCCCACATCAAGTAAAAGGCTAAACAGTACACAATCTCCTGGATGGACTGCAGAGAGGGCTGCGAGCTGGCCATTTAAAAAACACATGTGCTGCCTGGAGGAGTGGTACACACTTGCAATACCAGTATCAGAAGGCTCAGGCAGGAGAGTGACCAGTTGGAGCCAGTATGGGCTAAAACAAAGAAACATACGAAAAATAATAGAAAAATGTGCATGGATATGTGCTGATTATTGTAGAAAGTGTTGAGACAACCTTTATCGAGTTGACATCATTTATCTAAATTACAGTAGTTTCTATGTTTTTTCAGCACAGATACTTGTAACACATGGAAAACACATACACGTAACTGACCAACCAAAAGCCGCTAGCCCTCAGCCGTAGTCTATCGCACCAGCTCTGTCTGTACTGAATTCTCTGCACTTCTTTTCGGTTCTGAAGTGACCAGCAGCTCTCTTGGCCTTAGCCTGCTCACCTGAGGCTTCTCATGCTCACTTCTTCAGCACAACTTTTCCCTGAGCTGTCAGTCATCACACCTTCAAGCCTGAAAAATGGATGGGGTTCTCCTTCTAAACTGTCATCATCACCCCCATTCTCAACCCTGTAACTTGGGAAAGGCTTCTCCCTCAACATCGCAGAGTGCTCTGGGAGCATGCCATAGCTTTTCTTACCCTAGGCTACACTAGCAAAGGCTCATGTGGATTTCCTCCATCACAGGAATGAACTCAGCATGCGGTAGGCACCAGTGTTACATGAATAAAATGGCAAGTGTGGTTACATTGGCCTGGAGACTTTTAGCTTTCTAGCTGCTGTGAGCCGTGGCTGTTTATTATAAAGTTCCAGGTAGAAGACAAAGACAGACCTTGCTCATTTCCTACCAACAGGAGCCAACAGGAAATTTCAATGCAGGAAAACAGACAACTGAAGGACAGACAACAGACAACTCTGTATCTGTTGAAGTGGACATTTTCCTGTGCTACCTGCCATGCCTACTTCTATTTCTTCTTCTGTGGCTCTGTAATAGAGCTCAGGGACTATTTCACACAAGCCAAGCACTTGGCCATGAGCTGTCCTCAGCCCTTTCACATCTGCAGCAATAGTAGAAGTGCACTGTGGGAACTGTGATGAGATGTGAGGTCACAGCTACTGATTCTCCACAGTCTCTCAGTTTCGGCTCCTCCATCTAAGGAACAGGAGCTGTAAGCCCTCTGCTGATAGGACACCATTTCCAATGTGGTAGGTTTTCATAAGAAACAAACACCCTCATCATTTAGCACTCTAGGTTTCATTTCTGAACATAGCTTACTTTCTCATCCTAATACTTAAAAATGAATACATGCATTTAGACCTTTGGCATGACAAGTGACTTCAGAGATGAGAGGGAGAATATTATAGATGTCTATTATCTACAAATATAATATGCTTTCAGAAAACACTCTTTGTACTCAGGAGCACTGGAGGGCTGTCAGGCATTTTCAGGTCATCTGCTGACTGTGTGAATAAACACTCCCATGTACAGCACAGAATATGTCCTGCACAGCTTGTAAAGGTAAGATTTAAAGTAATTATTTCCTTACTACCAACTCTTTCCTGCCCCTCAGATAATCTTTTTGTTTCTGTGGTCCCATCCCATTTCAAGAGGTAGAGTAGCCATCATCTGAAAGGCTTGAGACCATTTAAAAAATTTTTTCTCCAGATTTTACAATATCTTAACTGTAAATAAAATTCATTTGTATTTCATATACACTCAAGGTAATTTTATGCAGTATTCATTGAAAATACTGTTTCCTGGTGGAACTCTCCTTGTGATACTCAAAACACTTTAAATAGATTTTAACACAAGCAGTTTGGGTTTCACATTTTTGGATCACAAACACCCAATCTACAGTGCAGGCCTCAGGTGAGCTCTGCAGAAATGACCAGGGTATTTTCACCTTTTCTTTGAAAAAAACTCAACAAATTTTCACATCAAAATATCATTATTTTAATGTCAGTTTTATTTAAGAGCTTCAAAGACTCCAAGTAGGGGCTGGAGAGATGGCTCAGCAGTTAAGAGCACTGGCTGCTCTTCCAGAGGTCCTGAGTTCACTTCCCAGCAACCACATGGTGGCTCACAGCCATCTATACTGGGATCTGATGCCCTCTTCTGGTGTGCATGTGTACATGCAGACAGAGCATTCATATACATAACATAAATAAATCTTAAGCCCAGTATGATGGTGCACACCTGTGATCTCAGCACTCAGGGAGGCAGAGGCAGGTGGATTTCTGTGAGTTTGAGGACAGCCTGGTCTACAAAGCAGGTCCAGGACAGCCAATGATACACAGAGAAACCGTGTCTCAACAAACAAACAAACAAACAAACAAACAAGCAGCAAGCAAGCAAGCAGACTCCAAGCACACATGATGCAGCAAAGTGGCAAGCACATAAGCACACATACCTGATCCTTTTCAAGTGTCAGTATCTGGTAGCCAGTTGCTCTGCTGCATATGAGTTTTCCACTACTGTCAAAAGAAGCCAAGCGCAATCTAGAATTTAAAAACAATATTTTAAAAGTGAAGGCTAATCTAAACAAGGCCTTCTTCACTCTACCTCTTTCCCCTTCTGTATTCCCTGGAAACCTTATTACTGGCAGTACTGTGGACTGAGCTGAGGCTCAGGGTCCTGCATGATACGCAAACATGCTACCACAGCTATAGCTCTATAGCTTGGTTTTTAGAAGCAGGTCTCATGTAGCTCAGACTGGCCTTGAACTATGATCCTTCCTGCCTCCAATCACTGAGTAAAAGGATTACAGATATGTGCCCCACATAAGGTGAAACCCCCCCCTTTTTTTTTTACATTTAAAAAAAGTTTTAAAAAAGGTAAATCAGCTCCATTCAGATTTCTAACTTCTGTTGTTCTAGTATATAAAGGTGGTGCTGCACACCTTTAACCCCAGCACTTGGGAGGCAGAGGCAGGTGTATCTCTGAACTCAAGGCCAGCTAGGGCTACACAGAGAAACTCTGTCTCAAAAAACCAAAACAAAAAATAACTTTGAATCTTTTAACTTTTAACTTTCATCACTGTGGCAAGACACAACACATGAAGCTTACTATATGATTCCTTTGCAATGGCATCAGCACATCCACCCTTCGAGTGTATTTCTACCTTACCCAGCTGACACCATCCCCATTAAAGCAGTGACTCTTCCCTTCTCCTCTTCCAGAACTAGCACCCAAGAGTTTACTTTCTGTCCCGATAAACTTATCTGAGTAGAATCAGGATTGTTGTCTTTTTGTGAGACACTTAATTACGACACAGGGTCTTCATTGGACTTTCCTTTTTAAAGATGACCAGTGTTCTGCTGTGTGAGCATTACAACTTATGTTTATACAATTATCTGCTAAGGCTCATATAGGTTGCTTCTGCCCTCCAGCTACCATGAGCGGTGCTGCTGCAAGCCTGAGAGTGTAAGTATCCAGTCCTTGCTTCTGACTCCTTGGGATGTACCCAGAAGCAGAACTGTTAGGCCATAAAGCACTTGTTTAGGGTTCTGCAAAGTGTCTTGTAATGGGTGTACCATTTTGCAGAAGGCTACCAGCAGGGGACAAGGATCTGATTATTTTACAGCCTTGTCTATCTTTGTTTCTGCTTTGGATAAAAATTATGGAACAGCATTTTATTGTGGTTTTCATTTCTTTTCCCCAAGGACCAGTGATGTTAAGCTTATTTTTGTTCACCAGACATTTATCTTCTTTGGAGAATTTGTGTATGTGTTTGTGGGGTATATGTATGCATATGAGTATAAACAGAGGCTTGGTGCTTTCCTTTGTCACACTCTTCCTTATTATTTGAGACCCTGGAGCTTACACATTTGGCTAAGCAGGTTGGACAAGAGGCCCATGGATCCTTGGGTCTTGCTCCACCAAGTGCTGGCCCTACAGGTGTGGACTGCTGAGTCCAGCTACTTAGGAGGCTGCTATGGAGTGAGCTCCATGCTTTCCTGGCAAGTACTGTAATGACTAAGCCACCTTCTCGGCCTTTGGAGAAATCTTATGCAAGTTCTTTGGTGCTTTGTTTTGCTAGACGTGCAAGACTAAACCCAGAGCATTGTGCATGCTCCATGGCTACTCTACCACAGCCTTGGCCACTTTTTTTTTTTAAGAGTTTATTTATTTATTTTATGTATACGAGTGTTCTATCTGCATGTAGGCCTCCATCCGAGAAGAGGGCCAAAACAGGACATTAGAGTCCAGGGCAGATGGTTGTGAGCCACCATGTGCTTGCTGGAAATTGAACTCAGGACCTTTGGAAGAGCAGACAGTGCTCTTAACAACTGAGCCATCTCTCCAGCCATCCCCCTCCAAACTTAGCCACTTTTTTTTTTTTAAGATTTATTTGTTTGCTTATTACATATACAATGTTCTGTCTACATGTACATCTGTATACCAGAAGAGGGCACCAGATCTCATGTGGTTGCTAGGAATTGAACTCAGGACCTCTGGAAGAGCAGCCAGCACTCTTAACCTCTGAGCCATCTCCCAGCCCACTTAGCCACTTTTAATCTGTATGTTTTTAATCATAAAAATGAATTTTGTGTGTATAAGTTTTTTTTAAACTTTTTTGCCTGCTTGTTATATATGTGCACTATGTATAAGCCTGTTGCCTATAGAAGTCCAAAGAGGGTGCTGAGTCCTCTAGAACTGAAGTTACGGATGGTTGTGAGCCATCATGTGAGGGCTTCAAACTAAACTTCAGTCTCCTACCCATGGAGCCATCTCTCCATCTGCCTCCCCCCCCCAACCCCCCGTTTTCAGCTGGGACTATGTAATTAGTCTCAAATTTAGCTGGAACTACAAGCCTTTGCTCCCACACCTGACAGTCTTCTGTTGCAGTATTTGGTCTGCTGTGCACTCTGAATGCTAATCCTATCAGGAATATGGTCTGCTTGCAAATGTTCTCTCCCCTTCTGCAGCCACCTTTTCACTGGTATTTTAACACAGACACTTACAATTTGGATGACGTCTCTTGATGCCTGTGCTTTTGGCATTATATCAGAGAAGTCTACACCAAACCACATGTCATGAAGCTTTTGCCTTGTGTCATCTTCTAACCATGTCAACTTTAGGTCTTACATAAAATCTCTTTGAGGTTCTGTTTTGGAGACAGGGTCTTATTTTATAGCACTGGCTGACATGGATCTTATATATGTAAACCAGGCTAGTCTCAAATTCATAAACATGCCTGCGCTTGTCTCCTAGGTTTAAAGACATCATCACCATGCTTGAGCCCCTGTAAGTTGATTTTTGCAAATCAAATACTTGCTACTGTCAATCTATAGCACCATGTCTAAGAAATGAACGTCAGCTTAGTTTTCAGGGAGAGCTGGACACAGTATGTCCAACAGGTGCTTTCCAAGAACACCTGTCTCACTCTAGTTTGCACATTTGCATGGTGACAGTTTCAAGCCCAGAATCAAGTTGTCCATCATTTTACCTTGACTTTCAAGACCTTCTGTTTTCATTTGTTAGGATATGTTTAAAAAAGGGGGGTTTTCTCAGCTCCCAGTACTTTCCTGTATACTTCGTCTTACGCATCCTACATCTCATTGGTGATCAAGGTTTCATTCCATTTCTTCCCCTTCTACTGGTGTAGGAAGTGGGGGTGCCATCCTACCTAAATGCTATGCTCCTTCGAGGCTGTAAGCTGACAGATCCACTACACGGCTGATTCAGTGTATTGCGTTTGAAAATGATGTATCGATTGGTGTAAGTCACAAGGAGGTCAAAGCCGAAATTAAAACCTGTCCACCGCCAGCAATACTAAGAGACACAAAAGATTCATTTCAGTTCATCATGTTAACAAGTCATAAATTAAAAGTTCAAGTTTCTTTTTCCTTTCCTTCACTTCATGTATCTTCAAGGGAAAGCACTTTCTGTCAGTGCCTCCCCCATATGGCTCTGCTCAAAACACCAGCCCTGCACTTGAGACACCCTTGATGACCCCACTCCCCAAGCTTCATGCCATACACCCCTTCACATTGTAGTCCCTCAGCAGGACTACAATGGAATCAGGCCTCCCACTGAAGTTCTGTAAGGATAGCTTGGGCACCTGACAGGTACCTGGAAGTTATTGGGCTCAGAAGTGGTTGCTTCAAACAATCACTGGACACATGAAGGCCACTTCAGATAGCAGTTATTCAGAGAGGGAGGTAAGGCAGTGTGGGGAGGGCAGGTACACCTCCAATTACACAGTAACTCAGTGTTATAGACTGCTGAGCACCTGTTACACACCAAGCTCAACTCCAGTGAATGGAGGCACAGCAGTCAGTAAATTTCTGCTCCAGTAGAATTTATCTTATACTCTAGTGTTTACATGGTAGACAGAAGATGGGGATATACTGGATGGAAGAAAAAGTCAGGAGAGTGCCAGGAGAGAGCAGGAGACTTGCAGCTGGGAAGTTTGGTGAATAAAATGTAGAGGAGCCCAAGGAGCTTTTTGTGAGGAGGCTGGGCCAAGGAGCAGACAGGGGATATAGCTGGGGAGGAAAGATAACAAGTCCAAAGCTCTGCTGGTGAAAACATGGTTAGCCTACCAGAGACGGTGAGAAGAACTCTATGGGTAGGCCATGGGACAAGAACTAGAGATGGGTTCACAAAGGTAGTCAGGCGCCCAAAAGGTCTAGTCTCTGGTAAGGAAGTGTGTGGGAGGCTAAGAGTAGAGTCTAGAAAAGAATGCAGCATGATCTAGCTTATATTTGCAAAGACTACTTTGGCTGTTATATGGAAGACAGGATGCAAAAAAGTAAGAGTGAAATTGGGAGCAGTAGGCTGGAATATTATATTTGAAAATGACATACTATGAAGATCCCCCAGTAGCCTAGGCAGGACGGATGATGACCTGGGCTGAATTGTTAGTGCAGACAAGATAAAATGCATTGTGGGGACAAACCCTTGAGGGATTTCTCATGGACACCAAGAGTGCAAGGGAAGAATTATGTATCCACATAAATGTACTGAAGCATATATGACAGATGACAAAGGCCCTGTTCCACATGGAGAATCCTGGTGAAAATGGAAGGATTCTCCTTCTGCGATGCTCCAGATATCTGAGAAAGATGTATAGTGAGAGTCAAGAGCCATGGTTACAGACAGGCTGTGATGTCAAGGGAATAAATGAGAGCACATGGACAGGGAATAAGAACTGAAATCCAGTCACAGCAGTATTGCTAAGGAAGAGAAGAATCTAGTAGACTTTAGAAGGAGGAGCTAATGAAATAGGAAGACAACTGGCTGAGCATATTGTCCTAGAAGCCAAATGGAAACAAAACAAACAAACCCCCAAACTTTCCAACAGGGAATAAGTGAAAAAGGTCTCTGTTGAGAAGAGCAACAAGAATAAACTCCACTTGAACATGGGTCATTACTGACACTGTTGTAGCAGTTCCACTGGAGTGGTGAGAATCACTGGAGGGGAGTCAGAAGAAATACTGAGCAACAACTGGAAGGGAGTGTGCAGCCAAGAACAGTTCTAAGGGACCACAGTTACAAGCTGAGTAGATGCAACACAAGAGCAGTGTGAGTGGTGCTTGAGGGAGGTGAGGACTGCAGGCTTCTGCAGTGTTAAATATGGACAGGAATCAAAGGCAGCGGTGGTGGTGGTGGTGCACATCTTCATTCCCAGCACTGGGGAGGCAGAGTCAGGCAGATTTCTAAGCTCAAGACCAGCCTGGTCTACAGAGGAATTCCAGGACAGCCAGGGGTACACAGAGAAACCCTGTCTCAAAAAAAGATGGAACCAAAATGTTGGGTAAGGACAGGACAGACAGCTCAGCACAGTGGCAGATCAGAAAAACTGGGGACTGCTGGATGGAGGATATACAGTCTCCACACAGTGAAAGGTGAAAGGCAAAGCAACACCCGAGTGTCAGATAAGGAGCACAGCAGTCACAAGGTGAGAAGACAGAGTCACTTCAGACAGGAAGAAAGGTGGTTTCCATGAAGCAACACAGACCCGGGTTCATGGTTACAACATTGAAGGAAAACCCATTGGGAAAGGTGCCTGTCTCTGACCTTGTCCTGGCTAGTTCTACATTGACTTGACACACACTACAGTCATTTGAGAGTGAAACTCAACTGAGAAAATGCCCACACCAAATTGGCCTGTGTGGAATTTTTTTTTAGTTTTTTGTTTTTTGGATTAATGATTGATGTGGGAAGGGTAGAGCCTATTGTGGGTGGTGCCATCCCTGGGTTGGGGGCCTAGATGGTATAAGCAAGCCATGATGAACAAACATGGGCAGCTCCCCTCCATGGCCTCTGCATCAGCTCCTGCCTCCAGGTTCCTGCCCTGACCTCTTTCAATGATGGGACTATAATCTACAATAATAATAATGAACACTTTCCTCCCCAAGTTGCTTTTAGTCATGGTGTTTACCATGGCAATAGAAAACATAACTGAGGTAGATCTCTAAACAAATTTCAGCCTAATTTAGATATTTATTCAGAGTCAATAAGAATTGGGACTTAGCCGGGTATGGTGGCACATGCCTGTGATCCCATCACTGTGGGAAGCAGAGGCTGGAGGATCACTGTGAGTTCGAGGCCAGCCTGGTCTACAAAGTGAGTCCAGGACAGCCAGGACTACACAGAGAAACCATTCAAATCCCACCACCATTAAAAAAAAAAAAAAAAAAAAAAAAAAAGATTTGGGACTTGCTGCTTGCTAACGTGGGAGTTAGCCTGATGAGTCAGACAGCGTCAAAGGGGGAAAGGATGGATATAAACAAGGGGGTGGTTTTAAGATAGAACAAAATATAAGTCTAGTAAAGAAGTAGGGAGTAAAAGGAAAGAAAGATCAAACTGTACATCTCAGTGGGGTAAAAACAGTGTTTAAGGCCTAGAATAGAGAGCTAGGAAGAGAAAGGAGAAGCGGATGTTATAAATGGGAGACTTGAAATGGAGATTACTGAAGATGATGCCATCAGTGGGAGTGCATGCCCTGGGAGGGCTGAAGGCAAGATCACTGGGGAAAGAAGGCTGTGACACAGATACAAGAGCAGTGAGGAAGAGGGACCAAGGGGGACAGTGGCAGGAGACCTGCAGGCGGTGACACACACACAAGGCATCGGCTTTGAAGGAGCTGCCCTGCACTGAGGGATGAAGAACAAGATGAGGGATGGAGAACTCAGCCTCTTCTTTGTCATACCATAATCCTGAACACAAGCATGAAATAACCTTTAAAGTGAAAGTGAGGTAAACGTTCTTTGGGACCAAACAAACCAGGTGAAAACTAGGCTGGCATCTGAAGGTGGAAATAATGACAGGTAGGCTGCACAATCAGCTGAATGGACCATAGCCAGCTTTTAGAGCAATCTAGAGACAGGTTCTCTGGAGACAGCAGGGTAAACATTCCTTCTTTCCCTTATGCACTTGCAATTTGTTCCACGTAAGGAACAAAGGTAGTTCTTGGTGTGGCGAGCATTCCAAGGGGACAGGTGACTTAGGGTAACTGTTAAACAGAACCTCACCAGACTATTCAACACCTCCCACATAATCTATCTCATTTCTGTACTGCACAGGGACCCTCTCAAGCCTCTCATCTGGACTTTAAATCCAAGTGTGAAGGTCTCACACAAGGCTGAGTAACTACTAAGCATGGTGGCTATACCTTGTTCAGGACACCAAGCTGCAGAAAAAAGAAATACAAGCACACTCTAGGAATCAGGAGTCCCAGGCGTCTACTCTCTTAGGCTTAACCTACTTTAAAAAGAGCATGTGGTTAATGATTTTTGAGATAGCACATGTGCCACAGTGAACCCACCTTTAAATATCTTATTAGGAAAAACTGCAAACACATAAAAGTAAAGAAAGGAGCCTGAGAGAATTTCCTCAGCAAGCTGAGAACATAAAGGCCAGAGCCATACTTACTTCACCATCTTTGGCAAGCTTTCTACCGCACCTCATGCTATTTCCCTCGAGTTCTTCTTTATTGATTTCTTGAGGCCTAAAATGATACAAGAGCCAGGAGCTTTCTTGAAAATAGGCAACAAGCAGTTGAAAAAAGAACTCGGTTTAAAAGAACAGAAAGTCTTTCCACTGGCTTGACAGCACTGTTACTGGGATAAAGTAATCTTTTGGGCTGTGGGTGCAGCTTGCTGACCAATGACGTCTCACCTCACATACACCATACCCTATTTTCACACTCAGCACTGGCAAAGAAAAAAAGAACATAATGATTTAATCAGAGTTCAATGCCTCACCTACTTGACTACTAGATTACTTTTATGAAGCTGTCAAACCAGAGAAGGGAGGAAAAAAATATCTATGAGAAATTTTGTTTACCAGGAAAATGTTATACTTAAAAAGTGTAACTACTAAAAGAAATACGTATCTATTATTTCTGGGGGACACAGTGTCACCTCCCCCAAGCCCTTTACTCTTTTGATACAAGGTCTCACAGTGTAGCCCAGGCTGGCCGCTAACTCTGCTCCCTGCTGCTTCAGCCCCATAGGTGCTGGAATCACAGGTGTGCACCACCACAGCCAGCTCAGCACCAAGTCCTTGATGTCACTTATTCAAAAGCAAACCATTTTTCATGGAGTGTTATTCTACAAGACCAATACTTCATAGAAAAAATCTGTATAGTTTTATCTATTTTCCTTCAATTGGTCCCATACTTTACAATTTTGAATCATAAAGCTGAAGATACAATAGCATCAGATGTCTGTATCTGCCTTCATGCAGAAGTGACACATTGCAATTCTGTTTTAGAAAGATAATCCTCTCCAGTCTGAGAGAAGACCCTAGCAGGAGGCTTTACTGGGTCATAAGATAAAGTCTGACACTTTGGTGCCCTGCAGTTGGACCAGAAACTCAGCAGCAAGAACAAGGCTGTGCAGTCACATGTTATAACGCATGCCCTCCTTCCTCTTCGCTGTTGAGGTAAGGCCTGGGACATTCTTCAGACAGGTCACTTGACCCCAGAGCTGTGCACCAGTTGGCACACATATTCCCTAAGTCAAGCAAACAAGAAGCTGTCTCTTAGTTAAAAGGACAAAGTAAAAAAACTCAACAAAGAACATCTAAACTTAGAGCCAAATACACAGTACCAAGTGTCACCATGAACTACCCGATACCAACACTTCAGATCTGATTTCCACTAAATAACTCACTCATATTTTTAGTTCTTTATTTTTTTTCAATTTCAGCATTCTTATTGTCTTTCTCCTAATAAGTATGCTACAGACAAGCCTGAAAAAAAAAATGAGACTGTAAATAAAATAGAAATTAAAAAAGAAGCCCCACAGATAAGAATCTTGTAACTTACACATATTGGCACACGCCTTTAACCCCACAGTCTAGACACAGAGGGAGACAAATCTCTGTGAATGTGAGGCCAGCCTGTAGCCAAAATTAGAAAGAGACCCTGTCTCTGTGTTTCTCTTTTCGGGGGGAGGGGGTGGTGGTGGATGGGCATGGGGCTTGAGACAGGGTTTCTCTGTATAGCTGTAACTGTCCTGGAGCTCACTCTGTAGACTAGGCTGGCCTCAAACGCATAGACGTGCACCTGCCTCTGCCTCCCAAGTGTTGGGACTAAAGGTGTGTGACACCACCACCCTGTCCTGAAAAAGCAAAAACAAAACCAACCAAACA
>NW_026593982.1:552892-575170 GCF_907164565.1 Psammomys obesus | reverse complement strand
AAAAACACTTCACACTCATGACATTTTTACCATAGAACTTTCAAAACATCATTTCTCTCCAGAATTTTCCAGACCTGTCATGGATATCTTGGTCTCACTGATACAGGAGAGCTATAACAGTGGAAAACACAGCACAATCAAACTGCATCATTCACAAATCGCCAAAGGAAGGAAAAGTGAATGATAAGTAGATATAGTTCAAAGGGTCAAGTTAACTATAAATGTGACCTCATCAAGTTTAGTAAACATTACTTTTAATTTTATTCTGTGTGTGTGGGAGAGAGAGTGATGGGGGATAGAAGGAGAAAAGGAATGAGAGAGAGAGAGAAAAAAGTGAAAGAGAGTGAGAGAATACTCATCGTACATGACACATGTGTGGTGCCATAGGACAAATCTTAGAGACTGAGTCTTAGGTTCTCTTCTGCTATCTTGTGGATCTGGGGATAGAATTCAGGTGGACAGGCTTTTTGCAGAAGTGCTTCTGTCCTCTCAGCTATCTACCATCCCATAAACACTTTAAAATAGGATCTGGAGAGGTGGCTCAGTGCTTACCGGTGTGTACTGCTCCCAGCACCCACATGGTCCTCACAGCCATCTACAACTCTAGCTCTGGCGGCTCCTATTCTGGTCGCTAAGGAGCCCTAGACACACTGGTGCACAGACATACAGACAGGCAAACACAACTACAATAAATCTTTAAAAACATTTTTTTTCCTAAAACATGTTTGATTTTTTTCAAACATCATGTTCTATAATAGAAATGTTTTCAAACTATCCGCTTTGAAGCTCTACAGGCTCGCAGAAGTGAGGTAGCACTTGGAAGTCTTTGTCTTAGAGGAGTGGTACATTTCTATTACAATTGTTAAGACAACACATGTACATTTTATCATTTACATCAAAGAGAGAAGTGGCACATTTCTTCAGTTTGTGTTTATAGTCAGGCTGCTTTTCACTAAATTGTTTGCCTTTTCTTCTTTTTTTTTTTGAGACCCTCACTATGTACCCCTAGCTATCCTTGAATTCACTCTGTAGATCAGACTGGCCTTGAACTCACAGAGATCGGCCTGCCTCTGCCTCCCAAGAGCTAGGATTAAAGGTGTGCACATCAAGCCCAGTTCTCATAATATTCTTTGTGTTTAAAAAAAAATACCTGGACTATCTGAGCAAATAAAAAGTGTCACTTTAGGATGATCGGCTGGGAGGTTATGCGGAACCCCAATACCTGAGTTCTTTGAAGAGCTCCACACTCTGGTGAGTCATCAGGTTGTTCAGCAGCCACTCCAGGCACCTGGGGGGAAAGTGTGGTTAGCTGTTGTAGCTCAAACTGGCAACCCAGTGAGGGCTTACTTATAATTTAGTGAAAAAACCATTAATCATGCTAGGCCATGCTCTAAGTTTTTACCTTAGTAATCTGAAGTTTAGTGTTGTTTTTATCAGTAGTTATTATGGGATAGTCCCTTTCCATTGGTATAATTTCTCATTAAGAAAACTTCATGTTTATGTTAAATCCTTTGTAAAACATGACCTTCGGCACACTCAGAAAATGAGTTTGCAATCTCAAGAGTCAAACTGCCCATACTTGTATCAGTACGCCAGCCTCGGCGCCTGCTCCTGAAGTGGTGGCCACAGCTGTAGGAGCATGTTCCAGCCCCACCGCGTCACAAGGGCAACCCTGAGTGACTTAATGCTTAGAGCGGAAGAAAAGCGTGGCTTCCAAAGTAACAAGTTCCATCACTCTATTCTTTCCCCAACTAATTCTTTATTACATTCTCACAAGACTCCAGAACAACCAAGTTCCCAGAGTGGGATGGGAAGAGGAACAGGAAAAGTGACTCACTTTTTCTTTACAGAGTCTAATCCATAGGTCCCTGCTGATGTATAATAGCCACACACAGTTTTCACATTAATTGTTTCCTTCATTGTCTCACCACATTGTTGTATTAAACCATCCTGCAAATATAAACAAGCACTGGAAAGGTCATTTCACCTGGGAAAATCAGCTCTCATATGTGCTTTCAAATACTTATAAATAAAAACAAATCAAAATAGCAAGGAAGAAAGGAAAGAAAGAAGGGAGGGAGGAAGAAAGGAAGGGAAGGTAGAAGGACAAGAGGGAGAAAGAAAACTCATTAAGTGAAGCAAGCCATGTTTTTTCTAAGTCCAATAGGAATACTGAAAAAGAGCCTAGGAGGTACCCACTAAACACCTGACACTGCAAATGAAATGGGTAGGGAAGGCACCGTGACGGGAGATGCTGTGTATTTCATTTTCCATTTTCTACTCTGACCTTCTGCAATTTCTTCAACAGCATTTTCCTTGTTTTTCCTGCTTTTTTAACTAAGAACTCTTTACACAGTCAGCAAGTGATAGGACGGACTAAAAAAAAAATATGGCTGCATGGAACAATACTCAGTAAAGTTTAAAGCACCATTAATACCCCACAGATGTTTCTAAACAAGTATATGAACTTAAGTAACATACTAAAATTTTAATCTAATGCACCTCCTCCCCAGGCCATCCACTGCAGGTGGGAGATCTGGCCCCTGGGTCATGAGAGTGGGAGAACTAACCTGTCCCTCAGCAGCTACAACACTCAGGAGAGTGGGCCCTGCATCTCACCTGGGCAGCAGTGAAGCTGTCCCTGATGGCGTGGGCGCAAGTGAGTAGGCCCTGAGGGCATTAGGGCAGGAGATCTGGCTCTGCCCCTTGCTGGCTGCGGCACTGGATGAACTAGCTGCTGAGGCAGGGTTGGCGTGGATGCAGGAGAGCTGGGTGGGCTGACCAGCTCAGATACCTCTTAAGTCCAGATCCAGAGCTTTGAGTTGGCCCACCCCAAAATCTACCCCATTCACAAACTGCTAGAGCACGTGGAGCTGGTCCTACAGATCTAAAACTACAGGATCTCCATGACATAGAGGATCAGTGAGGTTCCAGTACTGATACTATAGCAGAAGCAGAGACCTCAAATCAGATCAATGACTCATTGCAATGAACATCTGTAAGCAAACAGGTGTGGAAAAAGGGTATATACTGTGGGACACATTATGACACACCACAGCTTCCACAACAAGATTTTTTTCTTTTGTGTGTGTTGAGGGGGAGGTTGCAAGGGTAGAAGGCAGGTATGAGGGGACAGGGAGATAAGTGGGGCTGGGGTTTATGATGTGAAATTCTCAAAGACCCAATAAAATTTTTTAAAATTTAATTAAAATATTTACATGGGTTTCAAATAAACCACCTTCTATGTACAGAGAGAATACTGTCATTTTTTCATTCAGGATTGTGAAATATATTTATCATGCAACTATATTATTAAATTAGAATTAGTAAGTTATAAAAATAAGGCAGAAAGCAGATTTAGAACAAAACCAAAAGAACCAAAGTTAGAAAATATAGATATTTAAGTATTAGAAAGGTAAAAATATTTGAAAAAGATAATCTCAGCTAGGATAATAAACCAGTAATAACTTTAGATAAATCAGCCTGTCAAACCACATGAGCTTAAGTTAAAGCACAGCACTGACTCACTGGTTTTTAAACTTACCTCAGCACTAGATCCCTCTTTTCCTAACCCTCAACTTCACAGCCCCAGCAGGTCACCCCAACCTCCTCTCTGGAGTCTTTCTTCTGTGTGGTTCTCACTGAACCTTCACCTCGGTGGCATTTGGACACCCGCAATATGTTTGTATCTCTAATGTATTCTTTCTTTCACCTGTTGACCTGAAATAGTCTCCCACTGTTTTAGTGTGGTGTTGGGAACCAATCCCAAGGCCCTGTACATGCAGGTGACGGCCCCACCAGAGCAGCACCCCAGCTCCAGTTAAAACAGACTTCTTCCCCTGATTAGAATCTTCCAGAGGTGCTCACAGGAGGCAAAGTCAAACTTTGTAATGTACAGAGGAAACTTCATGTACTGGCTTTGGCCTCTTTCTCTCTAACCCATTTTATTTCTTGTTTTGTTTCTTGAGATAGGGTCTCCTGTTGTAACTCTGGCTGGCTGTAAGTCACCAGGCTGACTCTGACCTCAGACACTTGCCTGCTTCTGTTTCCCAAGAGCTGGTATTTGAGATGTGTACTACCACACCTGGATTTTTAAATGTTTTATCTACTTATGTTGTATGAATGGTGGGACACACACTTCACAGTGTGCATACAGTGGTCAAAGATAACTGGAGAAGTCAGTTCTCTCCTCCAAATGTGTGCCCTGGGGATGAAACTCCAATTGTGAGGATTGAGAGCAGGCACCCTTACAGGCTCAGCCATCTTGCCAGTTCTCCAATTCAATTTACACTGATGCTAGAAACTCAGTTTCCTTAATTTCTCTAATCCCCCATCTTCTCACATTTTGGGTCTTTCTGTTCCTGGCGTGAAATGCCATTTTGCCCCTCTTCACACAGTGCAAGGTAGGCACACTTCAACCTCAATCTAGAAATAGTGTCCCTTGAGGATGCTAGACTGAACTGGCCCTTCCTGTCTTTACAAGTTTATTAGGACCCCATAAGGTGTTTATGCTGTCTACACTATCAACACTATGTAACTGTCAGGGCCTTTGGGTTTATTTATCCACCTTTCACCCGACCCTCAGTACACTGTGAGCGCCATGAAAGCACACACAGATCAACTGTGTTTAAGGACTACATCTTCATCCTCTCTGGCTCCCTATGCCAAGTCTTACATATTGCACAGTGTGTTCAACGTACAGTTACTGGAAGATGCACGGTTTACACGGGATGACAGAACTAGAAAGCTTAAATAACAAACTGTTTCTTTGACCCAATGAACTAAATTACTGACGATACCACCTGCTTAGCAGGAATACCACTGATGGACAGAACTCTGCAGAGGAATGTGGGCAGCGAACTTTCCCAAATGGCAGCATACCAGGAAGTTACGCAATCTAGCTCCCACCCACTTCACATAGGGACCAAAGCCCCTAAGTCCAACAGCTTTTGGAAAAGCACTTTCAATCATTTCTAACGTTTACACAGTTTGTTTCAAAGACTGCAGAAACAGAATTTCACTTCCGTTTTGGAAGTATACACCAAGATATAACAGGCACTGTGACACTGCGACACTGCTGAGTGGTAGAATACTCACCAACTGCAGCATGCAAGCTGCTGCTAAAATGGCGACGACCCGGCTGGGTTTTATTAAGACGTCATCTCGATAAAGTGATCCAAATGCAACCTGCAGTGCTGAAAGCAAGAGTGCACACACAGAATGAAGTGCATCTGCAGGACTGAGGCTCCTGCAGAAGCAGCAAGGACACTAGATACCTGGAGAATCATGAACTAAAATGGCAGCCACAGTTACTGATGGCATTAATACATAACAGTGCTTGCTGTAAAGGATTCTGCCAACTCCAGCTACATTTTCTGTCTAATTGTAATATAGTCAGTGGTTAGAATTAAGGCACCCTGGAACATAGTTGTGTTAGAACTGCTGAGTAGCTCGATCATTAAATGTAGGCACATGGCCATCAGTCTATGACATTTTCTTTAGGGAGTAGGTAAGGATCTCATTCACTATATACTGAGAACAGTACTCAGGCTTGTCTCCAATTCATAACAATCCTCCTGCCTCAGCCTCCTCAGGGCCAGTATTACAGGTTTGTGTTTAACTCCTGCCATGTCTGTGACCACTCAGGTCCTCTGAGCTGTCTCAGACCGCTCCTTCTCTAATGGTGCTCATGGATGCTCTCCAGTTTGCTTCGTAAACACCTCAAGTTCCTTTGCCTGTAAAGTGGGCCCTGGATTTCTCCACTTGGCTTGTCAAAGCAGATGAGCAGAAGGAGAAGTAGGACAGGAACAGGAGAGGATGGTCTGTGTAGAGGCTCACTACACTGTTCTCACAATCCCTTACTTCCTCCCAAGCCTTGTTTCTTTCAAACTCTGAACAACCTGCTACATCATTTATATGCTTATGCTCCACAAAAGATATTCACACATCATTTATTTTTATTTTTTGGTGTTAAGAGAGCAAACCTCATAGAGGGCAGAAAAGTTCTCTTAACACTTAACCATATCCCAGCCCTCACTACATGCTTTAAAAAGAGTAGTCATACTTTCTATCCCCCATCCTTCATGTCCCAGGCTGACATATTCACAGAGACACATGAGGAGATTGATTGAACTCCTAAGACTAAACAAAGACAGAAGGACAGAACAGATGAGCTATGGAGTGAATTAATATGAAATCTTCACCTTCCAGTATATTACACAACTATTCTCCCTAGCCTGTAAGGCTTGAATATTTATTCTTCATAAAAAACCAGTAAGGTTATACTTTTATGACTTCTATGCAGTAATAATTATGGAGGTCGTACCTTCTATATCAATGTTCTGGTCAGGAATCTCCAGTTCAATAATATTCATGCTGGATTCTTTCCAAGAACCACTGAACATACTAGAAAAGTAGCCAGACTAGAAAAAAAGGTCAATGATTAGCCAGTACTTTGTCTTCCAAATATTTTTTCCATTTCTATCTCCAAGCAACTAACCTAATCAAAGTTAATCTAACATATCATTTTCAAGAGAAAAAGAACATCAACAGGAGAAAGGAAATTAAAATGTTCTATTTCATCATGAAATAGACTGAACTATGTGTTCATTTGATACTGTCACAAAACTAAACCAGATTCTTACACTATCAGAATCCGACACCACATCGCTATGGAACCTGGGCAGCCTTTCCCCAGTCTCAGCAGCCCTTGGGAGTACATATGGCAGCATTTTTTCCAAGCCTGACAGCACACACAGTGGACGTGTGATTCTGTATTCAGAAGAGGCGAGGAAACAAGTCCTCTTCAGACTATTTCCTGTGGCCTCAGCAGCGATTAAGGATCTAGAGAACTCCCGGATTGGACCTAAAAGGATGCACCCCAAAGAAATCCGAGACCAGATTTACTTTTATATAACCACAATGAATCCTGAAGTCTGCATGGGTGAAGTCTATCGTTACCTGCTAGATCCGTTCCTCATAATTAGCACTACAGTACTTTAGAATGGCTCAAGTATCAACTAATTAAAAATTGCATTCCACATCAAAACATAATTAAAATAGAAAAAAAATGTAGTGTTCCCCAGAACTTATGCTTGTCAGTTTGCATCTGGGACTCCAGGACACAGTCAACACTGAATCAGGTGCTCAGATACCTCAGGTCTGACTTGTGTACAGGTTCTCACACTATAAGGCCCTGGAGGTCACTTTTATTGCCTAATACAATGCTGATGTTATGAGATAATCACACTGGGTTTTAGGGGGTGACAAAAGCTCTACATGTCTAGTACACGTGAAAACATCTTTTTCACATATATTTGTAACAGAGTTGTTACAGCTGAGGTTGTGGAACTGCAGATGCGCAGAGCCAGCTGTCCATGATGGCCCATAACAAGGACACAGACGTTTGTTGGCACGGATCTGAGAGTTGAATGCTAATCAACCTGACTTCACAGAGGGCACCTCACCTTCAAGTCAGTAAGAGATTGCTATTTCTTTTAGGGATTCAAAAGAATGGTTCAGTTAAGAGTGGTATTCTAATATATACCCTGGATTATATCCTTTAGGATTTTTTTTAAGAGATCTCGTTCTTAAAATTTTTTCGACTATATTCTTCAAATCAAAATAAACTTGTTCAAAAATAAATTTTAAAGAATTTTAATTAAAATGTGGGAGGAGGGACTAGAAAGATGGCTCCTCAGTTAAGAGAACCTGTTGCCCTTTTTGAGGACTGGAGTTCGGTTCCCTGCACTCACATTAGGCAACACACAACTGCCTGAAACTCTAGCCACAGGAAATCTGACACTCAATTCTGGACTCCACAGGCACTGTGCTCAGTTGCACAAACTCACACACAGACCACATATAAATACATAAAATTTAAATATCAGAAATAAAAGTAAGCCAAAAATTTTAATTAAACATGGAAGGAAAAAATATTTTCCAAACATTTTTCTGGCGTTTTTCAAAAATGCCTCAGAGGGTAAGTTTGCTTCCCAGACTCTTAGGTGGAAGAAGGGAATCAACTCCCACAAGTTTTCTTATGACAATACAGCTACTGTGGCAAGCATGTATAGACACACATAGTAAGTAGTAATAATAAATGTAAACGTTTTTAAAGGAAAAACTGTCTGAGCTCTTAGAGCCACTTGTATTCTATTTTGAAAATTCTGAGTCATTTTGAAGAGTTAAGATGGTGACAAAAACTTGGCACAAAAGTCAAATGGGCACATTGACTAGACGATCTACCTACTTTCGGGAATCGTCTTTTTAACTCCACTGGATTTTCTAGGAAAGGGAATAAGCATGAACTTAACCTTCACTTTCTATAAAGCAACACTTCAGAGAAATGTATTTAAATTGTTATAAAAGAAATTAAATAATCTTAACCTGAACGTTACAGTTCGCCCCAACTCTTCCATTTTTCAGCAAAAGGCACTAAAACAAACTTCTTGACAACAAAGAGGCAATAGTGGGAAGTGTGGCCAAGAATCTCAAAATCTGTCTTGAAGGCTGAAGCCAACTTTCCCTTGCCATGCCCACCATCTTTCCTTCCAGCATACTTCTCTAGGGAAGCTCACTGTGAAATCCAAACAAGCAGCAGAATACACTCCACACAGCCAGGCTTCTTCAAGCAGCTACCTGAGTGCCTAAAGCATCAGGGAAATACTCACTTGACATAAATAGATTTTGTGTAAGCTCCACTCTTCACCTAGAGCACAGATCTTAATGTCACTATTTTCACCATTCAAAAACAACGTTTGATAGATGTATTTAGATGTGCTCTTTAACTTTTTCCTGTTGAGGAAAAAAAAAAACACAAAGTTACATAAGCAAACGGCTCACTAGTGGAACACTAGTATCACCAGGCCCTGTCCAACGCCAGCACACTGAAACATGCATTTCATTGATTTTTCATATGCCACTCAGTCTGATGTTGTTTAGTTTCTGTGAGATCCAACTTCCCCACTGTGTAAATGAGGGGATGTTGAAGAGGCATGTCAACAGAGGTTACACCGGGTACTCTTACTAACAACAGACAGATGAGGCCAAGAAGGGAGACATCTATAGCTACCCTTTACAAGTTGTTGGTTCTAAACCAATTTAAGTTATTTGTTCAATAAACAAAGACAGGTCGGCAATCACACTTTGCTTACTTCCTTGTTTAGAAACCAGTGCTAGGGAAGATTCAATATTGCTGTAGCAAACTGTTATTCAACTATAATCCAATTGGCAGAGTACTTGCCTTGAATGTATAAGGCCCTGGTTCAATTCTCGGCAATACACACACACACACACACACACACACACACACACACACGGGGGGGGGGGAGAGAAAGAGAGACAAAGAGAAAGAAAATAAACTTACATTTAAGCTTATTTTACCAAACTAATCAAAACTAATTTTAAATTCACTGGTTTTCCCCATTAGACAAATGGTTTGCAACCCTAGATCAAAGCTTTTCAAAACTATGCTCAAAGGATAAGCATGTTAGGGGACACAGGTAAGGGCAGAGCCATGAAATACGGACACCCTGTAACTCACCAGAGTACCGCCTATATATCTGCAAATATTTACACTTCTACAGAAGACTTATTTTAGTAGAAGAACTGATTTGTAACAGCTTGGCAACCACGAGGTCGAGGACATGGCTCAGTTGGTAGAGTGCCTGCCTAACACGCACAGAAGGTTCACTCCTCACTACTGCAGAAACCAGGTATGATGGAGCAAGTCTGCACTCCCAGCACTGGGAAGGAAGGCAGTCAGGAGATCAAGGAATTCAGGGCCAGCTTAGACTACATGAAACACTACCTAAAAACAACAACAACAACAACAAAAAAACGTAATTTGAAAAGATTATTTACTTCTGTGAATCTGTACACACGTATGCACACGTGTAGATGCAAGCTTGTGCATGAAGAACACACAAGAATCACTCTCCACTTTTTTGTTTATTTGTTTGAGAGAGGTTTCTCTGTGCAGTCCTGGCTATCCTGGAACTCACTCTATAGACCAGGTTGGTCCTGTACTTGGAAATCCACCTGCCTCTGCCTTCCAAGTGCTAGGACTGAAGGTGTGCACCACCACTGCCTGACTCCACCTGCTCCTTTAAGGCAAGTTCTTTCCCTGAACCTGGAGCTTATGTCTTCTGAGAAGCTGGAGACCAGAAAGACCCCAAGATCCTCCAGACCCTCCCTCCCCACCTTTCCCCTTGTAGTTTCAGGCATGCACAGCACCTGGTTTGTCACATGGGTACTGGGTTCAAATCTGAACTCCAATCCTCACGATAGTGAAGCAAGTGCTCTTAACTGCTGAGCACCTCGCCCACCCAAGCCAGCATATCTTAAAACTTCTGATGACTTCTGATAGCTTTTTTACTAGATTAAATTTTTAAATCTCTGGCCCTGGACAGATGGCTCGGTAGTTAAGAGCACTGGATTGTCTTCAGAGAACGTTGGTCCCAGCACCGGGATGTGTGCCAACAATAGCCTGTAACATCAGTTCCAGGGCATCTGCCGACCTCTTCTGGCCTCCGCAGGTACTACTGCACATACACAGCACCCATACACATAAAAACAGCAAAAACACAACAAAAAATATGTTTGTGCATATAGAAAGGAGATTTATTAGAACAGTTTGCAGGCTATGGTCCAGCTACCAACAATGGTTGTCTACCAACAAAAGGTCCAAGAATACAGTAGCTGTTCAGTCCAAGAGGATGCCCAGAAGGTGTGGCCCAGATTAAAGGTGGATCTTCCTATCTCAAAAGATCTGGATTAATAATGTATCTTTGTCTCAAAAGATCCAGATTAAAAGTGGGTCTTCCCACTTCAAATGACTTAAGAAAAACTCCCTCCCAGGTTTGCTCAGGCCCTTGGGTTTTAGTGAATTCCAGATGTAGTTAAGTTGACAACTAAGAATAGCCTTTCAGTATCAATTACCAATTATGAAAACATCCCACATGCTTTTGGCCAATCTGATCAGACTCCCTTACATCACTGGGCTGTCAATTTGACAGCTGAAACTAACTAGAAATACCACTAAACATAAAAGTTAAGGAAAAGAGAGTGCAAGAGTCCCAGGGGAAACTTATAACACAGGGAAATAGGAATTTTAAAAATACATAAGCACATGTTTGGAATTCTCAAATGACTATGGTTATAGATTGATAATGGGGTACAGTAGCAAAGGATTCCGAATAACGAGAAAGAGCCATTTAAAAACAAGTCTCCGGATTGTCAGGATTCACCAGTTACCAAGATGTCAAAAGATTCATAATTAAAACACACACACACACACACACACACACACACACCTTTCAAAAGTTCAGAGGAGAAAAAAAATATGGTCACCTATAAAGAAAACAGAATTAAGCCAGGCCTAAACTCTTCATCCACGCTTAGGACATAAGACAATGAACCAGTATCATTAAAGGGTTGGTGGGTAAAGATACCTGTTGCCAAGCCTAAGGACCCTAGAAGCTGAAGCTTTTCAGAAGCAGGTTTGTTGAGGTGGGAAAGCACAGTGGACAACCTGACAAGGTAATCAGTACCACCACACAAAATTACAGATGCAAGCATCTTCTTGTGCCTCCAGCTATGCAGTCAGCACCTCCCATTATACACACACACACACTGAATTCTGACATGCATTTCTTTTGTTTCTGTTTTGAAATAGTGTCTTACAGAGTAACCTAGGCTGCCCTTGAACCTGTGCGTTCTGCCCTGACCCAGCCTCCTGAGTGCTGGGATTACAGGCCAGTGTGACTACTATTACAGCACTTTAATAAAGAATAAGAAAAAGGTCTCTTCTCCTTATAGTTTGTCCTTAATAGTTATTTTCCTGTTCTTTGTTAATACAACTTATGGTAAAGTTTCCTTGCTTAGATTGTTTCCTTTTTTAAAATGGACCCTGTCATATATTTCAACAATTACATTAAATATACATGGTCTACATACGCATCAAACGACAAAGACTGTCTTATTGGATTAAAAAACAACAACAACAAGACTTAACTATCTGCTGTACATATACCTACCTTAAATATAAAGACATAAACAAGGGCCAGGCAGATTAATCACTCAATAAATGCTTTTCAAGCACAAAGCCCCAAGCTGAATGCAAAAACAACAACAACAAAACAAACAAAAACAAAACAAAATCCACAAAAAGCCAGGTGGGTTGCCAGCATCTGTAATCCTAATGGAACAGGTGGAGGGATGGAAACAGGCAGATTCTTGGACTTTGCTGACTGGCTAGATTAGCCAATCAGTGACCCTCCAGTTTAGGAAAAAAAGAAAAAAAAAAGGAAAAATAAACAAGACTGTTTTACAAAGGTAAGGTGGAGAGCAATACTGAAAGATTCAGTGTTGACCTCTGGCCTCTACATTCAATCACATCTGTGCATGTGTGCATATGTCAAAAGTGAAAAGATGGTGCTGGGAATATAGCTTGGTAGTAGAATACTTACCTAGAATGGATAAGGCCCTGGGTTATGGGAGAAGTCTGAGGGCTGGTTGTTTTGATGGGATGTGGGATATGGAGAGGATTGAAAAGGTACATCAAACAATTATCAAAAGAAAGTGGGAGTAGCTAAGTCACTAAAACTAAATAAAGATGCACATCTTATGACAACAGGGCCAGTTCACCAAAGAGTTCTAATACTGAGTGCACAAAGGACAGACACTGTGGGGCTAGAGAGGTGTCTCAGGGGTGACAAGCACATACAAAGGACACAAGTATAATTCCCAACACCCATAATGAGGGGATCTCACAACACCCCTGTAACTCCAGCTCCATGGGATCCAACACCCTCTTCTGGACTCTGCAGAAATACGCACAAGCCCACATGTAGACATACACATAAGTAAAAATAAATGTTTTAAAAAAGCCAGGTATTGTACTTGTGGTCATTCTCAGGTTGTGATAGTCTCACAACACTCCTTGGTCCCTCCTTCCTCTTTCTCTCTCCAGGGTCTCTATATACAACCCAGGATGGCCTTGAACTCATTATGTGGTCAACAAGGCTGACCTCCAACTTAAGATCCTACTGTCTCAGCCAGCAGAGTTTGGATGTTACAGGCTTATGCTACCTTGCTGAGCAAAATCTGTGGAACTCTTTTAAGAGGTGGCAGTAATATTTCCATTTCACATATGAAAAAATGAATATATTAGGTGTAGAATGCAGGTAGGCATTCAGAATTGGAGCACATTAGGATGTCCATCTTGTGAATATATTTAGACATAAAACCCTGATGAAAGGGTATATTAATCCAGCCTTTACCTATGACATTTACATGTTAGCGCTACCACCGAGTTCCATCTCTAGTAGTTATACTTTTTATGTCAACAAAAATGCAATGCCCGTGTAGCAAAACATTGAGCAAATTACATCTGTGTGATTCTAACAATGAACTTAAAGAGAGAAAGAGAGAGCGCAAGCAGATTCCTTACATGAAAATACACTCTGGTATACACCGCATCGTCTTCACCGCACCACATTGTCTTCACAGGCAATGGTTTTTCAACTTTTTCCTCAGAAATCTTAACCTACACAGATCACAGCCCACCTCAACAAGCAGACTTTGTTCTTAATTAAGGGGAATGTGCATAACTGCCAATCTTCATCACTGGTCCATCTCAGCGACAACACAGGGAGCTGTCCATCTCAGGCACTATGTTCCTCTCTTTACTGATTTAAGGCTAGTGAAGCACAGCATGTTTTCCTGTGGCTTCCCACTCAGAAAGCAAAGGCCTATTACAGAAGGGCCGCGGAAGCTCTGGCTGGTCCTTTCACAACACTCCGAAAGCTTCTGTTTTAATGGGACCCGCACTGATCCCGGGTCCGCCCTGCGCGCGCCAGCTCCCGCACGGACCCAGCCAGGTCTGTCTGCGGACGCCCAGCTCCCGCACCGACCCCAGATCCGGCCCGCACGCGCTCAGCTCCCACACACCGACCCTCCCCGCGAGGCCGCCCCGCACCCTCCCGTCAAGGGCACTGGTGTCAGGCCCCACAGGTGCGGGGCGCTCGGTACCTGCGCGGCGTGTTCAGCAGGCGCTGTTGCTCGTCGCCCTCGTCCTCGTCCTCGTCCGTCTCGGAGTCCGGGTGGCAGTAGCAGAACGCGCCGCTGCTGCGCTTGCGCTTGCGGCCGCCCGGACAGTAACAGAAGCCGTGGGCCGCATCCTCACCCGCGTCCGACCTGCGGGCCGGTACCCCAGCACCCGGCGTGGGTTCGGGCTGCTCTGTCCGCCCCGCGGGCCGCAGCACCCGGCTGCTCAGAGCGCCCATGGCTCCGGCGCCTAGGGAGCGCCGAGGGGCCGCCCCGCCATGCCCGACGCCCCACCGCCTACTCGGCCGCCGCCTCGCGCGCAGCCCCAACCGTCGCCGCGAACGCAGTCACCTCCATCCTCCGCCCCGCCCGCCGCGCCTCAGCCGGCCGGCTCCGTAAGACCTCGCCCCTTCGTTCTCGCAACAAAGCGCGCGCCGCAGGGCGCATGCGTGCGGCGAGCCTCCGGAAGGGGCGGGGCGGCTGCAGGGCCCTCACGCATGCGCAGGGTGTGGACACCCCACGGGCCGAGCTCAGCCCCGTTGCGTGATATGCTTCCGCGGTTCCGGCGTTAGCCGTGGGGCCTGGGCGCTGTGAGCTTGTGCCGGACGGGTATGGAGACCGCTGTGGTTGCTTCTGCCCGTAAGGTCCAGTCCAGGGGCTTATCCAGCTGTGTGCTGTCAGTGAAAAGACGGACTTGTCATCGTGGCCCTTGCTTCCCTTTTGGGCTCTGGGACCCGACTGGTCTGGCTAGATGCCTTCACCTAGTGGTGTTGACGGGCGTCAGTCTGGAGCCATAGGCAACTCCAGTTTCTGGCTCTCTTCTGCTGCCTTTTGATTTAATAATTATTTTGATGTGTCAAGCTCTCGTATTTCATACTGACCTTCGGATGATCTAGAACTTCTGATCTCCTGTGTCCACCCCTGAAATGCTGGGGGTACAGGCATGTATCACATCGCCCGCCTGGACCTAAAGGGCTGGGATTCGACCCAGGGATTCGTGAATGCTATGTAAGCATTCTACCAAGTGAACTACATCCCTGGCCCCTGATTTCTTTTTTAATTTTTTTTTTTTTTTTTTCAAAAAAGGGTCTCACTCTGAAGCCCAGGCTGCCCTGGAATTCTCAGCAGCCTTCCTGTCTTCGCCTCTGGGTGCTGGCAGGAGTTGAGGTTTGAGCTACCATTCCCACCTTCTATACTTTGCAAAGTAAAATGTTGATAATGTTTCAAACAGAGCAATACAAATAGCTGTGGACCCACTACTGGCTTGGAATTTTATTACACTTATTTTGAGTCTTCTTCTTTCCCCCTTCAGCTTTATTGAGATACAATGGAGAATGCTAAAAATGAGAAAACCCCTTGTATACTTGCCCTGTTTCCACCCTTTCCCTCTCCACGCCATTTCTGTGCTTGTCTTTACATGCACACCCATAAGCACTCTTTCCTGCTGCACATTCAGACATATAATTTAAGTAGGATCAGACCATCCCAAACCTATGATTCAGAACCTTTCTCATCTCTTAAAGCCATAGTTCGAATTAAATCTCTAGTTATTGTCACCACTTATTGTAAGACCCATGATTTACCTACTCCCTCAAGAAGGGCTTCAGTTATGTCTACTTTAATGCTCCTTCATGGACAATATGCACAAAAGCTTTATCAAGCAGATCCCAGAAATGGGCTTTCTGGGAAATTTCCAACTTTATGAGCTCTTGCCAATTTCTTCCCGGAACTGACTGCATCCGAGCACCATTTGCACTCCTTTTCAGCCGCATGTGTACTTTGTAGGCCACCGAGGACTTGTCTTCAGCTCATCTCCGAGAAATTCTGAGGGTACGTAGATGAGGCAGGTTACAGTAGAAGTTGGAGGAAGACAATGGTGATTGCAAGAAAATACACTGGCAGGCACATAATACAAGACATGAGCATGGGGCCTTGGTGTATGCAAGTAGACTGACTATAACACAATGACTTCAAGTGTCACTAAATTCCTAGAAGGTAAAACATACATATTCATCTTGTGTAAGGAACCCTGATTACTGAGGGGACCCACGGAATGTCTGTAAGAACCTGCCACAATTACACAGGAAGTAGCCTCCAGCCACAGAGCAATGGCATTTGGGGAAGAATGTGCCTAATCCTTTTTGGTCTTCTCCCTGATACTCCAGCCCAAGCCAGCTTCCCAGTGACAGCAGGCCAGAACTGACTGAGGAAAGAAGCCTCAAATCACACCTGGAACTTTGACTTACTATGTTAATCACTGAGATAACACTGTTTGGGGACCTTAAGGCGATACAGAGTAGGACTTCTGAAAAGCCAAGAGTGAGCAGAAAAATTGTGACTTTCTACCCTCTAAATTTTCATCCAAAGACAAGAAAAACTCAGCCCACTGAAAGCACTCTGAACTTCCTTTTTAACACTAAGATATCGTTTAAAGGTAACACAGCTACTAAAACCCCAACAAAGAACCTCATAATGCTTCCAAAACACAATGAAGTTGGGGCACAGATTCCACAGTCCTGAGGTGGTAGCGTCAGTTCCTGAGTCTAACTGGAATGACTGGGCACGCAGGCAGTTGGTGGGGATCCCAGCACCAAAGCACAGTCTGCACTGCAGAAAGAACAAAGGGGTATGTGCATGTCTGTTCTTTGTACACTGAAACTTTTGTCCTCTGTGGTGCTGAGAAAATCAGCCTGTAACTCTACCCCACTAAGCTACATTTGTGGCCTTAAATGCAACATTTACTAGAACTGCTCCACCAAACAGAGTCACTCACTGTCAGAGAACAAGCCACCATGTTGTCTAATGTCATTGAATAGGGTTTGACATACATAAGTGTTAGCAATTTTGTTGGGTTTTGTTTGTTACTTTGTTTTGGGGTAAGAGAAGGCTGTCATCCCTTTGCTTGTGTGTGAAGGTCAGGAGGCAACCTGTAGTTGTGTGTCTCCTTCCACCATGTGGGTTCTGGGGATTGAACTCAGGTTGTCAGCCTCGGTTTGTGTGTGTGTGCGTGGAAACCAGAAGTTGACATCACTGTCTTACTCTCCGCATCCTCCTCCTCCTCCTCCTCTTTCTCCTCATCATATCATCATCACCATCATCAAGACAGGGTCTCCCACGGAACCTGAAGCTCACTGATTTGGTACACTGGCTGGCCAGTGAGCCCCTGGGGTCTGTTCCTCTCCACATCCAGCTTTGGGGTTAGAGGCATCCACTCACTGGCCATGCCCAGCTTTCACATGGGTGCCAGGGATCCAAACATCTCTCCTCATGCTTGTGCAGCGAGCATGTTACTCACTGAGCCATCTCCTCAGCCCCTGTTTTGCTTTTCTGAAACAGGGACACATGTGCCCAGCCTATCCTCACAATGGCTATGTAGCCAGGGAGAGCCTGAAGTTCTGATCCTCCTCCCTCCACCTCTCCAACGTAAGTATCCTACAGAAGTAGGCTAACATATGGTTAATGTGTTGTTGTTGTTTTTAATGTTGAAATTCTTATGTTGTAATTCAAGTAGAAACTTCGTAACACAGCTATTTCAAAAATAGTTCCTTCTATGGTTCAGAGTGAAAAAATCCTCTGGTGTGAAAAAGTCAGAGAAAGAATACACATCCCTTTAAAGTTACTATTTTTAATTAAAAATTTCTCATGTTGTATACAAACCAAACTTCATGATTATATGCAAACACAGTTTCTGATTAAGATCAAAACAGCACAGTGGGAATCAAATAAACAGTCTAAAGAGATTATTTTTAGCAGAGAGAGGTCAGCCACAACCCAGAACACCCAGCACCAAACTACCTCAGCTGAGCCTCTCACGCTTGTCCTCAGGTTTTGAGCAAGATTAAGACGGTAACCTCAACACTATGGAATGTTCATTCGCACAAAGTGATAACTAAACAGGAGGGATCTGTTTAGCCACACTTGAAATTGATCTTGTTTGATGAGCTGATGACTTTGCTATGCTTTGTGTGGAGGAAGTGGTACCAGGGCAGGAGGAGACAAAGCTTGCTCCACCAAACTCAGCAACTATCAACTAACGTGATAGGCAAAGCCAAAAGGGGAGGGGCCTTGTCTGGCGTGGCGGTACCCATCTTTAATCCCAGCACTCGGGGAGGCAGCGGCAGGAGGATCTCTGAGTTTGAGGCCAGCATGGTCTACAAAGTGGGTCTAGGACAGCCAAGGCTACATAGAGAAATGCCCCGGGGAAGAAAACTGCTTCTGTCCTGTTAAATTCTTACTGAAAAGAAAATCCAAAAGGATTTAGTGATTTGATCTCTGCAAAACACAGATGGGGAAATAATCTGCTAAAGACATGGGGGCACATTAAAATTTCTAATTCTCAAAACAAAAAAAAAAAAAATTTCTAATTCTCAATCTCCATTTAGGTCTTAAAAGCTTTGAAAGTACAAGCTGACAGCATCAAAATGACTAATTAGAGATAATAATAACACAGTCTGGATCCCAGGAGGCAACTGGAGGCGTTTTAATTGGAAATAAGCATTTGAGATCATGTTAATAGCAGGGCAGAAAAATGAAGTTAAAAAAATCAGTGTTAAGAAGCCTTCTGTCCTGTGTCTTGTTTTAATCATCTCCTCCACAGAGAATGAGCAGAACCTTCCTGTAGTCTCCGGAAGTGTCGCCCTGGGAGAAAGGAGGGCACAGTTACCAGCACATTAGGATGCCCTTAGATGGACCATACAGTTCACAATCACCTACCTTTATTTTGCCAGCCTGGCTGCATTTTCTCAGGTCCTTGACATTTATTTTCAATTGCAAAAGTAATGCTTCTGGCTGGAGAGATAGCGTAGCCACTGAGTGTTCCTTGCTGTCACAGGAAATCTGAGTTTTGTTTTGGGGATCTCTATAACTACAGCTCCAGGGGATCTGATGCCCTCTTCCAGTCTCCTTGGCACTGCACACATGAAGCATGTCTGTCTGTCTATCTAGTAATCTTGTTTAAAAAGTGATATTTGTTCTGTGTAAAAAAAAATACTTAAGAGCATAGGAATCACCCACAGTCTCATGACTTCTGGGTCACTGTTGTTAACATTTTGACATATTCCTCTCCATCCAGTCGATACCTATGTGATAAGAATTATAGTGCCGTATTTGTTTATGTTCTCATTTTGTTCTTTTTATTCTTGGTGGTGCCAGGACCAAACTCTTGCTCATCCCCATACTAGGCAAGTATAGGCAAGTGGTCTACAGATGAGCTGTATACCTAACCTTTGTATCCTGTTTTTTTATACTGATTATAGAACATTTTTCTCCTATAGTCAGATGTCTATGTGGTCTCCAATGTTTCATTATAGCAAACTTTGCTAATGAAGCACCTAGAAGCTGAGTTCTTAGGAACTTTCCTCATAATTTGCTTGAATACATTCTCATAAGATGAAAATTACTAGATTAAAATTGTGGATTTTTCTAATGCTTTTGATATTAATTGCAAAATAGCCTTCTAGAGAGGTCCTATAATTCCTAGTTTGAAATTCTTATGGTCTAATAAATACATTGTGGTTTCCCTTATTATTTATGTATTTCTATTTTTTGGCAGTGAGGATTGAGCCCAGGGCCTGGTGTATATTCCAAGCAAGCAATACCCTCAGCCCAATAAGTCAGTTTGGGTTACTTCCTAATGGCTACTGAAACAGATGGTGTCTCTGACTTTTAGAGTTCAAATTTTAATGTCTGTCAAAATGAATATCACTATATTATTAATTTGTCTCAGTGATCTGTGAAACAATAAGTATTTATTAAAGTCGCTTACTGGTTTAGTATTTTTGTCATAATCTTTTGGAGCTGTCCCAGTTAGGTTCTGCTGCTGTGATAAAGACCATGACCAAAACAACTGGGGAAGAAAAGGTCTGTTTGACCACAATTCATTGAGTGAAGCCAAGGCAGAAACTCAGGACTTTTACTTCACAGGTCAAATCTTAATGAGATGTTTGTTGTGTGGGCAACCCAAGCATCTCATAAATTAGTCTCAGCTTCATGTTTACAAGATTCTCCAGGCTTCTTAAAGAAGAAAAGGGCCAGTTAATGAGGGCCTGTGAGGGGTGAGTCAGTTTTCATCATACCCACGCCATCTTAGAACTCCTGGCATTCTGATACCAAGTAAAGAACAGTAAGCAGATGGGGGATGGGAGGGGTTGCTTTCTTCTATTTCTAGCAGACCAGAACTCAGGCCTGAAGCCCTGAGTTCAATCCTCAGCACGCACACACACACACACACACACCACAAACAAAAAAAAAAATCATCAAAATTTAGCAACTGTGATTACTGTTTGCAAGGGTCTAAGGAAGAAGTTGACTCCCTGGGGAATAGCAACTGTCTGCCTCACAGGTCACAGACTCAGTGTTATGGAAAAGAGGGTGTTCACATGAGAACAGGTGACCAGCTGTGAGGATCTGCCCATTCCTTACAAGGAGCCTTTTTTTTTTTTTCTTTTTTTCACGACAAGGTTTCTCTATATAGCCTTGGCTGTTCTAGACTTGCTTTATAGACCAGACTGGCCTCGAACTCACAGAGATCTGCCTGCCTCTGCCTCGTGAGTGCTGGGATCAAAGGTATGCACCACCCACATCCAGCTACAAGAAGCCTCTTAGGAAATGCATCTTGTGTGAGAAACGCGAAGGTTATAGGAATTTATGGTGGGTTATTTAAGTAGGAATGTCTCCCACACACTCGTGTGTTTGAAAACTTGGTTTGGAGAGGTTATGGAACCTTTAGAGGAAGTATGTCACTAAGAGTGGAGCTGGGAGGTTGTATAGCCTTGGCCCGCTTGCAGTTTGAGCTGTTTCGCTTGCAGTTTGAGCTGTTTCCCCGTGTTCAGATAAGGTGTGACTAGCCAGCTTCCTGCTCCTCCAGCCTCCTGCTGAGCCTTCCCTCCTCGGGAATTAGAAGCCAAAATAAACTATTTCTTTTCTTAAATTGCTTTTGCAGTGACATTCACACAGCAGCAGAAAGTAAATGAATACATACAGCTTACTGGCTGCATTTACGGAAGCCATGTGACAGATCTTGGCGGGAAGAAAGATAATAAAAGCAATTGAGAGCTCAAATAATGGGATGTATGCCAGTTATAGGGTCTTATATATCTCAAAGACCCTAAAGTTTGTAATATCAAATACTGGAGTAAATTCTGTACAGTTATTGTTAACCTACTTACTTTTTTTTTTTCCTTTGTCTTTTATTTTCTGTGTTTGGGTACTTTGCCTATGTCTATGTCTGGCACTAATGCAGGCAGTACCTATGGAGGCCAGAAGAGGGAGTCAGATTCCTAGAACTGGGGTTGCAGTGGTAATGAGCTGTCATGTGGGTGCTGGAAAAAGGTCCGTTCTCTTAACTGCTTATCCCTTAACTCCAGACCCTGACATTGATCCAAACCAACCTTTGGGTAGAAGGATATTTGAGACTGAGTTCGGGGTGATGCTTCCTCTCCACACTCCATGTTGATTTGAATGGGTCAGTTACTTAAAATGTGAGGGCTTGTTATGCTATGCACACTTTGAAAAAAAAAATACTGAATCATCACCCCCAATTTTCATCCTTGTTTGGGTCAACTTGAAATTATTACTGTATTTAGAAGGTAAACACTTCTGGCATATACATCACGAGAAAGGGGGGGTCCCTAGGAATTCCGGAAGCTGAGGGACATCTTCATTGTGAATGACAGATGCCAAGGAGGAGCGAACAGTGGTGCTGCACACCAACACTGGGCCCTGCCTTCCCTTTGGTGACCCACCTTGATGAAAGAGTACAGGGACTTCCCATAGAGCCTCTTGAAGTTTGCCCGGATGTCCAGCATGTCAATCTCTGCTCGAGAAACCATCACTCTGATGAGGGTGCTGTCGTCAGTACCTAAGCCCTGAGGAAGAGAGCACAGTCCTGCATGAGGTGATGCTCTTGGTCCAGCAAGGCAAGGTGAAGTGGTAGAGAGTCTGCTACAGCATCCTTTGCTGTGTGACCTGGGAGGCCTGAGGAACATCCCCATGCCTTACCTTGGGATGCAAGGCTGGACAGCTCACCTCTCCAACACGCTGTGTACTGACCAGAAGATATTGCTCTGCCTTTCCAGGGACAGGCTCTGGGCTGTTCTCATTCACAGTTCTCCTCCCCAACCCATGCGCAAAGCTTCTCAAGGTTCTGCTTAAACATAACAACCTGTCCTTTCTTCTTCCTTCCTTCCTTCCTTCCTTCCTTCCTTCCTTCCTTCCTTCCTTCCTTCCTTC
>NW_026593982.1:502304-552882 GCF_907164565.1 Psammomys obesus | reverse complement strand
TTCCTTCCTTCCTTCCTTCCTTCCTTCCTTCCTTCCTTCCTTCCTTCTTCCCTCTTCTCTCCTTCCTACCCCCCTCCCTCCCTCTTTGAAAGCCCTGGAAAACACTCTGTCTTTCGTATTACCATAATATTGGGATGGTGAACTGGTGTTTTCCGTCCTGTCTTATTGTTGGTGTTTTCTACATGCTTTTTCTTTAAGGACAGATATTCTTTAAGGGCAAAGATTCCCCACAGGTATGATGGTACAGGCCTGTGATCCCAGCACAGAAGTTCAAGGCCATTCTCAGCTACAGAGAACCCCAGGCCAGCCTGGGCTACATGAGAACTTGTCCCAGAACAACAACAAGAAGCAAAACCAAGCACTCAGGTTCCTGGTTTCCCGCACAGGGCCCAACACAGATCTGGGAACCTGGCTCTAAAGCAAGAGTATGCCGCCTTGGGGCACTCCTCCATCCGTGAACAGTGTACATGAACTGTATATACTCTGTATGCCTTGGTTTACCCACTTGTAAAACAGGACAGTTTGGGGCCCTTCTTAGGCTGTGGAGATAAGATTAAGCCATATATGTAAAGCCCTGGGATCAGGAATCCACATATCACAAGTGCACAGAAAACAGCACTCAGTACTCAGCATTAGTACTCAGTGAGGGATATATGACATGGAGATGAGTTAAATATTCTAGGGGAGGATTTGGCAAACTTAAGAAGATGAACAAAAATTATGCCACAGTCTTTCAAATGATAAAAGCAAAGGTATATACCTTCATGGATTTATAAAGCCGTTCAGCAAAATATGCAGGCTTGTTCCTCATGCACTTCACTGTGGAGAAAAGGAGCAAAAAAGTAAGCACAGGCCGATCCTTGGCCCAGTAGCCCTCCCCCCCCCCCGTTCCCAGGCATGTTTCCCTCCCCTTAATAAATCATCTCTAGCTAAAAAAAAAAAGAAAAGAAAAGAAAAGAAAAGAAAAAGGTTACAGGAAAAAAAAAATCCGAAAATAAAGAAAGGTGACAGTTGTTTTCCATTTCTACAAAGTCCTCAGAAATGTTTGCTAGAGCCACTGAAGGCACTTCCTGACATAGTCTGCACTCCGGAGCCTCTCTCACGTGGACAGAATCCTCAGCTTACTGACGTCTGGAGAAGTCACTCATGAAGGTCATCAAAGCAAGACTGGCTTATAGTTCCAAAACTATTTATTATTCATCTGCCATACAAAACAGTTATTAGGGAGCTGGAGAGATGGCTCAGCAGTTTTTGTTGAGGACTTGGGGTTCAATTCCCAGCACTCACAACAATTGCTCACAACAGGCTGTAACTCCAGTTTTAAAGGATTTGACACACTCTTCTGACCTCTTAGGGCACAAGGCATGCATGTAAGTGAAACATCCATACACATAAGAAAATTTAAAAATCTAAATGAAGCTATTAAACCCAGCCAATCACCCATCAGTTTGCCAGATACAATTAGCACGGCATTATCTTTCTCCTATAATGAAATAAAAAGGTGCCAAAGACAAAAGGCCATAAGCCCCCTGGCATAATAGCAGTCAAGTTGTACAAAATATTTCTATTTGGCTTTTTTCAGTCAGGCTCTCACATAGCCCAGGCTGGCCTTGAACTCACTATGTGGCTCAGGATGATTATGGACTCCTGATTCTCCACCTCCCAAGAGCTGGGATTACAGATGTGCGCCACACCTAGCTTTGCATATATTTCTTGTTGAAAGTTGTGGGGTGGCTCATGTCTATGATCTTAGCACTCGTAAAGCTAAGATAAAGTGATTGACACAAGCTCAAAGCCAGCCTTGGCTACTGAATGAGACTTCTAGAAAAAGAAAATTCTGGTTTCTTTGAAGACTCAGTTGTATCGTGTGAATGTGGTTTTTGTTTTGGTCCCAAGTGTGGGATGTGGGAGTGTTTTTTCACCTCGAAAGGCAGACTCGTGATCTTTGTTAGTTAAAAACAGACTCATGAGAGGAAATGTGATGTTTTGCTGGAAGCTGTCTCGTATGGGGGGCATAGAGTTTGTCAGCTGAGAAACGTGCTTGTGTGGACGCTGAGAAAAGATAAGTAAAAGCCCACACACAGTGAGATAACGCTTTTGCATCACTACGCTTTGCAACAGTTCACATCCTTTGCTGGGCTTAGTTTTTCTACACTTCATGTCAAAGAGAGAAAAGCACCGGAGAACTTCTCTCTGGCTGAGTCTTGCTGCTTCCATTGACTCATGCCAATTTGCCAGAATCTTGCTGTTTCTGCTGAATCACAGCTGCTGTTGATTCATGTTGTTGTTTGGTGTTGGTTACTTGACTGGATGGCCGGTATCGGGACAATGAAGGGTAAACTGGCCCCAAAGAACTCCATCTAAAAAGGTCCACAACTCTCTTTTCCTAATAAGCTTCTTTCTCCCCACCTCTGGCCAGAGGGTTGGAAGGGAGGTAGAAGCTTTTAAGAACCCTAAATACAGTAGGTTAGGGGGAAAATCTAAGCCTACAGTTCCCAGTACGCATGTGGCGCCTCTCAGCCATCTTTAACTCCCATGTCAGTTATCCAGCGCCCTCTTCTGGTGCACAGACATACACGCAGGCAAAATACTCACATGCATGAAATTATTTTAAGAAAACAGAAATTGACAATTCTGGAACCTCAGCTGGGTGTGGCGGCACGTGGCTATAGGTCAGGAACTTTGGGACGGAGGTGGGAGGATCACATTAACCCAGGAGTTCCAGACCAGCCTGGCCAACTTCCTGAAAATCCATTTAAAAAAATCTAGAATATACTCTCAGCGATTGAAGCAACTTTAATTTCAGAAAACCACCATTCGTACCTCCGCGACAACATCTGGACGCTAAGGAGGACCATCAGCATCAGGTCTGCAGTCACCAGCTTACCTATAGCCAGCAGGGCGTCTTCAAAGCTTCCGGATGTTTCAGATCTAATACTCTGTTCAATGTCCTTCTGGGAGATCCTTTTGTACTCATCGAACACTGCAGCCAGAAACAAAACAGTGTGATTCAGAGAACTGGGCTGGTGTGATGGTTCAGCAGCTAAAGGCACTTGCAGCCAAACCTGATGAGTGGTTGCCAGGAACCCACATGGTAGAAGAAGAGAAATGACGTTGGCAAGTTGTCCTCTGGTCTCCACACGTGATCAGTGGCATTTGCATACCCATACACATGTATGTACACACACACACACACACACACACACACACACACACACACGCACCTCCTCTCTAAATGAATAAATAAATAAATGTAATAAAAATTTAAAACAGAAAACTAAAATTTATGGGGAGAATGAATACAAGCTTACACAACTTTTTTTTTTTTTTTTCATATTTCAAGAACCAGTTAGTACTGTGGATGAGGACCCAGGCAGGATGAGGCCTGGTGGACTGGGCTCATCCAAGAGGAAGAATTCTGAGATCTTTGGAGAACAGCAGACATTCCCCTGGTGAGGACCTTGGTCCTCTATGTCCAGTGCAAAGAGTCTTTGAGGACGTTTGCTTTTTCTCTTCAGGAAAGGGGTCTGGTGGCTCACACCTGCAATGTCAGCACTTGGCAGATGGAGGCAGGCTCGGCAGGTCTTCGCTAGATTCTGAGTTCTAGGCCAGCCTGGACTAGAGACACTGTCATTTTGAAATGTCAGCCTCAGAAGTTCTTACCACTCTTCCATTTGGCTCATTAAGACAAGAAAAATTCTGCCTCCTCAAAACTGAGTCACATCTGGTAACAGCCGGTTGCAACTTTTAAGAAATTCGTCACATAATTAATTTTTTTTTAAATTTTAAAATATTGTCTCTTTCTGCCAAGGACTTTTGAATGTGATGAATATATTTTCTGCTCTTCTAGAGACGCCTTAGAACAGCTATCTCTTTTGTTTATCGCCTTAGTGTCCTTTGCTGACATACTGTCTTATCCCCATCCATGTGATTCTCACAGGTTGTCAGTAAAGAGACACCAATGTCCAGTGACTTACATCATCACCTCAGCTCAGCAGGCTTCCTCAGAGCAATGAGGACATGGTTTTCTTTCTTTTTCTATTTTTTTTTTCATTTTTCTCAGACAGGGTAGTGCATACCTTTGATCCCAGCACTCAGGAGGCAGAGGCAGGAGGATCTTTGTGAGTTTGAGGCCAGCCTGAGCTACACAGAGAGTTCCAGGACAGCCAGGGCTACACATGAGACTATCTCAAAACAAATGGTATGTAGTGGGTATATGGGTACTAACACGTGTGGACACGTGTGTGCCCGCATGTGGGAGCCAGAAGTTGGTATCAGGTGTCTTCTTATTCTTAATTCATTTTAATTAACTAATTTATTTTGAATGCACCTTCACTGTTGTGCCTGTACTGATGCACGCAAAGGACACTGAAGGGCATTGAATGTTTTCCTCACCATCTTACTGCTTTAAGACAGGCTCACTCAATGAACCGGAAGTTCACTGTTTCAGCTAGGCTGGCTAGCCAATTGACTCCTGGGAGCCACCTGTCTCTGGCCTCCAATGCTGGCCATACAGGCACATGCACTGATACCTGGGAGCATGGGATTCAAACTCAGGCCCTCCCGCTTGCCCAGAAAGCACTCTTTCCCACTGAGCCGTCTCCCCACTCCGCCTCCTTGTTTTTATTTTTTTTGAGACAGTCTTCACTGCACCTGGAGCTCACTGGCCAGCCTGGCCAGCCCCAGGCGTCATACTATTCCCAGCTTTCCTACAGGACTACAGGCACGTGCCGGAACCAGCTTTTCCTTTGTTCCCAGAAGCACCTTGATTTCTCTTCTCATGAAGGGGTTCAGACCTCCCTCCAATCTTGGGAGCCACTAATATTTTCCATTTTCCTTTTTGTCAGTGTGTATTTGCCCAGAATCCAAGAAGCTAATCAGAGCCCCCCCCCCCCACACACACACACTGTGTATTGGAGTGAGAGCTTCCAGATAGAAAATTATTCACAAACCTTAGTTTTGGCCATTACTGTTGGTTGGTAACAAGATTGTTCAGTTTCACTGCCTAAATAGTGCTTAAAATATTGTCTCTTGAGCAGAGGGTGGGGGTTGGGAAACGCAGGGGTGCACACCTTTAACCTCAGCACGAGGGAGGCAGAGGCAGTCAGATCTCTTAAGTTTGAGGTCAGCCTGGTCCATAGAGAGAATTCCAGGACAGCCAAGGCTACACAGAGAAACACTGCCTCAGAAGAGAAAAAACAAACAAACAAACAAACAAACAAACAAGTCTCTTGGTAACTTACAAACAGGTAATTTTTAACTGCCCAACGACAGACACACTTGGAATTGAAATTTCTTAGTAAATGCTTCCCAGGAGCTGAAGTTCTGGGAATGTGCCACAAGGGGGCGCTCACATTGTAACTAGGCACAAGGGCGCTAATAACATAAAAGAAAGCACACAGGCCCAAGTCTCCCGGTGGTGGCCTATGATTTACTAACGGAATAATTGCTTATTATTTTCTTTTTGCCACTGAGGAGAATCTAGAATAATTACAACTTGTAAATGTGTCAAACTTTGCAGTTACGACGTGTTTTCAATTTAGTCTCCAATTTCCCACAAGCTTTGTAACTCGGCGCCTGTGACAGGGATTACAGTGGTTCATAAAATGATGATGCCCATGATGGTGTAAAAAGCTCATCTACAAGACAAACTGCCCCACCGAGTCCTCATTGCTGTTTATAAGAAGACTCAGCCCGACAACAAATACTCTGTAATGGTTTAGCGCTGTTTCCCCGGAAAGAAGTTAGAAGCACATTGCAAAGTTTAGAAATTATCAGAGCAAATCAGGAACATCACACAAAGGAAATAAAAAATGAAATTACCCATGACTCATCTCACTCAGCGTAACCCTTGAAGAAATCTATCAGTGACGTTACACAGAAACAAGTATCAACATCAACTAACACTTATTTAGTTGGCTCCTCAGGTAGCGGAGGTTACTTTCTTATGTAACTTTCTTATGAATGGCCTGCTAGGGCAAGAAAGGACTACGACGGCCACTTTCCGGGAATAAGGAATGCTAAATTATTACAAACACATTGAGTAATCTGTCAGTTACTCAAATTAATTTTTCAGAATTGGCCTTCATTTATGTAATTTGATTCCCACATTTACAAGATAAAAATCTAACCGCTTAGGTTTTTTCTGTGCCATGGTGGGGGGAAGGTCATCAGTTGGAGTGGCACTATGATCAAGACACATATATATGTTAGGGATTATCAAAGAAGAAATGAAAGTTTTTTTAAAAGGCTATCAGGGGCTGGAGAGATGGCTCAGTGGCTAAAAGTACTTGCTGCTCTTCTGGAGGATCTGAGTTTAGGTCCCTTCTCAGCACCCATCTGGTGGCTCACAACTGTCTCTGACTCCAGTTCCAGGGGATCCAGCACACTCCCCTGATCTCCAAGGACACCAGACACACGCATTATTTACAGACATGCATTTAGTCAGAACATGCACACACATAACATAAAACAATCCTTAAAAAGCGAAAGGCTGTCAACCACTCCGTGAGAACTGCGTGAGTCAGTGGGCAGGCACACACCATGCAGCAGATGGTTCCGGTTCCGGGAGCAGAGGATGCTGAGGAATTTCACCTCGTCTGTCCCCCATCTCTTCTCTCCAGCCTCATACAGTTCCTGGTGACAAACAGAGCCTGAGTCAAAACCACAAAAAGGATGTGCTGGCGCCTGGGAAAATAGTTTTAAAACTAATAAGAGTCGAGCTCACTTGGTTTTATTCTGCTAGCCGGAAGGGCAAACGTGTACACACACACACACACACACACACACACACACACATACACACACACTCACATGCAAACTCAGCCCTGCACTTACTTTAACCTCACAATGGCACAAAAGCGACACACATTCAGTAGAGATCAGGCTTCACAATTTGCATTTTGATCTCTCTTTGAGGCAGCATACACAGTTTGGGACTCCCTCAGAATTCGGGCACCGAGCAGGGAGCCACGTTCCGCGTTAGCCACAAAAATCTCAAGGGCAGACAGCACGCACGCTCTGGAGGCCTTTGCTGCTAAGCTTCCCACTGTAGATGTATTTTCAGCTTACACGAGATTGTCACTACAAGGTAACACCGTCTCTCTCTCTCTCTCTCTCTCTCTCTCTCTCTCTCTCTCTGTGTGTATGCATGCACACGTGCGTGTTGATTCTGTTTTGCAGAAGACCCTGGCGAATACTCCACTGTGTCAATAAAGGAAAACAGATCTGACCCTGGCTTCTGGCACGAGAGCATGAGCAGTCATGCAGCCCCCAAGACGCTGTGAAGCCCGAGGCGCGCACACTCTACTTCTCTCTCTCAGAGTGCTCCACAGAGCCGCATGTTCCACACGTGGAGAGGAACCACTTCGTTGCTACGGCTGGGTGCTGGTTAACAATACAGGGACTGAGCACAAATCCCAGGTCTTCCGTGTCCTGGCTAGATTTGTTTGATGTTGTTTGTCGGTGAGAAGCAAGCTAGCTTCACCTGAGAAAATGCCTCTCTTGGATTACCTGCAGGTAGGTTTGTAGGCATTTTCTTGATTAATGGTTGATGTGAGAAATCCCAGCCCTTGTAGGCAGTGCCACCCTGGGCTGGCGGTGCTGGGTGTTAAAGGAAAGCAGGACGAGCCATGAGGAGCAAGCCGGTAAGCAGCCCTCTTCCATGGCCTGTGCATCAGCTTCTTCTGAGTTCCTGCCCTGCTCTGAGTTCCTGTCCTGACTCCCTGCAATGATCAACAGTGATCTGGAAGTGTAAACCAATCAACCCTTTCCTCCCCAACTTGATTTTTTGTCATGGAATTTCATTGCAGCAATAGAAACCCAGAAACATAACTACAACACTCCGTTATTTGGCCTGAACTCAAGCAGGGAGCTTTCTTCTGAGCCTCACTCTCCTTATCTGTAAAATGGGGGTCAAAATCCTAAAGTTGTATAAGAATTCAGTGGTATGTATGCCTAAGAAAAGCCTCTCGGGGGTGCTTGGCTCTTCCTGTAGGAACTCTTTCTAAGTTACTATTACTAACATTTCCTGGGCACAGGGACAAGTGTCAGGACAGCCATGAGCGTGCTGGGTGCCAGGACAGCGGCTAGCGTTTGAGAGTCACGTGGTGTTTACAGGTCCTACCTCAGGTTCTCTTCAGGGAAGTATGAAGAGCAGAGGCAGCTCCTTCCCTTCGAGAAAACACCTGAAATGCCTAGGGACTTAGCCCAGGCGCTGAGCACAGGCATAGCATGAGCCAAGCCCCAGGTTCGGTTCCCTGGCGACACACACACACACACACACACACACACACACACACACACACACGGCGCATCCTAACACACCTCAGCAGAAGAGGCTGCCCACTGATCAGATGAGGCCTGTCTTGGGGAAAACTTCGGGAAGGAAGCCTCAGCCGACTAACCTGAGCGTCCTGTTTCACAAGCGCATCGTCCAGGTAATTCCCCTCATCCCTGCCACCCTGAGGGGGAGACAAATAAGAGTGAGCAAGCACCCATGGAGATGCCAGGGGCCCTTAAGACAGCAGGCCTGGAAGCCCAAGGCACGGGAACGACATGCAGTAGGAGCTGGGTCCTCAGGGAAGGGGCTGAGACCAGCTTGCCCTAGGCCCCGGAAATGCTCCCAGCAGAGCGCGCCCTGCTGTGACTCCCGGTGTTGCAAGACTGTCTCTCCGGCAGAAGGGCAGTAACACATCCCCCCACACACACCCCCAGCCTTCATTCCCACCTCTGCACTGACCCAGCTGGCTCAGCCTTCTTAACTGGCCAGTCTTCAGTCACCAAGAGAATGCTGAACCTGAGGTGAAGAGCTGATACAATGCCAACCCCAAATAGATCCACCTCAGCAACAGAGGGCTAAGGGGCCCTATAGGAACACTAAGGAGTGACAGATAGGCACTGCCTTCCAGTTTGGTAGGCTATTCTTAAAAAAAAAAAAAAAAAAAAATTGTGTGTGTGTGTGTGTGTGTGTGTGTACAATCTGTACAAAGGTGCCTAAGAGGTCAGAAGAGGGCTCCTGGATCTGGAGTTACAGATGGTTGTGAACTCGGGGTTTACCTCAGGTCTGCCCTCTAGCCTTGCCTCAGCATAAACGTCTAAAGCACAGGAAGTGTCTCTCAATATCCCTGTAATCCGGTGCACTTAGCAACAGAGGTAGTAGGTACCAACTTGGAACATGTGAACAGTGAATTAAAGTAGAAGGAATGACTAGCCAGGGTCTCTGGAGGAGAAATAAGATACAGGAAGAGAGCGGCCGGAGAATGACGGCTGGGGAATACCCGTTTGGGAGGCTGGAAGGATGAAGGGCGGGTGAGAGAGATGGAGGGTGCACTCAATCGACTCAGTAGCCCTGTCAGAAACTGGGGTGGAGGAAGCCACGCACCGCGGACAGGGACACCAGGACTCGCTGGAACATGAAGGATGTGTCAGAGCAGATGTCGTCTTCAAGGCTCCTTCCGTATTCTACCAAGAAATTGAAAATGGGCATATCAGAACAGAGACCCGCCCGGCGCTGCCACGCTCTGGCGAGCTCTGTCCCTCCAAGCCAGCCTGCTCACTGGAGCAGCCCAGACCATGGTGCTGCCATGCGAGGTTCTCAAAAGCTGAACTCTGCGAGGCTCCAGCCTCCCCCAGGATCTCCAGGCAGTTAATGGTTGCCGGAGGATGGGGAGACAATGCCTTTATTGGCGTGAGCAGCAGTAAGGTACGTAACCCCTCAGCCATGCTCCTGTAGGCAATTCTAATGAAGCTCATGAACTCATAAAAACAACAGAAAAACTAGACTCTGGTGAAAATGACCCACATGCTCATCTGTCATAGTGGGAAGGGGCTGTCTCCTGAGCTGGTGGCAGGGCTGGAGTCCTTGCTTTCCTTCTGTCTGACACACTGCTCTGCGCATCTGAATGGAAGCTGTGGAAGGCTGCCAGCCTCACAGGACCGAAGCCCCCAGAGAGGTTCTAACAGATCTCCCCGAAGAGTGACCCCTTCGACAGCCTGCAGAGGCCACTATGGGGCCAGTGCCAGGGTCAGGGGGATAACTCCAAGTCCTGGGTGGGACTGCAGAAGCCAGGGAGGTCCTCGTGCTCAGATATAAGCACTAGGGGAACCAGGAATGTTAAACACAGGGCTGTTCCTTCAAACAGGGATGTATACCCTGGGACCTTCCCAGAGGGCTGCAAGCAGACCTGGTTAATATCCTGGTGACCTTTGTGCTATCTGTGTGGCCAGCCAGACTATGAGGGATCCTCCCCAGACCCTTGTCATGAGCTTGTCAATCTACAGAACTTATCTTTATGGGAGGTTTCACATGTACTCAGTCTGTGGACACATCTTTATGGAAGATGTCTCATGTACTTTGCACAGTTTTGATGTAGTCATATCTTAAGCTTTATCGTACACACAGGATTGAATTCATTATCACCAGGGAATTTTTCACCAAATTGTGCTATGTTTAAATATGACTAAAATAAACTACTTGGGGTCAAAGTTAGAACCAACACTTAGTCGTGTTCAACCAAACTGCCTTCTTGCCTCTCTCGGATTGTTATTTTGCTGGCTGTGGAGGTTGCAGAGAGCCTCATGGGGCTGAGGTCAGGATTAGGGAGCCAAATCCAAAACTTTCAGGGTTAGAGTGTAGCTCCAAATCCTGGGTGGGGCTGAGGTCAGGGTCAGGGGTCTAACTCCAGACTCTTAAAGTTTAGCTTCAACCTCTGAACACCAAGGAGGAGTCTCTACTGCATGACTGTTTTCTTCTCAGAAGTAATACACATTGACTAGGAAAATACAGGGATACAAGAGTTGGTGTGAGCCTAGAGCACTGACCTAGCTTGGGAGAGAGAGTCTGGGTTCCATCCCTAGCACCCTATAGCAGAAGTCTAAGATAAACGGGAGAAAACTGCACCATAACCTAATAGCTGAGAAATAATAGTCACTAGTCTTATTTCCAAGTCACAGGCAGCCCATGCCAGGGCTGGGAGGACGCTGCTTACGCTGCTGGTATGTCTGATTGATGCGACGGATCTCCTCAGGGGTACGAGAGGCCAGGATCTCAATCAGGCAGCCTTCATCTGTGCCAGCTCCCTAAATGCAAGGCCAGAGGTGAAGAGGGTGTGAGCCAGTGGATCAAATTAACATGTAATTTTTATGCACAGTTAAACAAACAGAACACAACTAAACTCGTAAATTAAAAACTGAGTCCCACGCTCAGAAAGAACGCAGGCACGCAGCTGCAGAGTGTAATGCCAGCACACCGGGATTCAGAAGCAAGGCCGGCCCAAGCCCAGCATGCTCACTGCAATCATTTTTAATAATGACACACACTTGCGGACCCTGAGTGCGCTCTATTGCTTGTCATAGCAGGTTAGGTGCGGTTTCTGCTCTCTGTGGTCCTGCTCTTTCCTCCGCCTCTGCTCTCTTTCTCTGAAGGTCAGAATGTTCTGGCAAAGACGTTGTGACCTCCCTGTTTCCTCAGGGCCTAGCCCAGAACCTTCCGAAAGGTGTAGGGTTTATGGATAAGCAAAGGAAGGTGGCTATGGTGTCATCCAGACTCACTTGCTGCCAACCAGCTATAGAGACCGCATGTGCACGCCTGGCACCTGGGGCACGCCTGGTACAGCCAGTCCCTCTCCAATCAGCCCCAGGAAGGAGCAAATGACTCAGCAGATTTGGGGGAAGCAATTTTTCAATGACAATTGCCATCCATGTTTCACGTTGTCAAGAGGGAAAAACCTGTCTCTCATCCTCTCTTTTCTGCCCATCTCTGAAGGGCTTGGCCATAGTTTTTTTTGTTTCATTCTTTTTATCCTAAGATTTTACGTTATGTGTGTGTGGGTCTGTGCCCGTGAGCCCAGTGCCCAAGGGGCCCAGAAGAGGATGTCAGACCCCCTGGAGCTGGAGGTACAAGTGGTTGTGAGCTGCCCGACGTGTGTGTTAAAGAACACGCTGCAGTCCTCCAAGAGAGCTGTAAACACTCTTAACCACTGAGCCGTCTCTCCAGCGGCACTGGCCGCGTTTCCGAGGGACAGCACCTCACCCTGTGCCCTGAGGACACCAAGAGTGCAAGGGGGACCGCTGACCTTCATGGCCCTCCGCAGCTCCTGCACGTCATAGAGCACCGTGGGCGTCATCAGCCCCAGGATCACCTGCTCAAAGTTGCTGCTCAGCTCCGACTTCAAGTCATCGAGCAGGTCCTGCAAGGAGAAGCGTCTCTCAGCTGCTGTGGTCACTCATGCCAGCCACTCTTTAAGGGGATGTCTCGGGCCGGACCACTCTGTCACACCAGAAGGCTGTTAAATACCTCCCGCTTTTCCAACTGTCTGAGACCAGATTTTATTTATTGACATCAGCCAAAACCACACAGTACAGCAATGGAGGAGAGTGTGGCCATTTCCCATTAAGCCAAACTTTGGTGGGATTTGTAAAACAATGCCAGTTTTCTCACTGAATTTTGTTTTGTTGTTGTTGTTCTCGTTAGCTTTTATTTTGGAATGCATATCTACCTTTCTCTTTTTTAAGTTTGTAATTACATTCATTTCTTCACGGGCAGAGATGTGCTGCAGCGTACAAGTGGAGGTCAGAGGACAGCCTGAGGGAGAGGGCGGGACCAAACTCGGGAGGCTGAGCCGGGCAGCACTTCTGCATATTTAGCCCTCTCACTGGCCCTGCAGTTTTGTTTGTGCATATGTGTGTGCACACACATACACATAACATACGTGTGTTTGCGGGTCTGTACCTGTGTATAGGTACATGTATGTGCTTGCATGCACACACAAGTGTGTGTGTGTGTGTGTGTGTGTGTGTGTGTGTGTGTGTAAAGGCCAGCTGTCAATGTCTGGTGTCCTCCTCGATTGCTCTCTACAGCTGACGTTTCTCACCGAACCTGGAGCTCACTGATTGGGTGGGTCAGGTTGGTTGCCAACAAGCCTCCTCCCCGGTGCTGGGATTTTATAGATGGCTTCTAGCATGCATATATATATATATATTTTTTTTTAACTGTGTAGCCCAGGCTGGCCTCGAACTCGTGATCCTTCTGCCTCTGCCTCCTTCAGCAAATCCTACCGGTGTGCGCCACCACAACCGGCTAGCATGCATATTTTTAAAAAAGATTTTATTGATTTATTATGTATCCGATGCTGTTTGCACGTACACCTGTATGCCAGAAGAGGGCACCAGATCTTATCATAGATGGTTGTGAGCCACCATGTGGTTGCTGGGAAGTGAACTCAGGACCTCTGGAAGAGCAACCAGCACTCTTAACCTCTGAGCCATCTCTCCAGCCCCTGGCATGCATATTTTTTATGATAAATCCGCAAATGTGGATTGACTGAATGCGCGAATGGATGAATTAGAAGTGCATTCTTCTTAGAGCACCAGAGGTTAGCTGGGCTCTGAGGTTAGCTGGGCTCTGAGGTCAGCTGGGCTCTGAGGTCAGCTGGGCTCTGAGGTCAGCTGGGCTCTGAGGTTAGCTGGGCTCTGAGGTCAGCTAGGCTCTGAGGTTAGCCTCCAGCGTATACTGCAGCGCCAGTTAGATGGGCAGCTCACACTTCGCTTGACTGTCCGTCAGTGCTGCTCCTCATTCTGTCTCCCCAAGGGTGGAACAGCCTACGGGGCTCTGGAGACAGTCTTGGTGACCGTCTGTCCATTCCCTACGGGAGTGCCCAGAGTTCACCTGTGGACGCTCTGGAGAGCAGCTAGTCAGCTCTGCCCTGCCCATCCCTCCCCACCTTGCCCAGCAGTGTGGGGCCCTCATGAGAAGCAGCTTTAATCTTCCTGGCTGTGATATCTCCCAAGATGCATTGGACCCGAAGTCACTGGGCGCCGATGGACAGAGGCACTCTTCGGCTGGTTCCTCCTCTAAGGTTCTCAATAAATACGCACAAGGGTTGGGGTGCTTTTCATGGTCATGTGAAAAGATTGAGCTGAGTAATTCTGCTGAAGAAGTCATTGTAAACAGAGACAAGATTTGGGATCTGGACAAAATCTGAAGCATGCCGGGGGAACAGTGAGTTTATAAGCGGCCATGCACGTGCATGCAATTACACAGAAAGCCCCACTCACCAGAGAGTGAAGGGTCTAGAATTGAAGGTCTCTTGAGCAAAGGAGTGACGTCTATCTAAACCTGTTTTTATATGGAGGAGCCATGGCACTAAATTCCAGGAAATTACAGTGAAGATGAACTAGACTTTTTCTAACTATTTCAATCAGGGGTCTTCAACCTCAGGCCCTGAGGAATAGCTCTGCAGGTACACCTGGTACTTCACAGTGCTTCTGGTTGAGCACACACAACACACAAGGACTTGGGTGGGAAGGAACCCGGCTTAGCCTTGAGCCTTTGGGTCGACAGCTCCCTAAAACATGGGGTCTCAAGTATTGAACTCAGGGAATCAAGTTTAGGGGCAAGAGCCTTTACCCGTTGAGCCATCATTTTACATCATTCTTTTTAATGAACGCACACTTGTAATACTAATGGGCTCAGTGTGGCATTTCCAGAACATGTAGTAATCAAGGAAAGTGGCACCCCTGTGGCCTCAGATGTTTGTCATCTGTGTTAGGAACATTCAAAGTCCTCTCTACTCGCTATTTTGAAGTATTCTATTACCTGTCACCCACAGTCACGCTACCATGCTACAGAGCCTTAGGAGTCATACTCTCCTTTGCCACTCCCCTGTACCCATTGTCTTTTCTCTCTCCCTCACGTCCTCCACGGTCTTCCTAAACTCTGGTAACCCCTAACTTCACAGATCATCTTAAGGTTCTGGGTCACTTCATGAGTCTAGCTGGGGTTGGGGTGGGCAAGGGAGCTCTGCTTCCAGGACGCCTGACAAACCCCTGGTCACCTGCAAGGTCAGGAGAGACGGGGCCTACCCTGCCGATGTTGCTCTTGTAGGCAGTCCTGATTTCCTGGCGCTGGGCAGTGTTTCGGTAGGCCAGGACTCCGATAATGGCATCTTCATCAGTACCTGGGGACAAGATGGAGACAGCAAGGGGCAGTGATTGGCTGGCATGATAAAATGGTCCTCCCGTGACTGGAGTTACCTCACGAGGGCTGAATGTTTGATAAGAAAAGAAAGCAAGAATGGCGTTTGCCTATAACCCCAGGAAGGTCGAGGCAGGAGTTCATCTCACAGCTGGATATTGTTGTGTTTGCGGAATTTTGTTTGTTTGTTTCTTTATTTGTTGGAAAAAACAGCTGGAAGATGGGGATGGTACCGCAGGGAGAAAGTTTTAGATGTGTGAGTTCAGTCATTCTACACAAGCTTAGAGATCCAGGAAAAGGTGAGATGGAGACTTACAGAACTCCCAAATGCAGCCTTCACTGCTCTGCGCCAGAAGAGCCCTGCCTGCTTTGAACCCTCAGATCAACTTTGAGTTTTTAAAAAGATGCCCTGCCTTCCTCCAGAAAGATCTTCCAAGCCATGCAAACTGTGGCCCTCCTACCTTCGCTGGACCCACACCTGCTTTTAACGCATCCATTACCACAGGCATTAAGGATTTTTCCATAGGTCTGTAAAAACATTCTAACTACATTCTTCTTTGGCAGCTAGGCTCATCTTTCCTCATAGAGAAACTCACAGCTCATCCCTTGCCTGCTCAGAAACTTGTAATGGCTCCCTGGGGTCAGCTGGGGTCACAGGGCTGCCCTCTGGGCACTCTGCCTTCTCCCGCTCTCTGAGGTCTGTACCCACAGACAAGGAGAGTGGGCAGCCAGGCGTATAGTTTCGCTCTTTTTTGTTTGTTTGGGGCTTTCCTATGTAGCCCGGGCTGATCCTGGACTCTCAATCCTCCTGCCTCCCCAAGGTGGGGATTCCACATGTATGGTGTACCCTGATCAGCATCTGCTCTGGAGTATCTCTGCCTTTCCTGCTGGCACTGTTGATCACTCTCCCAAACCCTCCATGACCACCAGCCTAACCATTTGCACGTGCCCCCCATTTAGCATACTAATTCTGATACCTGTAGTTTCCTGGCTCCTGTCTCATGGCCACCCCTCCATGGCTGTAATTCAGTTGGCTTTCTTGGGAGCCTTCCTAGGACCTCCCTTTAGGACCTGCCTCCTCCAGAAGCTCCCCCTGCTTTGCAGCTTTTTGGAATGCACTGTGATTGCTCCAAGCCTCAGCTCAGCTCAGCTTCCTGAAACATATTCTCTTTTTCAGTTTATTAAAATTTGACTCACCCCCTCCCAAGGGCATCTCAAATTCCACACCTCCAAGGTTTGCCTGGTGATCTGCATGAAAGTGAGCGCCTCTCATCGAACCACAGTTTGTTTGTTTTTGTTTTTTTTTGGGGGGGGGTTGTTTGTTTTTTAAACAGATTTGTGCATCCAAGCTGTCTTCAACTGTGAACTCCTAATCCTCCACCTTTACTGGGGGTCAAACACAGGGCTTTGCAAAGGTTAGGGAACTCTATCAACTGAGACACAATTCTAGCCCCACAGAAAGTACTTACCCATGCCTGGCAATGTTTTAAACTTTATTTTAAAGTGTGTGTGTGTGTGTGTGTGTGTGTGTGTGTGTGTGTGTGTGTGTATACATGTGTGCATGCATGCTTGCAGGTGCCTGCAGAGGCAAGATGCATTCCATCCCTGGAGCTGGAGTTACACACAGTTGGAAATTGCCTGATCAGGGTTCTGGGAAGAAAACTTCAATACTCTGAAAGAACAATTCATGCTCTTAACTGCCGAGCCATCTCTCCAGCCTTCCTATGCACCCTTAGCTGTACTACCCCAGCCAGCACCCATGAACTCCTGACCACCAGGACTAGGTTTTACAATCCTTGTCTCCTCCAAAAGCTTACCTCATCAGCCCCACATCAGCAGGCCCTGAAAAGGGCCTGGTCATGCCAAATGTGTCCTGATTCTTTGCCTTGGGGATTCTGGACACTTTTCTCCACACTCTGGACTATAACACTCTTGTAACACTCAGAATTAAAATCAGACCAAAGGAAATGGTGGTGGGCCCTACCTCATATTTTCTACATATTTACACAAAGAAAAACGAGAAGGCTGCATATGTTCAGGACAACATCCTTTCAGAGGTGAGGCAGGGTCACGGTGCACAGACAAAGCTAGATTGTCGGAGGTTGCCCATCTGCAGTTTCCCAGACTCACAGGTTCTGACGGCCTTGGGACGTCGGCTCACCTCCCCGAATCCCTTCATCTCCCCACATCCCCCCACTCCCCACACCCTGCTTCCATGAACAGGCCCTTGGGATTAAAAGCCAGCAGTCCCCGTGAATCCTTTGCCTTGATATTAGCCAATAATTGCCGCGCTGGTAGTTGTTAGCAGCAGACAGTCTAAGGAAAATGGATATGAGATAGAAAGACTTAGGAACGAGGTCTCATTGCCAAGTGTCTTTACCCAAATCTCAGAGATTCTCAATGACAACTAGGAACTGGGGATACTTCTCTCTCTACATGTCCAACGGGCAAAGCCTTGAGACAGAAATCTGTCCAGAGGGGCTGGCAGTGTACCCTGTACAACTGGACCTGCCCTCAGGAAGACAAGTTCATGGCCATGCCCTGGCACACATCCCTGCCTGCTCACATACAACCCCCGCCTGCATGTCAGCACTGACTCAGCTGCACAGTCAAAGTAGCAGCCCCAAACAGAGGCAGAACAGGAGGTGATGGAGCACTTAAGAGGCAGGACTGAAGAGCGGGAAGTTAGGCCTTTCGAAGACATACTCATAAATCATTTACTCCTGGCCCCTCTTTTCTCTCTCTCTCTCTCTCTCCTCTAGAAATAATATGAATTACTTTCTTCTTGATGTGCTCTCTAATCACAGGCCCCAAAGTAATGAACCAGCCAACCTGGATTTGATATCCCCAAAGCTGTGATTCAAAATGAACTTTTCCCCTTTCTCAAAAAGAGAAAGATGATTAAGATGATTATCTTGGGTATTTTGTTATAATAACAGAAAACTCAGTACAATCACACCCTCTCATCCAAATTGTCTTGAGTAGAAAATCTGTTACCATCATTGTTGTTCTTGTTTTTGATGTTGTTTTGTAGTACAGGGTATTGAGCCCAAGGGCCTTGAGCATGCTATGCAAACCACTCTACCAACTGAGCTATATCACCAGCTATCTCCCCATCATGTTTACCTAAAAGGTGACCTTTTAATGAAAACCCTGCCCACGGTACCTTCTTCAGGACTGTGTGTGACACACCACATTCAGGACCGTTCGCACCCAGAAAGATGCTTACCAAGTCCTTTCATGGCCTTCCTCAGGGCCTGGGCATCTTCAACTGCATTGAATCCTGAAGCAGCTTTCACGGTTCCTCCTTTGGTTGCCTGAGTGCACAGAAAATGGCATGACTGACAGGTGACCTCTCATTCAGAAGCCCAGGCTCTACTCTAGGTGCCAGGGCAGCAGCTGCAACCACAAAGGGTGAGGCTGTCACTCTGGAGCCTTCTCTGGGGAAGGCAGGCAGAGAGCACACCAACAAATACACATCACATAAACAGCCTGGTGTGAGAGGTGCCTCGAAGTAAGTGGAGTCCTGAGGGGCTGCAGGAAGGACTGCCATTTAAGCCGAGTGATGGTTCCTGCGAGGCATCTGGCCATTCAACAATGAAGGGTGAGGGTGGGGGTGCTACAAAGCAAAGGCTCTCCCAAAGGCCCCAGGGCCACAGCTAGCTTTGAGGAAGCTAGGAACCAGTGGGAAGAAGTTGGTCTAAGAGAAATCACACAACCTCCTGTAAAGCAGTCTTTAAAAAAAAAAAAAAGGTATGAATTCAGTCAAATTCACATCTGTAGAGCCCAAAACCAACTTGCTGTAAATATAACGCACAGGAAATGCCAAATCAATAATGTAGCTTCTTGAATGGACAAACCGCCAGGGAGATTGGAAGAGAGAGGAAGAAGGAAGTGACAGTTCAAGAGGTTAAAAAGACACGTCAACCTCCAGCTGGGCGTAGTGCTGCACACCTGTCGTCCCGTCCAGCCCTTGGGAGGCTAATGTAGGAGAATCAAGAGTTCACGACAAGCCTCAGCCACATACCAGGTTCAAGACCAGCATAGGCTAGAGGGAAGCCCTGTCTCCAAAACCTAAACCCCAAACCAAACAAACACAAGAAAAAAAAAATCACAACAGTTCTAAGACACTGGATGTTTGATGTTTCATGGCACAGGGAGTCAGTTCTAAGATGCTCTGGCCTGACAGCTTTGCTAGGCTGTGACTGCGGCTTACATCCTCAGGTTCACCTTTATACAGCTGACTCACAGGAGGATAGTATCTGCTTCAGAATAAGGGTGGAGGAAGTGCAGATAAAGAAGACAAAAACGGAGTCCGAGTTAGTAATTAAACAAAATGGTAGGAAGCTAGTTAGACACAGGAGGCTGGGGGGGTCACTGAAGAGAGAGGCCCTCTCTCGTCAGCTTCTCACCCAACTCAGGGTCCCTGTTAATCCACTAGGTTTCAGGGAAAGGGGATATGAAATCACCCCCCTTTAAGATGTAAAACATCAAACGAAGGAACAGCAACAGATGGACAAACCAGGGAGGGAGACGAAGCAAGGCTGGTGAAGGCCTATCAAACAGCTGCTCTTTCCTCCTGGCAAAGACGGCAATTTTTAAATGTATGTAGGTATTCACGTGTGAGCGTGCAAGCAGAAGCCAGCACTGCCGTCAGGGTTTCTTCAGCTACTCCATCATGTTTTCTAATTTAAAATTTTATTCCTGTGTATCGTGGGTGGGTGCCCAGGAAGTCCCGAAGACGGAGGCAGGTCTTTTGGAGTAGGAGTTGGAGTTGGAGTTGTGCGCCGCCAGCTGTGGGGGTTAGGAGCTGAACTCAGGACGCTTCAAGGGCAACAAGAGCTCTTAACCTCTGAGCCATCTCCCCAGTACCATTTTTTGTTTGTTTGACACAGGCCAGGACCTCTCACTGAGCTCACTGATTGGCTAGACTGCCTGGCCAGCAAGCCCCCAGGGTTCTGCCTGTCTCTGCCTCTACCTGCATTACAGCACACATTGGGGCACCTGCTTCTTACATGGGTGCTCAAGCTTGTATGGCAAATACTTTACCGGCTGAGCCATCTCCCCACCCAATGTGAATAATGTATACTCACATTAACATTAATATTATATCATATTACATATAATTAATGTTAATTATATAATATATAATATGTTATATTATGTATAGATTATTTTTCCTTTTTGAGATGACAGACAGAGTCTCTAGTCCAGGCTGCCCTGGTCTTGAAACGAAGATGACCTTGAACTTCTGACCTTCCTGCCTCCAGCTCCTGAGTGCTGGGATACCAAGGGCGGGGCAACACACCTGGTTTACGAGGCTCTGGGGATTAGGAGGACCAGGCTCAAAGTTGCACAGAGTTTACGCAGGCTGCTGTGGAGTTAAGAGGTTAGGCAACAGTTCAGGCTAAGGCTGCAAGTGGGAAATGATGCTGGTCAGGGTGAAATAAGAAAAGGTTGAAGCACGTAGTCAGACTCCACAGTTTTTTCGAGTGAAGGCTGCATTATTTGCTGTTGGATTAATGTGGAAGTGAAGGCAGAAAAAAAAAATCAAGGATGGCTCCAAGTTTCGGAGCAATACTGAGAGTGGTGTCACTTATTCAGAGTGGACACCAAGGCAGGCTGTCGGATGTGACATGACGGGGGGTAAAACTTCAGCTTTTCAAATACTGCCTGTCGGGCATCCATGCTCAGCACCCATGTACAGTGGTCCACAGAACAAGTCTAGAGGTCAACCTAAAATAGCACATTTAAGGTACAACAGCACTGGGTGAGCTTGCTGAAACACCACAAGGAGAAGTGATGTGCGAGGGCAGAGGTACTGGGACCGGCCTGGGTTTCTCAGTCCGGATACACCCAGCAGATCCTGACAGCCCATCAAGCACAGTTGAGAGGAGTCTCCCCCCCCTGGAGATATAGGGAACCCCACAATGGGGGGCAGAGGAAGTGGCCAGCGGCTGCTTACAGCAGAATACAACAGTTAATACTGCCACGCTGTCAGCCTGACAACACCTAGAATCATGTCACAGAGAAAACTCGGGAGATGCCTATGCCATTCCATGGCGGCCTGGGCAGAAGAGAGCTGAGAACCTGCATCCAGCAATGGTCCTCACCACCATCACCACCACAAATTACCATCATCTCCATCATCATCACAAACACAACTGAGGCACAATGCCTCATAAAATATAGTAGTGCCATTCTTTGATCTCTCTTATGCTGTTTATTGACACAAGCCAGCGGGCTGCTGCTGGAGATGAAATCAGATCTAGCATTTGTATAAGCTGACAAGGACAGTGTGGGACAGAGCCAAGGGTGCTCATGATTTATTTAATCTGATATGAGGACGTGAACAGGCCACCTAAGGGAGGACAGGAGCTTTATACTCTACAGTCACTCTCACAAGCCCGAATTGAAGCCTGTATGCCAGGCCACTCTGCACTCTCCAGACCCACTGGAAGTCCTCATCTGCCATGAGGCATAGGCCTCAGCTATCTCTACTCAGATGTCAGTAACTCCTGCATGCCCAACCGAGGTCAGGAGACATCAACTCCTAGCACCGCCAGTTTTCACGTCCTAACCCTCAGGACCTCAGAGCATTCCCTCAGCTGGAAGGTGGCTGCTGCAAATGTATGGTGTCAGAAAGAGGTGCTGGTGCAGAGCGGGCCCTGGCCCCAACGTGGCTGGTGTCCTTATGAAGAGAGAGACCACAGGGCATGTGGCAGTGAGGGCAGGCAGGGCAGCGCATATGGCAGGCGCTCTACCCCAAGCTACACCCTCGGCTTTCAGAATGAGCGTTTCCTGAGGTTCTGTGGGATTCCAGTATTGAAAGTTTCTGGGTGGTTCTCAAACACTGAGTGAAAGTTGAAACTACACTGCTGACGAAGCTGATATAAGATGAAAATTAATGTCTAACAAGAGGAATCGATAGAAGGGTTTGCAAGGATGGTTATTTACTTATTAACATTCCACACAACTCTTCCTTATTCTAGAGGAAAGGTTAGAGCCTTTTCCCTTGCTATTCTGATGAGTGTGTCTGTATTGATCAAATTCCGGGGCACAATGCACAATTATCTTTTCAAGGACGATGGGAAGGGATGGCGTCCATCCATGACAGGAAATCTTGTAGTGGCAACAAGGGAAACATCGCTGTGCTGGCTAGTTTTATGTCAGCTTGACTGACACAAGCTAGAGTCATCAGAGAAGAGAGCTTCAAATGAGAAGATGCCCGTATAAGACCAGGTTGTAGGGCATTTTCTTAGTTAGTTATTGATGGGGGAGGGACCAGGCCATTGTGGGTGGTGTCTTCTCTAGGCTGGTGGTCCTGGTTCCTGTAAGAAAGCAAGCTGAAGCCAGGTACAGTGGTGCACACCTGTAATCCCAACACTCAGGAAGGCAGAGCCAGACTCTGTGAGTCTGAGGCCAGCCTGGTCTGCAGAGCAAGTCCAGGACAGCCAAGGCTACACAGAGAACACCTGTCTCAAAAACAAAAACAAAAACAAAAACAGAAAGAAAGACAGACAGCAGGCTGAGCTAGCCACGAGGAGCCAGCCAGTAAGCAGCACTCTCCACGGCCTCTGCATCAGCTCCTGCCTCCAGGTTCCTGCCCTGTGTGAGTTCCTGCCCTCACTGCTTTTGATGATGAACTGTTATATGGAAGTGTGTGTGGATTAAACCCTTTCCTCCCACCATGTTGCTTTTGGTCAGGGTGTTTCATCACAGCAATAGTAACCTCTACTAAGACAGTCACAGAGGAAAGAAGGACAAGTGAACGCTAGAAGTAGGGGCCATGCTACAACTGAGAAAACGGTATTGCTATTATAGCAACAGGGAAGATGTGCAGATGAGAAGGCTCGGAGTATAAGACGATGAATAGTGCTGGGCACTGAAAAGGACCGCAGGTGCAGCCACACGGATGCAGCCACACAAGTACAGCCACGAAGGTGCACTGAAAGACAACAGTGCTCAGAGGAAGAGGTCAGCATTCACACGCTGACTCAGCCACCTACCTATTCAGAACCTCTTTGAGTGGGGAGAGCAGGTGGGCCAGCCTAAAGCAGCACAGATCAGCTTCTGCCTCTGTGCTGAACTTCACATAACTCCCAATGGGACCCAAGCCCAGACCTGTGTCAAAGACCAGATCACTGAGTCCCGAGAAACCTGATTACAGCTGTAAGCGGGAAGCAGATGGCAAGTGGGGACTGCTAAGGAGCACCCCTCTAGGGTGCTCAAGATGGCTCAGAGGGTTATAGGATTCTTGTCATTTAAGCCTGATGACTAGGGAACCCACGTAATGACAAGAAAGAACTAACTGCACAGAATTGTCCTATAACCTCCACACAAATGGCATGTGCTCTCTGTCCCAAAATAAAAAGAAAACATCCTTCCTGGTGATCCTACGATGATGGGCTGTCCTGAGTGATCCCCTGCAGATGGCAGGACATGGCTTTCTTCTGAGTTTGCCTAATTGTTCTGAAGTGGACAGTTCTGTTTTGCAGAGAGAAATAGCATTACTTGTTTCTACATCCTCAGGATGTTAGGCATGGGAGGGAGTCTGTGAATTGATTTTCAGGGTCGAGCTACCACTTTAAAATAAATTTAAATGATGACAGAAGTGGATGGGGGGAGAAAGGGCCAGGCTAGGTGGTGCAAACCTTTAGTCCTAGCGCTTGGGAGGCAGAGGAAGGCAGAGCTCTGTGAGTTTGAGGTCCATGTAGTCTACATTGTAAGTTCCAGGACAGCCAGGACTATGTAGAGAGACCCTGCCAGAGAGACAGAGACTGTGAAAGATAAACAGACAGAAAGAGAGACACACACACACACAGATAGAGAGAGAGAGAGCTGCCTTATCATGTCTTCCTGCCCACTGCTGAACAAACAGAGTTTTGTTTAAGCTACCTAAGTACACAGCTTGTGCCTGCCTGTGGCTGGCACCACGTGGTTGAAGCACTTACCATGGCTGCAAATCAGTTTCAGAGTTCAGTCACCCCCGCAGAAGCTCCTGTGAGAAAAGCAGAAGAGAAATTACTGTGACCAGGGATGTGGCGTTAATTGTCAGTTAGGTTTCCATGTTTGCATGAAGCTGAGCCAAGAGGAAATGATACACGATTTCGTCAAAAGGTCACCTGTGGGAGAGCCAGAGCTCCCGGACCAGGCTAATCATTAAGGAGATGTGAGCAGTTGGGTTTATTACGCCAATAACATGCTTCCTAATTGTGCTTCTGTTTGGAGACGCACTGAGCCATTGTGCTGCCTGGTTGGGTGAAGAGCTGTTGGTGACCCTCAGGACAGATAGGGGTTCTGAGCTGTACACTCCTGCAGGTCAGAAGAGGGCGAGAAGAGACAAGCCATCTGAGTCAGGAAACCAAGGCACTCAAGACTGCCCACTGTGTGCGCATACACGTGCGTGTACGTGTATGAATGTGTTCGCATGTGCCTGCCTCCTCTGCCTGTGTAATCAGGTATGTGTGCACGTATGTACCTGCATCTGCACAGACACGTGTTTGCATCCAGGTCTGCATACATAATGTGCAGATATCCTTCTGAGCGTCTTTACAACCCACCCAGCACTGGACTCTGCTTATTCCCAGATGCTGTTTTTTTCCCTCCTTCTCCTGTACTCTTCCTCCTCTTCCTCCTCCTTCTTATTCTTCTCTCCCCCATCCCAGGGTGCAAGGAACTTCCCTTCACTGATACCTCACATATTCACCCTTGTCCTCAGTTTCCAGTTCCCCCTCCTTCATCAGAAAAGCCTGAGTGCGAGATTTTTACCAGGTGCTCACTTTCTTTCGTGGGGTTCTCTTATGAGGATTAGGCTTACTGCCTCTGGTTCCCATATCTAAGTCATGTGGACAGCGCACCTCAGCACGCACAGAGCCATCCTGGAAACAATGGTTTGGACATATGGAGCCTGTGACAGAAGCGGAAGCAGCTGGGTGGAACACGCTTGTAGTCCCATAACTCAGGAGGCTGAGCTCAAGGCCAGCCTGGGCCTCACAGTGAGACTCTGTCATAAGAAAACACACAGCAGGTCCAGCATGTAGCTCAGTTAATAGATGCTCATGCAGCACGCAGGAACTCTGGGTGTGAGCCCCAGCATGGAACAGAGCCAGGCACGGTGGTGTGAGCCTGTAATCCTAGCTCATGGGGGCGGGAGGGCAGCAGGAAGATCAGGAGTTAAAGGTCATTTTCAGCTACACAGTCACTTTGAGGTCAGCCTGAGATGCCTGAAACCCTGTCTTTAAAAAAAAAAAAAAAATCAAATAACAACTTGAATCAGTAAAACTAAACATTAGCACTTCTAAACTAAAGCAAGGGTCTTAAGAGATGGCTCAGTGGTGCCTATTGCTTTTGCAGAGGACCGGAGTTCAGTTCCCAGCATCCAGGTTGGGTGGATCACAGCCATCTATAACTCCAGTTACAGGGGAATTGATACCCTCCTCTGGCCTGCCAGGGCACCTACACAGTGACGTTATACACACACACACACACACACATAAAATAAAATGAAGAGAAATTAAAGCAAGATTTTATTAGCTAGTGACTGGTGGAGTTATGAATCATCTCATTCATCTAGCATGTTCATGAAGCACCTCTGTACAGTACTGCTTCTAATTTATGGATAACACAATGGACACCACAGAGAGCCTGCTCTCAGTGAGCTCATGGTCAGCCAGGATAGACAGGAAAAAATAAAGATAATTTCAGATCCCGGTAAGATGAAAATATAACACAGGAAAAACAACACAGAGCAGAAATCAGCAAAGCACATGAAAGATCACAGGTCTGATTCTGCCTCTGTAGCCATTTTCGAACAAAGGATGAAGGGCAGGAAGGGAAGGAGGAAGAGGACGAAGATGATGCAATCATGGTATGTAAAGATTTTTATGACATTCAGGCTTCAGGGAGAACAAGTTTGTCTCACATATTGTCTTTGGCTTAAAGGTACCTTCTTCCATAGTGAACTGTAGCCAAACCTATACTTGTAACAAACAGCTGAGTCCCAGCCAGTTACAAGCAGTGACTGCTCTGACTGTCTTCTGATGAGACAGATGAGAGCTGTGGCCACTCAGGTTGTCTCTTGTAGCTCACTTCCCTTTTCTGTCCATCACTTCCCTTCCTTTCTTCTGGTTTGAAGTAAACCTGGTGCTGTAGAATGGGCATATGATGGTCCCTGGTCTGGGCTCTGGCCTGGTTCCAGGATCACAAGCACAGCCCACGGAGGTGTGCAAAGCTAGCTTCCTTGCTCATTTGTCTTTAACGTGAATGCTGTTATGAACAGGGTACCAGGAAGGAACAGGCCTGATAGGATAGCCCAGAAGCACCTCTGAGGAAATGCCATCTAAGCTGAGGGAAGAGCCCCAGCTGTCCTTAAACTCCATATATAGTCAAAGATGACCTTGAATTGACCCTCCTGGCTATAACACCATACCCCCCCCCATTACAACCCCATATATCTGGTACTGAGGATTGAACCCAGAGCCTAGTGCATCCTGGGCAGGCATCCTGCCTACTGAGGTACAACACCAGCTCAGCTGAATGAGGCGCCACTGAAGGGTAGAGGCAGCCTCTCTGATCCAAGTTCCAAGAGAGAACTTCCAGGTGGAGGGAACAGTTGTGAAAAGCCCCTGAGGCAGAAATGAGCTAGTGTGGCCAGTGACTCTATGGATCATAATAAGACACCCATAAAAGGGAGGGGAGCACAGGAAACCGCACCCCCATCCATTCCCCCACACCTGCCCTCTGTGCTTGCTTCTGAGACTCATCTTTTATAATCATGATTCGTTCAGCAAACTCGTGGCCTGAGTTCTGCAAGCCATTCCTGCAGTCAAACACAGGAGCCCTGGGATCCCATGGTTTATTGCCTGTAGGACAGAAGCACTTCTTGGGCTTGGGGATGGCATGTGGCATGGGCAGTGTGATGGGACAGAGCCTTTAGCCCTTAGCGGTATTGGAATTGTGTTGAGATGAAGGGTACCCACTTGGAATCAAGAAAGAACTGAAGAGTTGCTTGGTGTGAGAACCCACCACCCCCACATTCTGGAGCCTGGCACTCAACTGACAGGTTGAATGAGAAAGAACGGCCTCAGGAACACTCCCAGAGCCCAGGTTTCTCTAGCCTTCTCCGCCCCTCTAGTCTCTTCCCAGTTTGACTTTCCCAAAGTCAGTCATGAAAACCAGGCTTCTAGAGTACCCCACCTCCAAGTAAGCCATAGGGCTCAGAACCTTGAGTCAACTTTTCCTGTGTTTCAGAGTAAGAGCTGCCCATAAGGAAATTCTCTTATCTCTTTTATCTGGCAGTAAATCATGTGAGACTCACAGAAGATGGCTCTTGCACCACACTCAGGAAAAAGGAATGCAGCAGAGTCCAGGAAACATCCCAGCAAGAGGTCTTGCTGGCTCTCCCACTGAGATAATGACCACTGATCAAGCCTTCTTCACACCCATCCATTCTTCACGGAACCTAAACGTAAAATCAGAATTTTCCCCAGGCCGGGCGTGACAGCATATACCTTTAATCCCTACTGCTTAGAAGACAGAGGCAGGCAACACTCTCTGAGTTTGAGAGGAGCCTGGTCTACATAGTGAGTTCTAGGACAGCCAGGGCTACACAGTGGGACCCTGTCTGAAAACAAAACAAAACAAAACAAAACAAAAACAAAAAACAAACACACAAAACTCAGAATTTTCTTTGGGTATTCAGGGTCTTCATTTATGAAGACTTGAACCTCATATAGAACTTGGGTTAAATAAATGTGCTGAGCCTGAGTCACACTTCTTGTTATAGGGCTGTTGGCTCTATCACATCTCTCTGCACTGTACTATCTGGCATCAGATGTGAAGAGTTCAAGGCCAGCATGGGTTACATGAGATTTTGTATCAAAAACAAAAGAAAAAACAGAAATGAAAGCAAGAGCTCTGGGGAGACACAAGACAGGACTTAAGAGCCTGAGCTTAGTCTCCAGAGCTCATGCATGAAGAGGTGCCGGCACTAGGACAGCAGAGACAGGCAGGTACTTGGGCGCCATGGCTGGCTAGCCTATTCTACAGGGTTGATGAAAAACCCTGTCTCAGAAAAAGGGTGGGCAGTACTGGAGGAACAATATAAGAATTTGTCTTTTGACCTCCACATGAACACACACAAATAGGGAGCTATTGAAATGAAAAATTAGACCATGAAGCCCGTTTGGCTGTGAACCTCAGAGGCACTTCTGGGGTAAAAGTTATGCTTGGAAGGGATGAAGCACTGATGAGAACTCTGATCTGCAGATATCACATGTAGGAGGAGGGCCAGGCTGAGAACGCTGACACTCGGGAGAGCAGATTTTCCCAGTGGACTGCAGGGAACCCGCTGTGAGGCCTGACTGCCCTGAGGAAGAAGGACAGTCCTTCTCTCCACATCAGTGTCTGCAGAACACAGTAAACAAAGTAGCTGTTGGGCTGGGTATAAAAGCCACGTGATTGCTGGGACAGTCACCCTACCTGATACGCGTCACCAAGTTGAGCCCCTGCTTATAGGAGAACATAAACACAGGCGTCTCTAGCCCAGGCTGGCCTTAAACTCCTTATGTAGCTGGGCTGGCTTTGAACTTCTGATCCTCCTGCCTCCTTCCCTGACATGTTGAGATTACAGGCATACACCTCCATGATCGGTTTATGAATGCTGATGATTAAACCCCACACTTCTCGAATGCTAGACAAGCACTCCACCAAATGAACTACACCCCCTGGTCTGGAAAGCACGTTTCAGAATGGTTAATAAAAAATAAGGTGAATGTGTGCTAGCAAGATAGCGAGGGCACTTGCTGCCAAGCCTGATCCCTAGGACACATGGCAAAAGGAAAGAACAGACTCCTATAAGGTGGCCTCGGATCTCCGCACTGCCCCTGTGGCACACATATGTCCACGCACATACACATCAAATGGGCAAAACAAACATACAAGTATGTACTTAAAAACAAACAAAAAAATAAGGTGAATAAAACAAACAGAAAAGAAGGCAAAACCAAAAGCCATGAGCAGAGCCTCCCGCCACCCACCCTGTTCCATCCACCCGAGGCATCCAGACACCCATCCCTCCTTTCTCCCTCCCTCCCAGAGGGTGATTCCACTAGCTACTACTGCTACCACTAACATTAGGAACAAACAGATAAGGGGGCAGGGAAGAAGACACCTCCCAAGAAGGGGGAACCTGGACTAGGAACTTTTCCACTGCTTCCTACTCCACAAGAAGTGGAGAAAGTGCCAGAGCCACCACGCCTCCTGGGACTCTGGAGAGTCACCGCTCAAGGAGCCAGGAATAGTTTACTAAGATAGGAAATGAGGACAGGGTCTCGGGCAGACCGTCTATGTGGAATCCCCTAGGAGACAAACCTCTGGACCCAGAAGTATCATGTCTCGTCCTAGCTGCGTGGACCGGTGCATCTTCCCACCCCAGGGGGTCCTGCCTGCCGAGGCTTCCCTACATAGTCTCCTTGATAGGGGTGCCCTGCGTGCGGCAGACTGCTTTCTCAGCTTCCTGGCTGTCTTGGCCCTTTCTCTGCGAGGGCCTGCCTAGAATTCCCTAAACAGAACTATAGGACTATATGTCCAATGGCTCGGAATTACCTTGGGGTTTTAAAATCTTTGCTCTCACGAAGAGGGTGAAATAGTGAGCAGCTGGGCCTCGGCTTTTACTCTGGAAAATACATTTCTGGGGGAGTCAAATGACCTCAAAAGCTCAGGACTGTTCCAGATGAAGAGCAACAACTGGACACGATGCATCTTTTCAGAATTGCCTGAGGCCCCTACAGGATATACAGAGCTGTGTGTGGAGTGACTGATACTCCCTAACCATGTACAAAGGTCACGTTGCGTAAAGGGCTCGGGATAGAAAACTGTTGAAGGCATAGTTTAAGCCAGATGTGGTAGAGCACATCTGTAATCCCAGCATGCAGATCTGTGAGGCTAGACTGGGCTACACATTGAGTCCATGCCTTAAAAACAGAAATAAACTGTTTCAGAGCAACCGAGAGAAAGCTGAGAGTTAACCATATGAGGCCAACACCAACAGCAGTTACAGAAGGAAACTCAGCCGTCAGCGAGTCACCTGCTTCGTGGAAGAGTATGTCCGTTCACGGAAATAACTCCCGAGAGCTTCATAAGGAAACACTCTCATGTCAAGAATGCATTTCCCAGGTGGCCCTCTGGAAGGCTTAATGTGCACAGCCCCACTAGTGGCCACACTGTGTCCGTGTCAATGCACAGTGTCACTGCGCCGAGCTGAATGCTGACTCAGGCACCACACTAACCACGTCCCTTCTGCAGACTGCACATATGCGGAACAGGGGCCTGCTATCAGAAAACTGTTTTGGTGAGTTCAAAGCCAGCCTGGTCTACACCATGAGACCCTGTCCAAAACGGCAAAACAAAACAACAACCCCCCCACAGCCTGAGGCTCCCTTGTCCTGGAAAACAGGCAAAACAGACTCTCCCCACCCAGCATTAGACTAGTAAAATGAGCAAACATCAAAATACAGATATGCAAACTCATTTCAGCAAGAGCAGCCAGACCGAGCAGGTGGGAGCGAAGGTGTTTGCAAAGTTGAAGAGAAATTGTCCAGCAGCCCACAGGCTCTTCTCACCCTCCACAGAGATTCTCCCTGTCCCAGGGAAGGGTGGATGCAGGGCCACGGGACGAGATGTGTCCCCAGCGTGGACGTGAATGTTAGCCACCTAACGTTCTGTTCTGATTCCAAGGCTGACATGACAAGAGGCCTCTGGACTAGAGCAGAACAGCTTCTCTCTTTGCCTCTGTGTCTGTCTGTCTGCCTGCCTCTGTGGGTGTGCACTAGCAAGTGCATTGCCCATCCCTGAGGGCTGAGCTTCTGATGTGGGAACCTCTGCTGTCCATGAGACCCCAACCTAACCCTGGGATCTCCCTTCAGATCCCAGGACAGGCGACATGAGCCTTCTTCAGGAAGGTATTTTTTTGCACTGTGTTCTAACGCTGGCACATTCTGGCCTCCATGGGGTCACATGTGAGTGACTCACTCACTCTTCGTTGGAACAGTTTTATTTTACATTCCACAGGACAGATTTAACTTCTGCTCTTCGGGGGTAGTAGAGGGTGTGGGCGGGCCCCACCCATGTAGGAAGACTTTCAAAACTGCCAATGGCGGCGAAAGCAACATCGACTGTCTACTCTTGTTCTTGGAACTTACATCCTTCATGAGAAAAGTTTCACTGGAGTCGGAGACACGGGCATTTCCAAACCTTTACTCAAAGGCAAATGTATAAGTTATCTGAATGTGAACTTAGAAACAAATGCATTAAATGAGAGCTACAGGAAATCACTCTTCCAGGCTGAGCTGGAAGTAACAGTGGGAGCCAGATGTGGTGGCACAAGCCTTTATTTAATCCCAGCACTCAGGGAGGCAGAGGCAGGTGGATCACTGTGAATTTGTAGACCAGGCTGGCCTGTGAAGCAATTCTAGGACAGCCAAGGTACACAGAGAAACCCTGTCTTGAAAAACAAAAGCAAAACAAAACAGAAATAGTAGGATACAAACTTGATAGTTGTTAGGGACAGAGAAATAGCTCAGCAGCTAAGAGCCATTTGGGTCTTGCAAAAGACCCAAAGTTGGTTCCCAGCAACCATGTTAGGAGGTTCACAACTGCCTGCACCTCCAGCTCCAGGAGTTCTGACACCTCTGGCCACCACAGGCATCTGCAGTCATATGCACAAACACCGTCCCTCCACCCCTACAACATGCACACACATAATTAAAATTAAAAAAAAAAAAGTCTTTTTTAAAACCCCCCCAAACCTCAAATTGACTCTTCTTGCTAAACTGGTGCTTTCTTGTTTTTTTTTTTTTTTTTTAGCAAACTGGATGCAAAAGCAAAAACAACTAGAAAAATACTCTTCCCAGATGGACTGGCCAAGACTGAAGCATTCTTTATGTGGCAGAAGGCTGGCTGCCAGTCCACAGCAAAGCTGGTGCCGTGCAAATCCAGTAGCATGGTTCTAAGTGCCACACCCCTGACCAGGCTCTGCCATCCAGCCTTCTGGGTAGTGTTCCTTGGAGTTGACACATCAGCAGCATGCCATCTCCCGATGAGGCCACAGAGCCCCACAGGCACATTCTGTGCCCACCTTAGAACAGAGCAGGGCCTGCCATCCTGCATATGGAAGTGCGGAGGTCGCAGCTGAGCCAACTATCATATGCAAGTGCTGGACACAGTGACCACACCCATAGTCTCAGGAGAACCCTTACTACCTGAGAAGGTTTGTGTAATACACACACACACACACACACACACACACACACACACACACCAAGAAGTACTGTCAGCTCCGACAATTCAGAGGGGAATGAATGATCCTGTCGGTTAGTCTGAACACAGAATCTTCTGGAGTTGGCCTCAGTGAGTCCACCGGCTGCCAGCCCTCCTGTCCGCAGTTTGAAGAGAACCAGCAAACACCAACAAGGGAGTGAGGAGCACCAGAAATAGCTCTTCTGGGTTTTGCTATTAACTGAAAGCCCCTGCCGGGACAGACAAAGAAATGATAAAAATTTAAAAGCCTTGATGGTGGTTGCTTTATGCTATCAGCTCCGTGCCCTCCAGGCTTAAAACACAACTCTTGAGTTGGTCAGTTAGGACGAGCTGGTTTTCCTCATTTCAGATCAAACTGCCAAGCACTCCACAGCTGAGAAAATGAGAGCACACAAAGGAGACAGGAACACAGGGCTGGAGAGTCGGCTCAGTACCTGAGAGCACTGGCTCTTGCAGAGGACCCAGGTTCTACTCCTGGCACCCACATGGTGGCTCACAACCATCTGTAGCTCTAGTTCCAGGGGATCCAGCACCCTCTTCTGTTCTTTGTGGGCACTGCAGGCATATGCATGCTGGTAAAAACACCCATACACACAAAATAAAAACCAGTAAATCTTTTTTTAACCTTTTTTTTTTTTTTTTGCATTTTTAGGTATGGTATCATTGTGCAGCACTGACTGTACTGGAACTCTCTATGCAGACCAGGCTACCCTCCCACTCACAGAAATCCTGCTGGTCTCTACTTTCTGAGTTCGGGGATCAAAAGCATGTGCCACCACACCCAGCTAATAAATCTTTTAAAAAAGGAAACAGGAATAGAAACGGGGGAGGGAGTCCCAGGTAAAACACATTATTCCTGCCAGGGTTTGTTTTTTAAGCTACAGAAAACTTTGGGGAGCACCCAGCCCTGATTTGCAGGTAGTCAACAGTCCCATTCACAGTAAATGATGGCAGGGTGCCCGTAGTGGCTCAAGGGTTCTCTGTGCTGACTCATTGTGGGCAGCACAGGCGTACCCTGCAACAAGAGAGCCCGTGACATCCTTGTGATGTAAGTGAGAAGTCTGGATCTAAGGGCAGCGAGTGAAACCAGCTGCTCAGCTTTAACTTAGTTGAATATTCCCCATCATGGCCACTCAGAACAGAAGTTTCTACTTAAAGCTCACACCATCTCCCCTCCAAAGTAAAGTGCTGGAGTCCTGTAGACCGTTTGTTCTTATAATCTTTATATACATACTCCCCATGTGTGGGATAGTATAGTTTCTTAATCTCTGTTTCCTCATGGGTTACATAGAATCAATAGCAAGAATTAGTGGTACATAGAGTAATCAAGCTATTGCTCCAAATTCTTAGAATGGTGAACACATTGTGAACTTGACAACTGTTATCTATTCTATTTTTACTATTTGTTCTAGAACAATCTGGTCCTATATGTGAGAACCAGTTGTACCCTACGTTGAGACCAAATGAAAGAGATCCAGGATTCTACAGTGTGCAGCTTATTGGGGACTTAGAAGAGGGTTTTTGTTGTTGTTGTTTTGTTTTTTCTAGTAACAAGACCAAGTGGGTCTTGTGTCAGAAAGGCATTAATTAGGACAAAAGTGATTTCATCCAAGCCAGAAAGCACTTACCTTACCTCAAGCAAATACCAAAGAGAAAGGAATATACCTGGCTGGCACCTGAGCCTGGCAGTAGTAAAATCCCCATCATTACCTTAATGGTTTGTCTGGAATAAACTAGGAATCCATGTGGGAGGGAGAGGGAGGGAACCACCCAAAGCCACTCAGGGGCAATCATGGTGGTTAGGTGCAAGATGGCTGCTGTCAGGCTAAGGTAAATACTCAGGTGGGTCTCTCCCAGTAGCCTTTCCCAACACATCCCTGTGGTGTAGCAGTATCCACTCACAGCTTCCCAGGTAAAGACGGGGTGCATAGCTACACGACGTAATGATTTCAGCGAATAAAGAGCAGTGACAGGGCAACAATAATGTGAATATGTACTTAACCATGGTAACTAATTTATTGTATTGTATTTTATGTCAATTTTTGTGTATGTGTATGCACATACATACTGTCCTGGACTCTCTTTTGGGTATGTAGGCATGTGTGTGCATGTGAGTGTGAGGGCCAGAATTCAACTTCAGGGGTCATTCCTTTTAAGTACTTTGTCTGATAAGACAGGGTCTCTCACCAGCCTGGAGCTTGCCAAGTAGGCTGTTTCTGTTGCCAGCCAGGATGCAACAGCATGCCCTGCTGATCTGCCTGGATTCAGAGGATCAAACTCGGGTTCCCTTGCTTGGGTGCCAAGTACATTTCCGATTGAGTTGTCCCTCCACTCCCTTAAAATGTGTCCTTTTTAGAATCCTATTTAAGAGTCCTTTATAAAAATCCCCAACCATGTAAGATCTATGTATTTTCTGATATGAATATTATACCTCAGTAAAATAACAAACATTTTACAGCCTAAGACACAGCCTCAGGCTGGCAATTGCCTCTGGAAAAAACATTGTTCTTGCCTTTCACTTACCAATGCTCACTGTAAGGCGAACAGACCCAGTGAAATCCAAAAGCCCATATGGCTTTCCCACAGCATCATGGGTAAAATCGTGTCTCTTCAATCACTTGAAGAGAGATTCTGTCAACAACTATGCTCTTCGTGGAGTTGCATCATATTTCCTGATCAATTTGGGATAATTTTGGAGTCAAAAGCCCTCAAGGACATGTGGAGGTCCCTTAGTTCCTCCTTCCTCCTTTAGAAAGATTGTAAGTAAACTATTCTAGGCATGTGGGTCTCTCATGCAGGGACCCACCAGCACACTGATCTCCTGTTCTTGTCTGTCACCAGGACACTCACATACTATTTACACATGCACCATCCTAGTCGTTCCTCATGAAACACAGGTCATAGGTCATCATATGCCAAGACCAATATTCCAAAGCTTATTTGGTATCTCCTCTCAAACTAGCAATCAGAAGTCCTAGGCTCAATACAAGGGTACTTCATCAGAGAAAAGTGGTACCTGACTTTTGTTTGTTTGTTTTTGCTTTCCAAAACAGGGTTTCTCTGTATTGTCTTGGCTGTCCTGGACTCTCTTTGTAGACCAGGCCAGCCTCAAACTCACAGCGATCTGCCTGCCTCTACCTCTGCCTCCCAGAGTGCTGGGATCAAGGGCATGCACCTCGGTGCCCAGCTCCTGACTTTTTTTTTTTTTAAATAGGATTTCTCTACATAGTCTGGCTGTCCTAGGCCTCAAACTCAAAGAGATCCACCTACCCCTGCCTCCCCAGTACTAGGACTAAAGGCATATGTCACCATGCTCAATTCAGGGATACCTGATCTTTTGTGCAATTTCCCCAAGAGATTAAAAGACTATACCTTTCTTTACAAAATCCTGATGATACAGAAGACTAGAACAGTTTGAGTCCAAGAGAGTAACAGTTGTAGGGAGTGGCCTAGAGGATCCTTTAAAAATGCTAACACTAAGACTGTTGAGACCACTCAGCTGGTAAAGGCACTTGCTTCCAAGTCCTGTGGCCTGAGTTCAAGCCTTAGAGTCCACATGGTGAAGGGAGAAATTGGCGTGCAAAGGTCATCCTCTGCCCTTCACATGCAACGCGCTATGTACTCCCTCCCCGAAACGCTGCCACAAAAAACCCCAAACAAAATGTAACAAGCAATTTTTAAAGTTAAAACTAGAGATAAAGGGAGGTGCTGGGGAGATATTTCAGTAATTAAGAGCACTTGTCGCTTTTGCAGAGGGCCTGGTTTCAGTCCCTAGCACCCACATAGTGGCTTATAACTGTCCTTAACTCCAGTTCCAGAGAATCTGACACCATCTTCTGGTCTGCAAAGGCACCAGGCATGCACAAAGTATACAGACATCCATGCAGGCAAAACAGTCATAAACATAAAATAGTAATAAATAAATCCTAAAAAAAAAAAAATCACAACCTAGGACTGAGGGAGTGTTCCCGAGGTAGAGCACTTGCTCAGCATGTGTGAAGCTTGGCTCATCCCTAACACCGCAAACAACAGAACTAAACTGAGCTAACACTAAAAACAGAATTACATCAAGATCTAACCTCATTTCTGGGTATTGATACAAAAAACTGGAAATGAGTATGTTGAGCAGAGGCCTACACCCGATTTAACAGCAGTACCTCTCAACGAAGCCAACTAAGGAATCAGCCTAAGTGTCCATCAGCAGGTGAGGGACAAAGAAAAAGTGGGAAATACATACCTGCTCTTTACCTTTAAAGATAATGTGGTCCTTGTGACAAATCAAAGGAAAGAACACAGTGCTAAGTGAAACAAGCCAAGCACAGAGAGACAAACAGTGTATATGGACTATAAACACGGGGTGTGCACAGGGCCTGGCCACTTGTACCTGTTTTATCCACAAATTCAGGAAGTCACTGGCGGCCTCAGGAGGGCAGAGAGTTTGAGGGAGGACAATTGTGGCTATCAGAGCTGGGAGTCTGGGAATGAAAAGACAATGGCCAAAAGGCTCCAATACATCAGTAAAGTAGGAGGATTTTTCTTTATTGGATTCAGTGTATGGTGCATGGAATGTGACAAAAGACACCTCATGCTTCAAAGTCACTGAGAATAAGTCTTAAATATTCTCATCACAAAGAAAAGTAAGAAGCTGAGGTGATGGATATGCCAAGCAGCTTGATTTAATTATCTGCTATGTATTCATCTGTATCATTCTATACCCCAGATATATATAACCACTATTTACTTATATACAACTTTTGTTTCTTTTCGAGACAGGGTTTCTCTATATAGCCTTGGCTGTCCTGGAGTCCCTTTGTAGACCAGGCTGGCCTCAAACTCACAGAGACCCACCTGTCTTTGCCTCCCTGAGTGCTGGGATTAAAGGTGTGTGCCACCACCTCTGGCTTTTATACAGGTCCTAAAGTTGTTTTTTTTAAAGCTAGGCATGGTGGCTCAAGCCTATGATTCCAGCACTACAGAGGTATGGGCAGAAGGATCAGAAACTCAAGGTTATCCTTAGCTACACAGTGATGCCATCCTGAGTTACATGAGCCCTGTCTCCAAAAAAATGTTTTAAACAGTACAGAGGTGTCCGGAGAGATGACTCAGCTGCTAGGAGCACTGGACGCTCTTCCAAAGGACCTGGGATTAATTCCCAGCACCCACATGGCAGCTCACAACTGAGTCTAGTTTCAGAGAATCTGACACCATAGCCCAGACATACAGGCAGGCAGAACACCAATGTACATAAAATAAAAATAAAAACATCATTACAAAGAACAGGAAGGTGCCTGCAGAGACGGCTTGGTGGGCAAAGTCTTTGCTGCACAGGCAACAGGGCTTGAGGTCAGATCTCCAAGCACAGAAGTTTAATACTAATAAAAAGAAAAGGGGAGTGTGGGTGAGTCTGTAACGCCGGCTCTGGCGGGTGGGGGCCATGGAAGCAGGATTCCTGGGGTTCACTGGCCATTTACCCTCCCCAAATCAGTGAGGTCAGGGCTCAGAGAGACACACTGCCAATAAAAACAAGGCGGGGCACAGAGAAAACACACCGCACAGGCTCAGAGCGGTTGCAGTAAGTCAGCTAGTGGCTCGGCTTCCTGCTGACTTTTGGGCTCCTTTTGCCCCGGAGTGGGATACAGGTGACCTTCTGGCTGTCTAGGTGGCCACAGCGCCACCTGGTTACCTGGCCACCGCCGTTAACTCAGAAGGGAAGAGAAGCATGGTTTCCTCCTCAGATGGAGGCAAAAAAAGTGCGCACATGCTGCAGCACTGCTCTGAGGCCTAGGTCTGACTGTGATCTCAGAACCAGCCAGCTGCGTGGGCGGCGCCTCCGTCAGCCACACCCTCCAGGGTGGGGCTCTAGCAGAAAGACACAAAATAGAACTGTTCAGATTTCCACTGTGTCTTTCTGATTCATGGAGGGAACTTTGCTATTTCTGACGAAGCCTCCGCCAGTTTCATATGTGAATCCTCTTTAAGGCGACTGTGTGGGGTGGCGGGGTGGAGGGCGTGTGTAACTGGAAAGAGCAGGCAGGACTGACCTGAGGTGGCTTCAAGCTGAGAGGGATGGAAAGTAGCTTAGAGGATGGACGTGGAAAAGGGGAAGGAGGAAGGCTGGCAGCAGTTACTGGCCCAATTACTGGCCCTGCTCCCCCCCCCCCCCAATCCTGGCAGGAGGCGTTGGGATGGAAAGCATAATGTCAGAACAGACTTAGCTCAGCCTGGGACCCACGTGGTGGAAGAGAAGGAGAGAACTGAATCCAGCAGTTGTCCTCTGAGGACAACTACATGCATGCCCTGAGGTGCACACACCCTAAAAATGTAATAACAAACACACACACACCAGACAGTGGCTGTGGTGAAGAATGCCCATCAAATCAGTTTCCTGGAAGGAGACTAAGGCAGGAAGACCGTCAGTTTGAGGCTTGCTTGAACTATACTGCAATGACCTTGTCAATAAATAACTGTGTTTACCTGGTAGAAACTGAGAATTAGAGCAGGTTCCTTGAAAACCCCTGCTAGACAGCGAGTGTCAGCGGGCACTCTCCTGATCTCATCCAACAGTCTCTTTACCTTTTTTTGTTTTATTTTCAATAATTTATTAAACTTTCATTTTATGTGCCCTGGTGTGAGGGTGTTAGAGCCACGGAACTGGAGTTACAGATGGTGTGAGATGCCACGCGGGTGCTGGGAATTGAACCCTGGTCCTCTGGGATCGCAGCCAGTGCTCTTAACTATGAGCCATCTCTCCAGCCCTGAGTAACTCGGTTTTTAAAGTCTGTTCATTCTAATTGAATTTACTCTTTAACGTGCATTGGTTTCCCCACAAGCAATCACTTTAAATTTTAAAATGCATTAACTTCCTGCTCCTGCAGGGACTGAAGTTCACCTTGACCCCTTGCACACAAAGCACCTGCCAGGTGGAATGCCTCCTTTAGCAACTAATTGCTACCAGCAGCTTTGTTCACTTTGAATATTTTTCCAGGCACTGAGTAATATCTTAATGTGTCCATTTGAATATGGTTTGCAGACAGCACAAGGTAGTATTGCGATTTGAATTTGCTAGTTATCTTAAATTATTTTCTAGCTTAAAAAAGTAAATATATTATATATTATTTTAAAAATATGTATTTTTTTTTTTCTTTTGAGGCATGGTCTCACTGTATAACCCTGAAACTCAGTGTGGAAACCAGGATGGCCTCAAATTCATAGAAACCCACCTGCCTCTGCCTCCCAAATGCTGGGTTAAAGGCATGTGCCACTACCGCGCCTTGCTGATATTTAAGAATTTTAAGTGAAAGCTTGCTCCCCATGTGGAAATGGTGTGTGGTAGGAGCTTCAGTATCGTCACCATAAAGGGAAAGAGATGGAGCTGACGCAGAAACTCATGAGTTCACTTGGACAATGGAGCTTTAAAAGCCAGAGAGGCCTTTTAGTTTACACCAAATTCTTCCGGAAAAGATGAACCTGTTTTGTTTTTTGTTTTGTTTTGTTTTGTTGTTTGTTTGTTTTTTGTTTTTTTAAAATGGGGTTTTAAACATTTAATGGGAAAATTTTAAAAAATGGGACAGAGTCTTGTGCAATCCAGGCTGGTGTTTAGGTCACTATATAGCCAAGGATGACCCCGAACTTTCCTGATCTTCCACCTCTGTCTCTCCAGTGCTGGGGTCACAGCTTGCCTAACTACAGGCATTTTGTGTGGGGCTCTGGAGCAAGCCTAGAGCTCTGTGCATGCTAGGCTCTGTCAACTGAGCTTCATGCCTAGCTCATGAAATAACTTTTTGGTACTTAATTTAGCTGCTACAAAAATCTTAAGTATATTTAAAATATTCTGAGCACGAATATGCAGAATATGATGGTAAAACTGTAATATGATAAAATCCAAATATAGGTCAATTTTTTCTGGTGACAAGTTAACACTGAAATTCATACATGTCATCACTGTAAAATATTAGCATAAACTGAAAAATTAACAATTTTATATTGATTATATTGGAATGATCATGCTTTGGATATATTGGTAATATAAATTGTTTTTGTTTCTTATGCTGTTTTTGTTTTTTTGTTTTGTTTTCGATGCTGGGGGTTGAATCTAGCCTTAGAACATCACAACATTCTAAAAGGGTGCTGGAAGGTGACTTGACTATTATTTATAATTTTCCTGGGACTAAAAGTCCCTGCTCAGATTTCCTATACTCAACATGGCCAGGATCAATTCCTGTGGCCATCTTTTTTTTTTTTTATTTTTTAACCCCCTTGGGTTAGCCAAGAGATAAGATACTTTAGATTCTCAAAACCTATGTAATCCCAAAGGGCACTGTATTCTTTCCTCTAGTTTGGTGTCAGAGAGCTGAAGAGTTTTCCAGGCATGGTAGTGCATACTTTTTAATCCCAGCACTCAGGAGAATAAGGCACGTGGTGATATCTGTGAGTTCAAGCCAACCTGGTCTGTACAGGGAGTTCCAGCTTAGTCAGGGCTTCATAGTAAGTCTCTGTCAATAATAATAATAATAATAATAATAATAATAACCTGGAATTCTAAAAAAAACACTAAAATATTTTTAGGGGTCATAGAAAATTTAACACTAACACGTCAAGGAATTACAGGGAAGAGTATATAAATAAACAACAAAAATTTATTTATTTATTATTTACTTACCTTGAGGTAGAGTCTCATATGGTCCTTGAAGAAGAGGGTGACCTTGAACTTCTGATCTGCTCCCCCCTCCCTTAGATGGAAAGATTAACTCTCAGGGAATTGTTAAGTTCGGGAACATTAATACTGAAAAGGATATGTTAAAACAATGCAAAGCTGCCATCTTTCACTCTTGTTCTGTCCAGTTTTTTTGGAGAGTTTTTTTTTTTTTCTTTTCTTTTCTTGGTCAGATCTAACAATACTAACACTAATTTTGTGTTCTACTCTTTTAGCTTAACTTTTCTTTTTTTAAGATTCATTTTTACTTTAATTGTTTGTTTGTATGTGTGTGTGTGCAAAACAGGAAGAGGCAGATCCCCTGAGCTGGAGTTACGAGATATTGGGAGCCTTCTGACTTGGGTGCTAAGAACAGCACCCTCTCTTTACTGCTGAGCAACTCTCCCACTCCTTGGTTCTCCATACTCGTGCAATCACCACATTCACCGTTTTACAGAACTTATACTGCCATCACACTCACTCTCAGGTAGTTCAGGGCTGTGTGCTGCAAACGCTCTGTACCTCACTCTGCCCTTGACAGACAGACGTGTAGGCAGCTCCCATCTTCTCCCGTAAAGCAAGCCTGCCGCATTTCCACCCTTGCACCCAGCTCTACACACACATCCAGGTGTAAACGGAAGAGAAACTCCTGGAGCTGAAACTGCTAGAATGCCTTCTTAGACAAGTTCGATAAACACTATCAAAAATTCGAGCAATTCTTCTCATGGTCCTCAGGCGCTCTCCAGACACCCTTGCCTGGTTCAGAAGGGTGTTTGGAAACCTCTGGAAACTCTGGAGAATGTTGAGCGTGTGTTCATTTTTTCTCACAAAAGAAACACTTGCTTCAGTCACTTCCTTAAGGGTGAGCCGGGGAATGGGGTTACCACTATGAAGGATGAGAACCACTGGGTCAATGGAACTGGTGGCTTTGGTCACATCCTTATTGGGGGTCACATTCTTATTCTCATCCCCTAAGAAGGATGAGGACCACTGACTGAGTCAACAGGTTCTCACCTCATCAGAAAGGAGCACCTGCAGACAGTGACACTAAAACTCTAAAAACGTGTTTGTTCCTTCGCTCCCTGAGAGGTACAGGCTGGGACCCTACTCCCTTCTCCAGGGAGAGAGCTCAAGTACAAGTGGATCAGGAGAACGGGGGCCTCGTGTTAGCCTCCAGGGAGAGGGTCCCCTCCCAGAGGAAAGCATCCGGTGGCCGCACAGTGTCTCTCTCTGGCATCTCCCTGTAACCCTGCATGGCATCTAGGCCTGGGGAGGGCTAGGGCAGGGGCAGGGGCAGGGAGGAGGCCGCAGGGTTTCTGCACAGTCACCTACACTCTGGCCTCCAGTCACTATTCACGCCTGTGCTGACGGTGGCGATAACATTGACAGGTGTTCTGTGTCAAGCCTGGGAGGTAGTGTGACCATTTACTGACCTCAGGCAATGGGAACCTTTAAGCTCAGGAAATGCTCTCCAGAGTGGTCTCTCAGGGTCCCACAGCAAAATCACAGCTCAGTTCAAACACAGCCAGACGCCAAAGAGTTACCTGCCCTACCTAACCACAGAGGGCCTCAGGGACCCTCAGCTTCTAAGGCAGTTAACGGAGGATGTGAATCTACCTCAGCTTCAACCGTGTGGAACAGCAACAAACAGAAAACTCTAAGCTGGACTAAGTCTAGAAACGCTGAGCCCTGCAAGTCTGTGCAGAGGGGCGAGGCTGGCAGCACCGGTGGTAAAACAGTAAGGTGAGGTAGCTGGAGAGGCTGGCCAGTCAGCCTGGCTAATGTGGAGACAGATCCGTGAGGCTCGCTGGCCAGTCAGCCTGGCTAATGTGGTAAGCTCCAGGACAATGAGAGACTCTGCTTCAAAATAAAATGAAGGGTGGACAGCACCTGAGGATCAGTAGCTAGGCTGTCCCTGGGCTTCCACAAGCACACGTGTGTTCCTTCACACACACACACACACACACACACATAGAGTCCTGGGATCCCAGTTCATCCCACCGGATCAGAATCTGGGACGGTGACCCTCCAGATCATGACAGTGCACACTTGTAAATAAAACCAGGACACAGAAGGCTGAGACAGGAGGATGTCAAATCCAGGTTGGCCTGGGTTACATAGTAAGAACATCTTTAAAAAAAAAAAGCCAGGTATAGTGGCACACACCTTTAATCCCAGCACTCAGGAGGCAGAGGCAGGCAGGTATCTGTGAGTTCGAGGCCAGCCTAGTCTCCATAAGAGTTCCAGGACACCCAGGGCTGTTACATGGTGAGACATTGTCTCAAAACAAACAAGAATGGGGGCAAGAACCTAAATGTTGTTTAGACTTCATAAGGGATTTGATGCATTCTGAAGTTTGGGGACATATTAGGACTCTTTCTACAGAGCTTCTGCCTAGACTCTGTCTTCCATGAGTGCTCTCAGAAGCTCTAACCCCCTCCCTGTGGGTCCCGATAGCCATTTTCTCAAATTCAACCAGAAAACACCCAATATCACAAGCAGTAAATTATTCCCAAGCCCACACGTCAAGCCCAACCAGAATGTAAGAGGCCCTGATTCACACCTCCTCTGCACACCACAGTTTTCCTTTTCTGGTCAAAACAGCCCCAGGTTCTTGTTAGGGCCAGGGACTGTGGCATTGGGGAATGGAACCATCGGCCTTGAGGTCTTAGGCAAGCACTCTACCAGCAGAGCTACATTCCCGACACGGCTCTAGTCCCCATCAGCTGAGAAAGTTGAAGAGGAAAGGGGAAACACAGATCAAGATTTAGTTAAAGCTAGGATGCTACAGCTCACTGTGAACCAAGTTCAGAGCCTTGGCTGGACTTAAGCCTGGCTTCACAAGTGGCCTAACCCAATGGACGACCAGGACATGGAGCCTTGTTTCTTCATCTGTGCGGGGTTACGAGCCCATCTCAGACTGAAGAGAATTAGAAACAAAGAGCCTAGGCTGACCACCACTCAAAGACACTCTGAGAAGGCTGCCATGGTGCCTATTAAACTCCCTTACACGCTAACTGCATGAGAATGATCCCCCAAGGGCTTGATCTGGGGAGAACAATGGCCCCAAACAACTTTTTAAAAGCTTCCTAGTTTAGATTTAAAAGGTATATAATTTGGTGGCTGGAGATGCAGCTCAGTTGGTAGAGTGCTTGCTTGCCTAGCATGCACAGAGCCCTGGCTTGGAACCCCAGCACTGCATAAACTAGGCACGGCTGTGTGTAGCTAAACCCCCAGCATCCAGGAGCAGACGCAATAGGAGCAGAAGTTCAAGGACATCCTTGGCTACACGAAAAATTTGAGGCCAGCCTGAGCTATGTTAGACCCTGTCTCAAAACCAAAGATAAAATAAAGAATATAATTTTGAGGGCTCTCCTCCAAAATTTTTCTGACTGTTTAAAGATAAAACTTGGTTTTACTAAAATACCTGGGTGAAACTGCCATCTCCAGGGCAGACCCTCATCCTGATCTCCCTTGGAGAAGAGCAGAGTAGCCTACATAGTGTAAGCAAGATCAGAAAAAGAAATGAGTGGCTGGTCACAAGCAAAGCATTGTATCCTGGGACATGGGGCTGTAGGACCAAGAGACTCGCCCAGTGGGTACTGATGGCTGGCAGGCACAGCCTGACCCTGAATGTTACTCTCCAGACTGCTTTCAGAGGAAAAAATAATCCCTAACCAAAGCAAGGACTCCGGCTAACAGGAAAACATGAGCTAATAGCTGTGTCTCTAGTGGCGTTGGGTGAGTGCGCATGTGTGTGCCTCAAAATCAACAGAAGCCTGATTTGACTGGCTTTGGCAAGACAGCCATCACCGAAGTCAGTGGCTCTCGGAAGGCTGTGGTTACCGCTTTCCATTCTAGCTTCCAAACTCTTCTGCTTACAAAAAGATTTAAGTGTGTGTGTGTGTGTGTGTGTGTGTGTGTGTTCTCCAAGGCCATAACGGGGTGTCAGCTCCCCTGGAGCCAGAATTTCAGGCAGCCGTGAGCCATCTGAAGAGGGTGCTGGGAATCCAAGTACAGTCCTCTGGAAGAAAAGCAAGTGTTCTTAACTACTGAGCTATCTTTCCAGCCCATACCTGCTCTTGTATTGGTTTTGGTTTTGGTTGTTTAGGTCTTCCTTTCTTTTTTCTTTTTCTTTTAAGAGGCAGGATCTTGTGCAGTCCAGGCTAGCCTCCAATATTACCCTGAGCTACCTACTGTCCAGAAGCGCTGGGGTTATAGGCAAGCATACGCCTGGTTTATTCCGAGCCAAGGATGGAACCCAAGGCTTCTGATATGCTAGAAGGTACTCTGTCAACTGAAGTATCTGTGGTCCTCCCCCTCATTCTTCTAATCCTCCGTTCGCCATGGGTGCACTGGCGTCCATCTAAGAAAGCAGGGCGTCTGGAAATGATGGGCAGCGGAATGGGTCACCAGCCGGCCATCCCATCCACCCTTCCACTGTCAGGAGGACTCAGTTTTAATGAAAGGCCCAGTTACTGGGGGCCCACAGTGCTCCTCCAGTAACTGGATGCTTTCCTAACTTGGTGTACACATCAAGCCAGCAGAATATTAAGCTGCCATCCTCTTAGGCACCAAAGTCCCGGGCTGGCCAAGGCACTGAGGATTGAGTTAGATGATAGCCACAGGTAGACCCAGAACAAAGAGCTAAGAATAAGATGATTTCTGTGTGCCGTTCGCTACAAGAGGGGCGAGGAGCGCCGTAAGAACAAGAGAAAGCAAACTTACTTGCAAAAACAGAAAAGGTAACACAAGTAGTGTTGGAGTGAGCTTCAGGGAGTGTTTACCCTCTCTGTGGAGCTAGGCGCTTGGACCTCAAGCAAAGGGCTGCAGGGGTCTGGGAGTGCAGACAGCTCAGCGCGCCTGTTCCTTCCCGCGCTTCCCAGGTTGCTGCTCCGGCCGGGACGAATCCACGGCGCGGTGCCAGGCGGCCCAAAGAACCGCGCATGGTCGCAGCACCCCGTCCCTGAGCGTAGGACTCCGATCCATAGCCTAGGACACCCGGCGGGAGCCCAAGACTCTCAGGCCCGACCCCAAGACCTGCGGCAGCGCCCGGGATCTCGATTAAGTTCAAGGTGTCCAGGCCCCAGCCTAGGAGCCTAGGACCTGCCCCCAAGCTCAGGATCCCCAAAACGAAGTCTAGATCTCCAAGTCCGAGCCTCGGACACCAGCGCGGAGCCTAGGACCCACACCCTGAGCCCAGACCCCACCGAGCTCCGGACCGCGGCCCAAGACCCTTACCTCTTTCGCGGAGACCGGCTGTGAGTCTACTGCGGCTGCCACACCCTCGTCCCGGCCCGTAGGACCCGCCCCATCTCGGGGTGGAGACTGAGCCCGAGTTCCTGGTTGTCCCTCTGCCCACGGGAAAAGTCCTTCCTAGGCGAAGCAGCCAGAGACTCGCCCCTGCACTAGGAGGCGCCCGGGGCGGATCCCGCACTCGGCCTCCCAACCCCACTAAGGACCCCGAGACTGCACCGCCAAACTCCACCCAGGAGCCTGACCCCGCACAACCAGACTCCTACGATCCCACGATCTCCTCAGGGACCACACATCTCACCTGGGGCCTCCGCGCTCCAGCCGGGCGCCTGGGGTCCCAATGCCCACATCAGAGTGGGCTAGAAAAGTAGAAAGTGACATCGGAGGGCACAGTCCATGTCTTCCTTTCATATTACAACACACGTTCCTGAAAATTCTTAGCTGTTCCACGCCTCCCTTAAAGAAGACAGTTGCAATCCCCAGGATCCGGGGTGCTGGGAGACGGGTACAGGGCACCTTTGGGGACTGGGGTTAGGAGCAACTCCCGGTTTCCCGCTCAACTCCCAACTGCAGCGTTGCTTTCTCCCTCCTTTCTAGACACGTGTGTATCCACTTGAGACCCAAGCCTCTTGCAGCAGGTTCAGTGAATGCTTGGAGAACCAAGGCAGATGCACTGAATCTTTGAAGAACGAGCCTGTGTCTCTAACAAGAGGCCTCCGACTTCATTTTAATTTTTTTTATTAATTACAGTTTATTCACTTTGTATCCCCCCTGTAGCTCCCTCCCTCCTCCCCTCCCAAACCCACCCTCCCTCCCTTTTCTCCACCTATGCCCCTCCCCCAGTCCACTAATAGGGGAAGTCCTCCTCCCTTTCCATCTGATCCTAGTCTATCAGGTCTCATCAGGAGTGGCTGCATTGTCTTCTTCTGTGGCCTGGTAAGGCTGCTCCCCCCTCAGGGGGAGGTGATCAAAGAGCAGGTCAATCAGTTCATGTCAGAGGCAGTCCCTCTTCCCATTACTAGGGAACCCACTTGGACACTGAACTGCCATGGGCTACATCTGTGCAGGGGTTCTAGGTTATCTCCATGCATGGTCCTTGGTTGGAGTATCGGTCTCAGAAAAGACCTCTGTGTTCAGAGTTTTTGGTTCTGTTGCTCTTCTTGTAGAGCTCCTGTCCCCTCCAGGCCTTTCATCTCCCCCTTCTTTCATAAGATTCCCTGCACTCTGCCCAAAGCTGGCCTATGAGTCTCAGCATCTGCTTTGATACCCTGCAGCATAGAGTCTTTCAGAGGCCCTCTGTGGTAGGTTCCTGTCCTGTTCCCTGTTTCTCCTTAACACAGAATGGGTTGCTTTGGGCAATGTTTGCTATCCAGACAACCAAAACCCATGTGGTCATTATATTAAATTATATCAGCAACTGTGGCTTCAGGAGGTGGCTTATTGTGTGGTTAACAGCTAGGGTTCAGGAGAAGGATGGCTGATCTAGACATGGGCCTGTCCTTTCATGCTTGAAGGCTGAAATATTTCTAAGTTTATGCAAGGGGGAAGAGACAAAATTAATCAAGGTACAGAAAAGACAAAATAAAGATACTTCATTTCTGGAAGATTCAAGACTGTTGTATTCTTTTAGAAATAATTAGGTGCAGGGGAGGGGGAATAAAAGGTTAGTGTCTAGCAATTGCTGTTAATTCCCAGGAACATTTATATAGGATTGCACACAGTTCTCTGCCCCCTTCTCCCAAGAACTGCCTTAGCCCAGGTGGGGAAGCCACAGACAGAAGCACATATATATGTTTTTTATGTATGGATTTTGTCTGCATGTAGAGACATGCAACATCGGATTCCATGAGTGCTGGGAACTGAAGGCCAGTCCTTTGGGAGACCAGCCAGTGCTCTTAATTGCTGAGCCATTTTTCCAGCCCCCAACTGAGGCTTTAATGGGACACAAAAGGCCAGGACTCCATCTGGCCGGGGCTCTCTGGGATCAGAGGAGAGTCTCATCTCTTTCTGAGCTCCCATGGGCCCCATACAACTTCTTCCAACAAGCTACAAGGCTCTCCTGAGGATGCCCCCCGGAGAGCACTAACAGGGCATCTACATCCTGTTTTACTTCTGGGGAACCTGATCTGAGACAGAGCACTAAAACAATTAATAGAGTTGTCCAGCTTAAGGATTCAGAGGACTCCACACTAAAGATATCCGAACGAGGCACTAGAGAGACAGCTCAGTGGTTGAGAGCACTGGCTGCCCTTGTGGAGGACCTGGGTTCTGGGAACAGAGCTCACATGGCGGCTCAGGCTCAGAGCCTTCTATAAAATTTAAGATTCCTCCTGAAGGAGAATGAAATCAAGAGTAGACATTTTTTTTTTTTTTTTAAGTCTCACACCAAAGCTGGGCTTGGTGGTACATACATGTAATCCCAGCACTTGGGAGGTAGAACGGAAGGACTGGGAATTCAAGGTCAGCCTTGGCTACATTGCAAATTTAAAGCCAGCCTGGGATACATGAGCCCCTGTCTCAAACAAAACAAAACATTTTCAGTAGTCCCAGGGTGTAGGTCCATGAAAAAACAAATGCTAAGCATGCATAAGGCCCTGGACTCAGTCCCCAGCTCTACACAAACATAAGCATCTCTCAAGGCTAACTCCTCTCTGGCAACTGGGAAGCAGAAAACCAGATGACAACTGTCTTGGTCGTCCTGAGGAAGCAGAGCCCAGCACCAGGAGAAAGCCAAGAAGCAGCATGAAATATGATCTCATTTCTCAAGATCCACAGGACTCGGCTCTACCAGGTGCCTCTGAAAGTGGATATTCAGATAAGACTTCAGTCAGGCGGCTCCATCGGAAATCTGTCCAGGTAGCAGCTGGTGTTCTCTGTCCCCTCTGCTCAGCTGTCACCTCTCCTCTTTCACTGGGGTAGAAGGCTGGAAGATTGGGGGCCTCCTCCAGAAGAGGTAGAGAAGGGTATTTTGGAGTAGGGTGCTGGATTCAGTCAAGGTGCTCGGTGGTCAAAGGCTGCCTAACATTTGGTGACTTATCACAGAGACCACGTTGTTTCTGACGTATTAAAATTCACGACTGTGTGAGTCTGAGTTTTGCGGGAGTACCCAACACTTTCTATCATTGTGGAATCAACGAAAGCTGATTGATATAGGCTAGTATTCGCCAACCCAGAGAAGTGGTTCTTATGTTGGGCCGTATGGCAACGGTTGGGAAGACTGCCCTCTAGTGGCACCAGCACCTGAGAGCCTGCAGATAGCATCTCCACCAAAAGTCAGATTTCCTGTGTGGAAGGTCCGGGTTTCCAGAAAGAACATTGCAGGAAAACCTCAGTACAGGTGGCAAGAAGGGAGTATCAGAAAAATACCCTCATTCAGAAATGCAGCCATCCCTGTGTCCCTGGGGGATTCCTCCCAGAACCCAGGCCAACACTAAAATCTCTACACCTCGCAGTCCCTTATTTCACTACTCATTTATTTATTTTGGTGGTTTTGTAGCACTGGCTGTCCTTAAACTCACAGAGCTCTGCTTGCCTCTACCTTCCTGAGTGCTGGGACTAAAGACCTGTGCCACCATGCCCAGTCTCCCTTATTCTAGCTTATTTTATCATATTGTATTGTATCATATCGTGTTTATTTATTTATTTGTGTGTGTTTGTGTGTACATGTGGAGGTCAGAGTATGACTGCAGAAGTTGCTTTTCTCTTTCTACCGTGTGGAACCTGGGGATTGAACTCAGGTTCTCAGGCTTAGGAACAAGCCCCTCTACCCACTGAGCCATCTTGCCAGCCCTCCATGTGTCTTATTCCAAGTGGCATAGTACTTGCATAGAGCACACCGTATCCTTGCCCATCTTCATTTTATGCTTCACTTGATTTTGTTGGAACAGCCTCATGCTATGTGGCCCGAACCACCTCACAATATCGATCTCCCTGCCTCAGTCTCCCCAACGCTGATACAGACTTGCACAGCCACACCCCGCTCTCCTCTGCTGTGCGCCATCTCTAGAGGACAGGGCTGCACAGAGCCCTGTAAAAAGCTGCTGCTCTGTGTCATTTGGGAAACAATAAGAAAGCAAATGTTTATAAATGTTCTGTACAGCCCCAACCACTTAATTTGTGCAAACTGTGTGTGCTTCGGTCCCTGCTTGAGCTCACAGGTGCAGGGGCCACCTGCAGAGACAGAACATAAAGAAGCTAGGTATGGCAACGGCAGGCAGGCTTAGCGCTAGCTTAACAACCTGAACCTCTGCTTAGCTTGGGCTATGCACATGCTTCTCCCCTAACAATGCACCTAGCAACCAAGGACGGACACACACACACACACACACACACACACA
>NW_026593982.1:472873-502294 GCF_907164565.1 Psammomys obesus | reverse complement strand
TGGCCAGTTTTATTCCAACATATTTTAAGGTGTGTGTGGGTAAGAGATGCAGGGGCCTGATCTAGCCTGAACCAACATTGGGTGCCCTCCCTGCAAGCCAAACTGTGCCCTGTGAGTGAAGTTTCAGAGGAAAAAAGCTGTTCCCCATCTTATGCCTATGAATAACTGGTGAACAAATGGTTAAATTCAGATGCATCATGGGACAAGCTACTACTTCTGCAGACTTACTCTGTGCCAGCCACTGGGCACAGCCTGCCCACACATAGTCACATACATAGTTCCCGCCAGTCAGTCACCAGCTTGAGTTAGACGCTCACATGGTTTCAATAAACATCAGTATCGGTGGCTGTAGTGCGACCGTTGTGCTGGCTTGAATGAGGATGCCTCCCCCTCCCCCCGCCAGGTTCATGCATCTGAACACTTGGTCCCCACTTGACACCGTGTGAAGAGGTGGCACAGCCTGGCTGGGTCATGAGAGCGGCACACAGCTTCTTCTTCAGACTGTGAAAGAGCAGTAACAAATGGCGGTGGGGCCGGTACTGCAGCTCAGTGGTAGAGTGCCCTGGGTTTGATGCATTCTAGCTCCTCTATAAACAATAACAGAAATGCTGAGAAGCCAAGCACACTGGCGTATACCTGCCCTCCCAGCATGTGGGAGGCTGAGGCAGGAGGATCAGACGTTCTAGGTCATCCTCAGCTAGGTACCGGATTTGAGGGTAGCCCGGAGTCAAAAATAAAACAAATTGTTGTAACCGACTTTTGTTTTGCACCATGAAATCTAGATATTTTCTGGAGTGAGAGACAAGCAGAACACCTCTGTGAAGGACACTTCATGTCAAATTTGAGTCTCCTCTTCCAATAGTCGCTGAAATGGCACAAGGCAGGGGAAGAGAGGATTTGTCCTTGAGTGACAATTCTCTTCTCCGGTGCTGGAGATGGAATCCCAGGTCAATAGCCAGGCTACATCCTTTCTGGTCACTAGCCAGGAAGTCAGGTTAGATGTCAGGGGGCCTTTGGCCCCTGGAGACAGTGGCTTCACAAAGCATAGAGAGGAACCTTGTAGAAGTGACATTCTCTGCTGATGGCATTTTCCATAAGTTGCTTAGGCTGCTGGAAGGAGACCAAACTGCAGTTAAAATACGAGAGGAAGAATCCTGCAGAATCTACAAAGACAGGCACGGAGCCAGGAAGTGACATCATCCTGTCTGAGAACAAAGGCAAAGCAGGTGTAAAACTTACACACTGAGAGATGAGTGAGCATGAAAAATGCTTGTGTGCCATAGAAACTTCGAGAATAGGGACAGACTAACACCTGCCAGGCATGATTATGGACTCCAGCACTTGGAGGGTGAAGACAGAAGGATAGAATGAAGAGTTCATGGTTATCCCTGGTTGTATACTGAGTTCAAGACCAGCCTGGGTTACATGCAGCTCTGTCTTTAAAAACCAGAGAAGCTGGAGAGCTGTCTCAGCGGCTGTGAGCAGGTGCTGCTCTTGCAGAGGACCCAGGCTAATTCCCAGCACTCCTCAGGCAGCTCTCAGCAGCCTGTAACTCCAGCTCTAGAGGATGTGGTGCCCTCCTCTCACCTTCTCAGACACCTACACACACACACACACACACACACACACACACACACACACTTAAAAAAAAATAAAATTTTATTTTGAAAAACAAAGAGGAGGAATGGAGAGAGGAGGGAAGAGGTAGTGGAGGACAGAGAAAATATAACTTGTAAAAGTAACATTTATTAGCCAGATGTCATTGTCATTTTGGAGGCTTACCCTTTCCACCTCTTTCTGAACTCTGGCTGGCTGGTTCAACTCCACTGTTCTGGCTCAAGCGCCTCTCCAAGCTGACTGATTCAGTCCGGCTTCTCTCAAAACCCAGGCCTTTAACTCTGTGTAGTTGAGGATGGCGTTAACTTCTAATCTTCCTTCCTCCTCCTTCCCACATCTGGCCACACTCATTTTGTGACGAGCAGGGGAGTGGTTCCGGGGCTTCAAGCGTGCCAGGCAAACAGTCTGCTAGCTGGACTATATTCCCAGCCTCCAGGCCAGGCTTGAGCTGTGGCAATCCTATAACCTCTGCGCCGAAATGCTGGGATTTTATGTGTGCTATCACTCCCAGCAACACCCCTAAGTTTGTAAGGGAGTTCATAAGAAACCTGTTTGTCCTCTCCGAACACAGCCGTCCCCTCCAAGGAAGGCAGGTGAAGCCTCAGGCTGCGTCACCACAGAATCCCTGCAGAACAGCTTCGTTTCTTCACAAGGCTGACCGTTACATAGGCCTCTTTGAACAAAACTCTTTGGTGTCTCTTGCTCAGATCTCTAGAAGCACAAAGCTCACAAGGAATTCCTTCAACAGTGATAACTTTTTGTTTTAAACTTCTGGAAATGTCAGAATTGATTCATGGGCCAAAAATGAAGATTCATTCATTTTTTTAAGACTAACTTTCATATCATGAAAATGTCATTATAGATTACGATGTCATATGAAATATGAAAATCCATGAACAACTAATAAAAATGATGGATAAAAGAAAAACTCAGTCTGCACTGCGGTTGGTTTGGATGAGTCTTTGCTGGGTTAGTGGTTTGCTGGGAGACTATCCTGGCTTTGGATGACACTCACTGGCATCCCTGACTGCCCGGTCAATGCTGGTGTCTCTGCCCCAATTTCTACAACAATAGTAATATCTCCAGGCATTGCCAAAGTGATGACCCCACTGAGAGCTACTTCTTCATGCTATCTCTTCTTATGCAATTGGTTAAAAAATATTAACTTATCTGGGAGGGCTCACATGAAGAACAGGGACAACCTTCAGGAGTCAGTTTTCTTCTTCTGCGTGGGTCCTGGGGATTGAACTCAGGTCATCAGAATCGATGGCAAGGGCCTTTACTATCTTGCTGACCCTATGATCATATTTTAAAAATAAATTATCAGAGCTTGGGCACACCTCAGCTGGGATTACAGGCAGTACCATCTTACCCAGGCAAGCTCTCTACCAACTGAGTAACATTTGCAATGTGGGGATTTCTTTAAAGATATTTTTAATCCTGTGTGTGTGTGCACACGTGCCAGAGGCCAGGGTGTCAGGTTCCCGGAGCTGAAGTTACAGGAGCTTGTGTGTGACTCACCTGACTGGAGTTACGGAAAGTCATTCAGAAGAGCAATCCACATTTTTAACCTCCGAGCCATTTCTTCAGTCTCCTGGGAATTTCTTTTCAATATTCTTATTTGCTGAAGTCTTATATTACTTCAAAGTGGCCTCTGAGAGAAAACCTGCTCTGCCAGGTGGTGGCAGCGCACACCTGTGATCCCAGCACTCAGGGAGGCAGAGGCAGTTGGATCTCTGTGAGTTTGAGGCCAGCCCGGTCTAGAAAGTGAGTTCCAGGACAGCCAAGGCTACACAGAGAAACCCTGTCTGGAAAAACCAAAAAGAAAAAAGAGAAAGAAGAAGAGCTGCTCCATCCGTGCTCAGACAAATGCAAGCCAGACGCTTTGTGGGATTTGTACACTCAGTGGGATGTCAAGAGTGGAAGGACCGTTATGACTTCTACTGTGGGACTGGAATGACGCCACTGTCACATGCTTCTCATAGGAGTCTGACTTGTACAACTGTACCAGGCCTCGTGCACAGATCAGGTAAAGCTGAGCAAATGTGTGTGTCGTGACCCGGTGTATATAAATTGTATCAGAATGCATTTTCAAAGCTGCCGCAGTAGCGCTGTGGCTGTGGACAGCTGCTAAGCATGCTTGCCCACATGCACGAAGCCCCGGGTTCCATACCGAGCCCACACAGACCAAACATGGTGCTGAGTTCAAGCTTATCATCAACAATGTAGTGGGTCTGTGGCCAGCCTGGGCTATCGAGACCCTGTCTCAAGAGGGGGAGGGGGAAGAGAGAGAGAGATTGTTTGCAATACCCTACAACTGGAAATAACGTCCACCAGCTGTGGTCTGTATGCAATAGGAAACTCCACAGAAGACTGACCTGTCAAACTATAAGTACAGAACAGCATGCCGCCGTCCCTCCGAAAAGCACTGAGCGATGGGACGCAGGCCTGAGCAAATTCCGGAACTTCCCACGAGTCAAATTCCTCCATACTCATTTGTCTGTTTTGCATTGTGCTGTTTTAGATAGGGTCTCATGTATCCCCCAATTCCCAGCCTCAAGTTCTATGCGGCTGAAGATGGCTAGGCTTTATATCGCTGTGATAAAATTAAACAGGACCAGGATGATGACCTTGAACTCCTGCCTCCGTCTCCCATGTACCACCATGCCTGTACACCTGTCTTACACCAGGTAATGGTTCTCTTTGGGGCTGGGGCAGATTTCTGGGGTTTTAGCAACCTTCTGCTGCTCCCTGGGAGGGTCTAAGATGTGCCAGTTCACCAAGCCAGGCATATTTCTGCACCCTGGATGTGACGCTCACATAAAAACGTACACTGAACCCAGGCGTGCTGACAGCTGTAAGCCCAGCGCCTGGGAAGCAGAGGCAGAAGGACCACAATGGAAAGTGATAGTTAATCTGCACGGTCAGCTTGACTGGATTTGGAATCACCTAGGAGACACACCTCTAGGCCTGTGAGGGTGTTTTCAGAAAGGTTTATGGGGAGAAAAGACCCTCCCTAGATGTAGGAATGTCGCCCCATGGAAAGCAAAAAAAGAGGCTGGGGAGATGGCTCTGAGGGTAAAAGGTGTTTGCCAAGTGTGGTGGCAATTCTTGGTTGTCAATTTGACTCCATCTGGAGTCAACCCCTGTGAGGGCTTTTTTTTTTTTTTTCCTTAAGTAAGTCATTTGAGGTGGGAAGATTCACTTCTAATGCCGATCTTTTGAGGTGGAAAGATCCACCTCTAATTTGGGCCTCACCTTCCACTGTCAGCCTACATAAAAGACAGGGAAGAAGGAAGCTTGCCCTCTGCCGGCTTTCTCTTGCTCTCAATAGCACGTCCATTCCTTCATGCCATTGGAGCCTACTTCAGGATTCTGGCTCCCTCTGAAAACCATCTGAGACATCAGCCTCTTGGACTGAACAACGCCTGAATTCCTGGGCAAGAACAGCTCTGCGGAGTGAGTGCTGTGAAGCGAAGCTGAGGTCCTTTCCCTAAAATAGCCTACAGTTTGCAACTCTCAATTCCCAGCACCTGCCCCACCTTCTCCCTGAAGTGCTAGTGCCTGGTCAGGGCGGCCACCTAGTGGCCAAAGCGGAAACTGCAGCGATAAGTACCGCTTACCGGAATGATCTCATTTCCCCAGAATTCAGGTTTCTCTGCAGAAGGAGACATTCCAGCTGTGCCTTGCCAGTGATGGGAACTTCAAAGGATCTTTTCCAAAGAGAACCAAGAGCACTCCCTCAAAGCCAAGGAAGGTCTTCACACTGGAAAGTGTTTGCTGTGGGCAGACAGCGCCAGCATGCCTGTGGAGCCTGCAAAGCTTAAACCTCCCGCCTCTGCCAGGAACTCCTGCGGAGGGGCCAGCCTGCCCTGCCCCGCGGACAGCCCTGGTGCTGGAAAGCATCTCAGCAGCCAGCGCATCCCCTCCACAAACACAGATTCCTAGAAGGGGGCACAGAGGGACGCGCCCACCCCCTCAGGTTTGTTTACAGTACCTGCCCAGGTGCAGTGGCACGAGAATTTCAGTTGCGAACAAGCACTGTTAATTTTTGCTTTCTGGGCGGGTGTTACGGTTCAGTGGGGAACAGTCTTGCAGCCAAGCCTGACCTTCTGAGTTCGATCCCCCAGACCCACATGACAGAAGGCCAGAAGCTGATCCCACAGTTGTCCTCTGACTTACACATACGCCATGTGCCTTCCCACACACAGAACGAATAAATAAACGTAATTCATTTTTTAAGATTTAGATTTCTATCCTAGATGTTGCAGGTCTCTCTCGGGTGATGATATGGAGAAAACCCGGGAGCTCCTAGCTGTTGTGTCTTTAGGAGAAGAGTGACGCATGGCTTCTCATCATAGACCGCAGAGTGGAGCTGGACAAACCGAAAGGGTAGAAAAGTCCTGCATTGAAGTCCAGGGACAGACACATTTCCGATCTGACAAGGAAGGTGTTCTCACTTGGTGACGTTCCGAAAGCACTGGTGTGGGAGCATGGATGCTCCCAGGATAGGAGGAGACAGAGAGACTGGAGGAAGGACGCATCTGCCTGTCGGACCCAGCCCTGCTCTGTCTAGAGCATGCGCGCTCTCCGGAGCGCAAGCTGGACATTTGGGGTTTGTGATGAGCCTTGTCTTCCCACATCAGAGTCCCATGATGAGGGAACTCTTGGGTCCACATAAAACAAGCGGCTCTCCAAGCCGAGTCTCTGCTATGAGACACGGAGCACCTGGCTGATGCCCAGCTGTGCCGTGTGAGACTCCGATGAGCACTGTCCTGGTCAGGTTCTCCATGGTGAAAACCATTTTCCGTTTTCTCACTTAGAAGACTCCAGATAGCTCCTTCATCCTCACCCCAGAGGGATGGGATTTAGGGGACCGTACACATTTCTTCCTCTCCTTGTCACTTAGCAGGAAGCCAGGCGGCCAGGGTATGCACCAGGTCACAGTGAAGGCTGTAACTGAGATGTGCCAGCTGGAAGGAGGGCTGGAGTGGGGGCTGGAGGCTGAGGAACCACAGGGAGTAAGATGCGGGACGGGGGTGTAGCTTAGTAGACTGTTCTGTTTGCCTTGCATTCCTGGGGCCCTCGGTTAAAATCCTGGCACTGAGTAAAAAAGAAAAAAGAAAGGGAAAAATGAAGAGAGAAAGTCCAAACCAAAATGGTATGTGAGGAAGGTCTCAAAGGCACCAGCTAGCCAAAACTTCAAGGTCACTGTCAAATCCATTGTCTCACCTGGGCATGATGGCACATGCTTGCAATCCCAGTAACTGGGAGGCAGAGGCAGAAGAATCGCTGCAAAGTTGAGGACAGCCTGGGTTATATAGTTAGCTCCCAGGCAGCCAGGGCTAACTGTCCAGACCCTGTTGCATCACCCACCACATGCACGCCAATTTCAAATGGAAGCAGAATGGCAAGTTTGATGAGGTCACATCAGTGCTTGAGCTGGTGTCCCTTCTCTGGGGGACTGTCCCTCTCTCCAGCTCTCTGTGCAGCCAACCTCCCGGCATCGCAGCCCTCAGCAGTCCCCTTCTTCTGGCTCTCTTCTCTGCTAGTTCCTTTGGCAAAGCCCACCAAACACACACCCCCAGTTCCTCTGCGAGCACTGCTCATCAGTGTGCATTTCTCAGGACTCCTAGGCCTCAAGGGTGAAAACCCACACTGGAGTGAGAATTTTGGTTTTCTTTAAAGCACAGTTATGGGCCTGAGAGATGGCTCAGAGGTTAAGAGCACTGGCTGCTCTTCAAAAAGTCCTGAGTTCAATTCCCAGCAACCATATGGTGGCTCACAACCATCCATCCTGACATCTGGTGTCCTCTTCTGGGGTGGATGCAGGCAGGTAAAATGCTGTATACATAGTAAATAAATCTTTAAATAAAAGAAAATAAACCGGTTATATTATGTGACTATGTTTTGGTTTTAATCCCAGGTGTGGGATATGGGGCTGCTTCAGTTTGTCCACAAAACAAAACAAACAGTCCCCTCCACCACAGTAACAAATAATAATAATAATAATTAATTAAAAAAGAAGGGGATGTATTGATTGACATTAACTCATGTAAGGAAAGAGTAGATGGGTCATGTTGCGCTCCTTTTTAAACTCTATTTTATTTGGAGTTTCTTAAAGCCTCTCCCTTCCAACCCCCCAACCCTAGGTCGGAGAAAGAAGGTTAGTGGGGAGGGAGCACAGACCCCTTTCCTTCTCCTGGCTGGTTAGAGTCGATGGGTTCTTTGGGGGCTATACCAATCTCCGTCAACAGCAAACACAGCCAGCAGTCTCCTTCCAGCTGCTGCGTTGAAATGTTTCTCTCTGCCTGTATCTGGTCTCTACAAACTGCCACACACAGCGCACCTTCAGGCTCCCAGCTCTCAAATTTATACCCCTCAGAGTCCTAGACCACACCCCTCTCTGTGCTGCAGGAGGCAGGCCATGACTAACTGGCAAAGGCCATGCCCCTCACAAGACGATTATCAGCTGTGAACAAACTAAAGCCCAAATTAAAACCCTACTCTTGGAATTAAAACAATAACATATTTACATAACATGACATAAAGTTTTGGTTTTAAAGAAACCAAAACTTCCATTACATGGAAGGAATTACAGCCTCGGGAATGGCTAGATATGAACCCTTAAATTATGCTGCTAAGCATATTCATTCTCTCTCTAAACACACACACACACACACACACACACACACACACACACCATGGCTTCTTATTCTGCTTTGGTTTTGAGTTTGCTTTCTGACCTAGGTGTCACCTGGCTTGGCTCCTTGCTCCCAGGCTGCCCTCAAACTTTCAGAGCTCTGCCTGCTTCTGTTTGAGTTCACTAAAGATGGCACCACCACGGTGGTAGGCATGCCTTTTTGAGTGTTCTTTCTTTCTAAGGCAGACTGGCCCCAGGAAGCCCCCAGCTTATGAGTTTGGTCACGCTGGAGAACTAGGAGGCATCTTTGCCTTGCTTTCAGTTCACAGCTCTAGCAGGAAAATCCAGTCAGTTAGCTTGGCTGGAACTATGCGCCCAGTGCCTGGCCTCTGACAAGTGGCCAGAGCTGTTAGCTGGCACTGGCCTATCTTTCTTGATCTGGGAAATGAGAAAAGGTAATCTACTTTGCAGAGAGCAGGTCTTGGGAAAAGGGGGTGGAGGGGTGCTAGTCAGGGAAAATAGTGACTGCTGAGGTCATCGACAGCCACCTTCAACCCTGTACTCCAGGCCCATTCCTGTTCCTGAAGGCATGGAGGAGATGGATTTGGGAGTCAGAAGGACTCTCAGTTTCTAGGGCTGGGTGACCATGGGAATGGCTGAAACCTCCCTGGGGTCTGCTCTTGCACTGGTAGTGTCTTTGAGGCCTGTGAAGATGACCAGCGCATTTTGCACACTGTGGATGCTGCCACGTCAGTTCTTTAGTCTCAGGTCTACTCGGTTATAGCAGCACAGCTCAAACACACCGTCGACCAGTTCCTGCCCGCAGAAATGGCCCCACAGCCACGGGTTTGGAGGATGAGGGAGACAGTCAGTTCTCTGGTCTTGGCTTTAATATAATGGCCCCTTGAGTCTATAGAACCCTGTCATCCTCCCCTCCCTCCTCCTCCATTTTCTTTCCAGGTAGGGCCCATGTAGCACTCTTGTTGTAGCAGATGACCTTGAGTTTCTGATCTTCCTGTCGATACTTCCCAAGCGATGGCATTATAGGTGTTCATCACCATGCCCACCTTAATCCTTTTTCCTCAAGCTCTCCAGAGTCTGTCTCCTTTTGTTGGTCTCACTGTGGGCTTTACAGGTAGAACTGACCAGGGAGCCATGACACAAAATTAGTTTTTAAAGAAGGCAGCAGGGGGCGCTGTAGAGTAGCCCTAGTAGCTCAAGGACAAACTGCTGTGGTTTTGAACCTAGCCCAGAGCAGACTCAGCATCTTACCAGGTGTCTGAAGACCTTCTGGGCCAGGAATCCGGCTATTGACTGGGCTCAGAGTGAACCACGGCTGCCTCAGAGGCCATCTTGGCCCAGCGTGAGCAATCCCCTCGGCACAGGAGCCAGCACAAGGCAGCACAAGCTCGGATTCCCAGTTCTGTCTGGGTCCCGGGAGGCAAGGTGCTGATGCAGCCTGTAGCTAGCCAGTCAAAGGCCACCGGACCCACCCTCTGCTGGACCCTCTGCGGGACCCTCTGGCAGGAAAGATAAGGTTGCTTGGCTGCTGACCAGCCGAAAGTTTCCTGCACTCCCCCCTCCCACGCTTATAAGTTTGAGTGTTCCAATCATGCTAAAGATTGCCTAACCCACCTTGAAATTCTTCGGAATACCTGTAGAAGAAGCCTGCAAGCTCAGCTCGGGGTCTTTTCGCCATCTTGCCTTGCGAGGACAGGACGTTCTGCAGAGTAAGCGCTCTTTGCTATTTGCAGACTCTTTGAGTCTGGGGTGTTTTCTTCAGCGAGCTCTGAACCCTAACAAGATTTCCTATAAAAACCTGGCTCAGTGGTCCATACCTATAACCACAGACTTCAGAGGTGGAGACAGGAGGATTAGGAGTTTAAGATCACCCACCCAAACATAGGGGGTTCAAGGCCAGCCTGCACTACAAGAGAGCTTACCAAAGAGGAGAGGAGGGAAGGGTGGAAGAGAAAATTAATAATTCTTGAGTTACTTCTTGTTGGGCCTTTGGTCACAGCTATGAAAAAAAAAAAAAAAAAAAAAAAAAGCAACCAATACAACGTTCCCTTATCAGAGTCCCAAATGAGGCCAGGAATCCGGGTTTGGGAACAGCGGGGACCGACCCGTCTAGCTGTGTTCCGTGGGTGTCCCGTGGCTACAGCCGGCACAGAACAGATGGTGAAAAGAAAGGCTGCATTTTCAGGAATTTTACAAACTGCTCGCTGGCTCTGGGAGCCTGGAATCCTCTCTGGTGGGGTTGTTTACACCATGGAGGCAGGCTCTTGTTGTTCAGGGTCATTCCCCTGCCTCAGGGCTGCCACTCCTCATCTCCAGCTCTCAGCGCCAAGCATGGATGGGCAACCTTTGACCTTGGCTTATCCTTCCATGAATGGCTTCTTCCCAGTGGAGAATTAGTCACAGGACCCGGGGCTTGTGACACCAACAGTGTTGCCCACTAAAGAGCGGAGTGACCGTCTACTTACTAAATATACAGGAATGGCAACATGGGGCTCCTCTGCTTTCCTTCCCTTTCTTTCTTTTCTTCTTCTTTTTTTTTAATCTCACAATAATGCTTACACAGGAAATATCAGACAGGGATGTAGGTCACAGCAGAGCATGGAAGTTGACAGCAAGCCTTCAAAGGCTGGCTACAGGAGTCCAACCAGCCTGCTCTCCCTGTTCCATGGGGGACAGGTTGAATGATGGTGTGCTCCTGGGCAGAAGCCTATCGGCAGCTCTCTCAAGGATCTTCTTTTTCTTTCCTTTATTTTTTCTATTTCTCTCTTTCTCTTCTCCCTCCTGTGTGTGTGTGTGTGTGAGAGAGAGAGAGAGAAAGAGAGAGAGAGAGAGAGACCAACAGACAGACAGAGACAGAGAGATCTGCTCAGTGGTTCAGAATTTTCACGCAGTGTCTTACTTCTCCTATTGCTGGGATAAAAACACCTGACAAAATAAGGGAGAAAGGGCTTGTTTTGGCTCCGGGCTCCAGCCCACCACGGCCGGGAGCCACACAGCAGGAGTTGGAGTTGTGGTGCGCCCACACCCGTGGAGGTGAGCAGGCAGAGAGGGATGACTTCCTGTGCCCAGCTCCCTTCCTCTATGCAGTCCAAGATCCTAACCTAGAGAATGGCAGCTGCCTCAGCGGCCAGCTCCTCCATCATCTGAACAGGATAGTTCCCACGGACAGGCACACCGGAGGTCCATCTCCCAGGTGCTTTTGGTTCTCACCAAGTTGACAAAAGAGACTAACCAATACACAGATAGGTAGGTAGATAGATAGATGGATAGATGATGGATAGATAGACAGACAGACAGACAAATAAATGAGGAGCAGGACAAAAGAACAAAAAGAAAAATAAATGGAACCTGTCACAATTTCCCTCTCTCACTTTCCCATCTTTCCACTTTGGTTATCCCCATTTCTGTCTCTTTTCTCTCTTGCCTGGCTAATTAATTCAACCTCATAACACTTCCCAAATTGTGTTCTTGACATCATCCCCACACCCCTCAAGCCCTCTGTCTCTTCCTTAATTTTCCAATCTGCTCTCAAGTTCTCCTTCAGAGCAGTGGCTCAAAACAAACAAAATATTTTTTAAAACTCATAATTATAGAGGTCTAAGATACATTCTAAAAGTGCACTGTTTAAACGCTCAGGTTTCATTTCAACAAATGTGTACAAGGCACAAAACATACCTCTTTTGAGACAGGATCCTTGGCAGTGCAGGCTGGGTAGCCAAGGAGAACCTTGTGTTTCTGATCCTCCCACCCCTACAGTTTTATTACACTTCATTTATCTTAGTGCACACAGGAGCGGAGGTCGGAGGACAGCCTGCAGTTCTCAGCTGCCACCATGTGGGGGCCAGGACTGGATGTAGGTCATCAGGCTTGGTCTAAGCGCCTTTCCCCACAGAGCCATCTTGCAGGCCCCTCCTCTACCTCTTGAGTGATGACATTGCAGGCATGAGACAGCAAGTCAGGTTTTATGTGGTGCTGGAGTTAGAATCCAGGGACTTCCGGGAAAGTGCTCCCCCAGCCGAACATACCCTCAGCCCAAACGGATTCATCTGCCGTTTGCTCTTACTTTTTGCAGTCAGATTCTTGCTTCCACTCGGTACATGGGAATCAGTGATGCACTTTCTTGAGCCTTTTGTAAAATATTACACAAATGGAATCTTACAGTTCGGTGCTCTTTGGGACGTGTCTTTTTGTGCCTGGAGCTCGTTTACTTGTGTTGCTGATCAGTCCTCAGTCGTGTAGACGCCTCACTTGTTTGCCCATCACCAACTGATAGATATTTAGGTTGCTTTCAGTTTTGGTTATTGTGAGTTAAATGCTGTGATGTTATGACTGTTTGTAATCGTGTCTTTGTACAGATATATTGTCACTTTCCTAGTGTGGCCCAATAGGGAAGTTTAACTTGGTAAAAAATGCTAGCAAGCTATTTTACCCACGGGCTGCGCCGGGGTCATTTTTACAGTAATGTGTTGTTAGTTTAAAAAAAGTGTGTCCGAGGCATGGCAAAGCAGACCTTTAACCCCAGCATTCAGGAGTCTGAGGCAGGTAGAGCAAGAAGCTGAATTAGGAGTTTGAGGCAAGCCTGCGTGACATGGCAAGACCCTGAATCAAAAATTTAAAATAAGCCAATCAGTAGGAGGAAATGGCTCAAGCAGAAAAGTCCTTGCCATATAAGCAAGAGGGTCTGCTATCACTCCCAAAACCTACACGAAAAGCCCAGTGTTGGAACATCAACCAAGTATATCTTCATTGACAAACTATCCTCTCATATTTTGGGGGGTTTCTGAGGGGGTGAGGATGCTGGAGGGGTGTCAAAATAGAAATCTTACTATGTGGTACAGGCCTTGACCTCCTAACCCTACTGCTGCCAGTGTTGAGACTGGGGGTTCGTGCCGCCACAGCTGATTATGTTTTTACCATTTAAAAAAGGGGGCTGCTTCTCTTATAACTGATTTCAAGAGCTCTAGCTGTAGTCTTCATGCATGCATATGGATCTCTACATAATTATTACTAACAACAATAATGTCCGAAATAAGATACAACCTATTTTTTATAAACTTAATGGCTTGTGGAAGATGTCTCAGCAGCTATGAGCCCTTATGGCTCTTGCAGAGGCCCTGAGTTCAGAACCCAGCACCCGACACTGTGATCCACACTGGGTGGATCACGACCACCTGCAACTCCAGCTCCAGGAGATCCCCACATCCTCTTCTGGACCAGGTGGGGATGGCACTCACACAGACACAAACTCACACACACATACATGTAATTAAAATTTAACCCTTTAAAACAGTACTTGAATGTTTATGACTTGATAGGCTACTTCGCAGTTTTTTAATATTATTAAAAATGTAAAGAGAGTCAAACCTGCCCTTGATAAAATGTCAAGCAGAAAATAAAAAGTTATTTGATCCCAATGAAATGTGGCAATAAGCTTGGGGGTGTTCTCCGAATACGGCAGTAACACCACCTGCCGGGTAAGATTACAGCTGGTGCTTACGTTAGATACGTTTTTTCAAGATGTTCAAAAAGTGTGTTTTAGAGAAAGATGTCCCAAAGAAACAAATGGCACCTACAGTCCCAGCGCATGGGAGACAGAAGCAGGTGGATCTCCACGGCAGCCAGGGCTGCATGGTGAGACCCTGCCTCAGCGAAACCAAACACAGGAAGGGGCTGGTGTAGCAAGCAGGAGGTCCTGAGTTCTAAGCCCCAGCACCTCGTCAACGAGAGCTGGAGGCATATGCCCATAATCCTACAAGTGGTGAGGTAGAGGCAGGGTGACCAGGTCACTACCTTCTCCCCAGCAAGGCGGGACAGCCTGGGATATGTGTCGGCCTGTTTTCCTTTCTTCTTTTCTTTCTCCTTCCTTCCATACTTTGCTTTTTTCCAAGACAGAGTTTCTCTGTGTATCCCTGACTGTCCTAGAACTCTCTCTGTATGTAGACCAGGCTTACCTCAAATTCAAAAATCTGCCTGCCTCTGCATTAAGAGTGCTGGGATTAAAGCCATGTGGGAAAGAACCTGCTGAGAGAGAGAGAGAGAGAGAGAGAGGCAGTTTGGCACCATCTCACAAGCTTGCTGGGACGGTGCTGTGGTTTTTGAATGCTGTTTAATAGTAAAGTTGGTTAATTATAAAGTAGACCACCCCAAGACTTTGAGCCATGGTTCCAGCCCTGCCCTTAAGCTGCAGCAGGTTTTCGGAAGTCTGAAGTACTAGTCTCAAGGTTGCAGTGCCCCTTTCTGGGGAGCTGCTTCCCAGGTATGCACTCAAATATAAATATTTCGGAGCCGGTTTAAGCTCAGTGACCTGAGAAGATCATCCTAAGGAGGCAGATGAGTGTGTGCTTCAGTGGATGGGAAGTGACAGAGAACACAGGCTCGGGGTGGAGGGAGAGCCGAGGGGCAGCAAGGAGAAAGGGGCAAGAGGTACCACCTGAGGCAAGAACAGAGTCTGAACAAACAGCGGATGTTGAACAAGCTAAGTTTGCAGGGGCATTTTAGGCCCACATAGCTATACTCTATGAAAATATTGTCTTTTACATCTTCATTCCTTATTCTAAAGTAATTCCTGAAGGCCCCTGAAGACTAGTGAGAGAGTACAATTACCACTGGGCTGGGTGAGAAAGAGGGATTTAAGAGCCACAAAGAGAGTATGCTCACACAAAGGAAATTCTACAGCCTTTCATGGGGTGGTAATCAGCCACTGGCCTGTCGCTACCTAAGACATACTCACTGTGTAGGAGTGTTGATGAATGATCAGTGAACACAGGAAACATCTGGGGTTATTATTCAGGACTTGATAGATAACTTTTTAAAAGTCTGGTATTAAAAATCCAACCAAAGTTTATTCTCTGAAATGCAGTAAATGGAAATGCAACATTCATGCTTTATCGCCCCTGGGTCCACACCTGAAGGATTCCACGTAAGCACAGCACAAAAGTAGCTCCCCACCCTTGCCTAGTGCTGCTTTGTTCACAATAGCCAAGATGTGGAAGCAGCCAGGTGCCCATCAATGGGTGAGGGATAGAGAAAATGTGGCATAAATACACAATGGAGTAGTAGTCAGCCATAAAGAACAAAAGAACAGGAATATGCATGAAACTGAGATAACCACATTAAGCACAGCCAGTCGGACTTAGAAAACTAAATTCGACACATTTTTCTCTCAGGTGGAGTCCAGAGTTAAAATGAAAAATCAAGGGGCAGGTAAAGATGTCGGCAAATAAAGTTGCTTGCGGCACAAGCCTGGAAACCCTAGTTCAGTCCCAGGACCCCACAGAAAGATGGATGGGAAGGACTGACTCCACAAAGCTGTCTTCTGACCTCCATGTGTGCGTCCCCACACAAGCTTCACACTCATAACAAGTAAAAATTTAAAAACAGAAAGCAGACATGAAAGTAAAGGAGATCCAGGTGGAATGACACAAGCCTGCCTGCTATACCAGTTCTTGGGAGGTAGAGGCAAGAGAATAAGGAGTTCAAGGTCATCCTCAACTGCATGGGGAGTGTGAGGCTAGCTTGGGCTACATGAGAATCCTTTCCAATAATCACAAAGTGCTAGAAAAAAAATTAAACAGAGGCTGTTGGAGGTGGTGCACACCTTTAATCCCAGCACTCAGGAGGCAGAGGCAGGCAGATCTCTGTGAGTTTACCATGCCAGCCTGGTCTACAAAGCGAGTTCCTGGACAGCCAGGAGTACATAGAGAAACTATGTCTCCAAAAGAAGAAGAAGAGGAGGAGGAGGAGGAGGAGAAAGAGGAAAAAGAAACAGAGGATGAAGAGGAAGAGGAGGAGGAGAAAGAGGAAAAAGAAGCAGAGGATGAAGAAGAGGAAGAGGAGGAGGAAGAAGGAGAAAAAGAAGCAGAAGCAGAGGAAGAAGAGGAGGAGAAAGAAGAAAAAGAAGCAGAGGACAAAGAAGAGGAAGAGGAGGAGGAAGAGAAGGAGGAGGAGAAGAAGAAGGAAGTGGTAGCATAGGTGTGTAACCTCAGCACTTAAGAAGCCGAGGACAGAGGATTGTGCCGTTGAGTTCAGGGCCAGTCTGGGTCACATAGTGAGTTCCAGTCCAGCCTAGACACTCTCAAAGATAAGCAGTAAAAAGAAGAAGATACATACTGAGACACAGATAAAATGCGGCGCCTGTGGTCCTCTTCAAATATTCTGGGGGTATGAAGCTTGGAGATGTGTCCCTGGGCGGTCTCTCTACTTTTCATGTATTTTGCTTATATACGTTTATATTGTTGATTTTCCACAATAGTGTTAAAAAAAAAAAAAAAAAGCAAATAGCCACAAGAAAACTACCTATAGAAAGCAAAAAGCTAAATACGTAGCAAATATTTACACCAGCATGGTGAAAATAGAATGCAAAGGGGCTAGAGGTCCAGCTCAGCGGGACAGACTTAGGCTCCACTCCAGTACTGCAGCGTTGGGGGCGGGGGCCGGAGGGGGGAGACTGTTACATAAAAATCACCACAAGCCAGCTCAGAAGCAGCTCAGAGGCAGCCTGGAGGATACCAGCAGAAGGGAGTGGCAGCCAGACGCCTGCCTGTCGTTCTCAGCCGCTGGTGCTGGCCCCTTGCGAAGAACTCTCCTCCCCACTCCCAGTTTACACCCTTCTCTGTCTCTGTGCTTGCTGGGGTTGGACCCGGTCCCCTCAGGCTCACGACCTCCCTGAGAGCGTGGGCAGGGTGTCAGCCCTCCCAGGGTGGTCCGCTTTCCCCTCTGTAGCTTCCATCTAGTCCCCCTCAGGAGGAGCATAATCGCCGGATTTCCACACTCACGATCCTCTGTTCCACACTGTCATAACACGATTTCAATGACTTCCTTTTTCTCCCTCATCTCCAAAAATAGCAAATCACATTGCTCGCCCAGATTTTCCACCTGAGTTTGTTTTTCACTTCTGAGAGAAATCAGCTTAGCTATGGAATGCTGTCTCAGCACCAAATGAATAGGGGTATTTAACTCCAGGACACTCAGCGGTACCACCCCCTGGCCACACAGCCATCATTCTGTCTGAATTCTCCGTGTGACAGGGAGGCATCTGACTCATGGTGTGAGGATGGGAAGAGCCTGGGTGTTCGCACTACATATGTCCCCTGAAATCTGGTGTGTGCTTGCATCCATCTTAGAACAAAGTGAAGCTTACCCAGACCGGCTGGGGCCTTGGTCTGTCCAGCTGCTCTGGCAGAGAGATAACAGGCCAGACCATTTGTAAACTCATAAACTTACTGTCCACAGTTCTGGCCCAAGGCATGGACGCCCGGCGCGTGCGGTGAGGGCTGAGGACCCACTCTGCTCCAAGGGCCCTCCCGAGGTGCCAGCTGGGGCTAATGCTCCCTTGTCTCTCTGACAGGGGCACGATGATCTGCTGATCTCACTCACCCTTCACTTTGGCTCCCAGTCACTGCCCAAAGCCCCACAACTTCCCACTTGGCATTGGGGATTAGCTTTCCACCTGGGACGGTTTTGAAGACACAAGCCTCAGATCATAACGATGGGTAGAGTTTCCCAGGAGAGGTGGGTGTCTGGGAAGAGGGACTGTTACACAGGGGTGACTTGGTTTCTGCAAGCCGAATGAGCCAGGGGTGTCCATAGGATGGGCAGCCACTGGCAGAGCCAACCCCACAGCTTGGCCTCAGGAGGCCGCTGCTCGGTTCTTGCACAGCTGTTGCAATCAGGGAATCCACCATTTTGTCATTTCTTTTCTAACAGGATCTGATGTAGCCATGCTGTTCTTGAATGGTTATGTAGCTGAGAATTCTCTTTAATTCTAAAAAAAAAAAAAAAAAAAAAAAAAAAAAAAAAAAAAAAAAAAAAACCAAACCAAACCTTACTTATGTGTATGAATGTTTTGCCTTCATGTATATATGTATACAAGGTGTGTGCCTGAAGCCCAGGGAGGCCAGAAAAGAGCATCAGATCATCTGGAACTCAAGGTACAGATGGTTGTGGACCCCACAGGGTTGTGGGAACCGAACCCAGGTCCTCCGCAAGAGCAACAAGTGTTCTTAACCACTAGACTAGCTCTCTAAGCCCTTTAAATGCTTGAGCCTCTAACCTCTATGTTCCCAATATTAGGGTTCAGGTGTATGCCATGACTCCTAGTTTATGCATGTTGGGAATAGAATCTAGGGCTTTTGTAATCGTGGTACACATCTAAAACACTTGGAAGGCCAGAGGCAGAAGGATCTATGTGAGTTCAAGGTCAGCCTAGTCTACATAGTGAGTTTTAGCCAGAGCTACAGTGAGGCCCTATCACAAAGAAAGAATCTAGGGCCTTTGAATGCTAGGTAAGTGTGCTACCAGTGAGCTACACCTCTACCCTGAAATTCTTCATTTTAAAAGGGGCATGTCAGGCATAGTGTCATACTTTCCTCTCAGAACCGTGGAGGCAGAGGCAGAGGACTGTGGTGAGTTTTGAGGCCAAAAAAAGAGGAAAAAAGAAGGAAAGGAGAAAGGAAGGAGGGAAGAAAATGGGAAAAGAGAGAGGGAGGAAGAGAGGGAGGGAGGGAGAGAAGGAAGGAAGGAAGGAAGGAAGGAAGGAAGGAAGGAAGGAAGGAAGGAAGGAAGGAAGGGAAGGAATTAAAAAAAAACAAAAGAGGAAGCATCCAGGAGCCCACAGCCTCCTGGGCCTGAGCTGTGGACTGCCTGCTGCTGCCCTTCATTGAATACAGCCCAGCTGTGTCAGGATCCACCCTCCAGGGCTGCTCTCGCAGACGCTGCTGGAACAACTTAGTCAGCTGTTTGTGCTGGCTTCGTTTCCTTCCTCTCCTGTCACCAAGGATGTAGGCCATGGTGTAGGCAGCACAGGGGAGATGCAGGCAGGGTGCTGTGTCTCCCAGGGCCACGCGCATGTCCCCACAGACTCTCTCTCCTTCCACCTTGGATGCGCTTGCTTCAAAAATCTGTACCCCATCTCCCACCTTGAATGGAACCCAATCCCCTCCCCTAACCTCCTCTAGAGACTCCCTATAGTGCTCCCTTCCTAAGCACTCAGGACACACAAAAAGGCGATTTTCCAAAACCACGGTCCACTGCTTTCCTGAGCTTCTCTGGATCATTACAAAGGCACGGAAGGAGGGGTGTGGCTAGCTCAGGGGGCATTGGGGACACTGTGTGGGACATGCTGTTTTCAGAGATTTAGGGAGCATGAGTAAGGAGGCTGAATGTTTAAAGAAGAAATGGCTTAACATGAGGCAACTGCTGTGTGAGCTTTTTCTGGGGCTGGACATAAACACCTGCTCAAAAATAGGGCACCAACCACAGACAAAAGCCTGTTTCCACCAAAGGGCAGCTTTGGGAACCAATGAATATGCTGGGTGTTCTTAGAAAGCATGAGTGAGGGGCTACTCACAGGAGCCTGGGGGAGCCCAGAGCAGCTGCACCACCAAAAGTCTCACGGCAGCAGGACAACTTATGAGTTCGTACTTCATTAGCCTTTCACATTTTATACCCTAGTGCCTCTGGGACCATGAAGCCACATGCAATAAGGGCAGAATTACATGTGGTTAGTTGGGAGGTTCTTGGGGGAGTGGCTGGAAGCTCAGCTAGGGTCCAACAACCCTCCAAGGCCTCCTTTTCTAGGAGGGACTCTCTACAGGCAGCAGGCCCGAATCCCAGGGCTGCTTAAAAGTGAGCACAGCTGCTCTGATGAAGATGGTGGCTGTTCTGCTGGGGGCAGAACACTCAAGAACAGCAAACCAGTGTGTCCCGAATTAAAGTGAGCATTCAACTCTTCCTGTGCTCCTACCCCATCCTACACCACACACACACACACACACACACACACACACACACACACACACACGCACACCTGCTTGCTCATGAACACACTTTGTGGAGGACAGCAGACAAGGTGAAGGATCTGGGAGTGTTTTCTGCCCCACTCCCTCCCTTTCTTGTGCTGGATGTGAAGCCCAGTGCCTCAGGCCTGCCAGGCATGCACAGAGATATACTCCCTGAGCAGTTTTTCTAAGACAGCTGTTTATTGTAAAATAAATAACAATATTGTGCTGGTGTCTTTGAAAATTTGCATTTATGATAAGGGAAAATTGTGTGTGAGGTGGAGGGGTTGGGAGCACCCTGCCTCTCTGTTTGAAGATGTCACTTGAGCCACCGTATGCTTTCTAAGAAGATTCAGGGGCATGGGAGGAATAAGAACAAGGAGTGAAAAAAGAGCCAGGTTTGGTGGCACACATCTGTGATCCCCGAATGGGGAGGACAGGGGGATTACTGTGAGCTGGAGGCTACATGGTCTACATCGTAAGTTTCAGGCCAGCGACCTACATAGCAACATCCTGTCTTTTATTTTTAATAAAACAAGCCTAAACGGGGAATGAAGGTGCACTCCTTTGATCCCAGCACTCAGGAGGCAGAGGCAGACAGATCTCTGTGATTTCGAGGACAACGTGGTCTACAGAGTAAGTCTGGGACAGCCAGAGAAATCCTGTCTCAAAAAAAAACCCAATAAATAAATAAATAATGGATGAATAAATAAAATGAAACCAGGTGCAGTGGTGTACACCTTTTCTTTTTTGGTATCTCAAGACAGGGTTTCTCTGTGTAGCCTTGACTGTCCTAGACTCATTTTTGTAGACTAGGAAGGCCTCGAACTCACCGAGATCCACCTGCCTCTGCCTCCCAGAGTGCTGGGATTAGAGGTGTGCACCACTGTGCTGGCTGGTCTTCTTTACCTTTAATGCTAGCACTTAAGAGGCAAGACAGGAGGATTTCTGGGAGTTCAAAGCCAGCCCAGTCTATGAGTTCCAGGACAGTCAGAGCTACAAAGTGAGACCGTGCCTCAACAAACAAACAAACAAACAAACAAACACTGACAACAAAGCTAGAAAGAGGAGGGGAAGAGTCAGGTGTGCTCCTGGCGCTCTTTTAGAGTTGTACCAGGTAAAGAGCAAAGGAATGCCAGTATCATTGGAAGTCCTAACGAGTTAGGAAGATGCAGAGCCCAAAAGCCTGAGGCCACCTCGAGAACAGTGTTGGTCTCCAGCTGAGGGGTGCACACCACCAGCCATCACACTAAGATACCACAGTGAAAGGAAACCCAGAATGTCAGAACCATCGCAACTGAAGCCCTGGGGGAAAACAAGGAGTTTGAAGCTCGCCTGGTATGCATGTTGGGGTGATCTTTTTGGGTGCTGTGTAAAGGTTGTCTTTGTATGTCCAAATGCTGAGAGCTGAGTACAGACAGGACTTTGGCATTCTGTTTGTCTGTTTGTTTATCAATTATGTATACAGCGTTCTGTTTGCATCAACACCCACATGCTGGAAGAGAGCACCAGATCTCATTATAGACCACATGGTGGCTTGGGTATTCTTAAGCATCACCTGACTCAATGTTTCATAAACATACACTTCCTTCTTATTGCTTTAATAAAGAGCTGACCAGCAAAGGCAGAAAAGAAAGGGGGGACTTCCGGGCAGAGATTGGAACTCTGGGAAAGAATGTGAGGCAGGAAACATTGCCAGCCAAAGGAAGAAAGAGGGTGCCTGGATTGAGAGACTAAGAGACTGAAAGGTAACAAGCCACGTGGCAGAATGTAGATTAATATAAAGGGGTCAATTTAAGATAAGAGCTAGTTGGAAAAAAGCCAACGCTAAGGCCAAACTTTCATAATTAATAAAAGGTCTCTGTGTCATTATTGGGGGCTGGTGATCCAAGAAAACCCAGTTTTAATTGCCACCAAAAATTTACATACAGGAAACTCATTGTCTTTAAAACAAACAGAAAAAGTCCGTATTGAAAACATTCCAGTGCACTGGGGGGTGGGAGGTGGGGCCTATCGAGAGATGTTTAGGTCATGGGGGCTCACTCTTGTGGTTGTAATGCAGCAAAAGGACCTCCCCTTCTCTCCCTCCCTCCCCTTCGCTCTCATTTCTTCTCTCTCTCTGCAATTTACCCTACCTATGGCTAAGTGTATAAAATATATTCTATAGACATGAAAGTGTAAATGAAATTCAACGTGAAGTTCAGAACGGCTGTTCTAAATGTGTGGCAGCTCCTGAGATGTAGAGTTTGGGTCTGTTTAATTTTAGTGTGATGTTTTTTATTTGCAAATTTTTATAACAATATTTATAAAATTAAAAAAACAATAAAGAAACTAGGGACTGGAGAGGTGCCTCACAATTAAGGGCAGTGGAGGCTCTCGTGGAGGACCTGGATTCAATTCCCAGCACCCATGTGTTGGCTCACAACTATCTGTAACTCCAGTTCCAGGGGATCTGATGCCCTTTTCTGGCCTCCAAGGGCACCAGGCAGGCATTTGGTATGTAGATTTACATGCAGGCAAAACATCCACACACAGAAAAATTAAAAAAAAAAAAGCATCTCAAAAAGAAAAGATGCCCAAGCTGTTCTGAAACTCCTGACTCATAGTCCAGACTGGACTTCACCTCAGGCTGATCCTCCAGCCTCTTTGTCCTGTAAGAAGTTTCTTTTCCACCCTGAGGAGAAATATGTTTCCCTGCTTCCTTTCTCTCACACAGCCTCACCGTATCTGAGAGGCAGGGTTCAGCTGTACCTCCTTGGTCTTCAGCTCTCGCTGCAAAGGCCTGATTCTGTCCCTGGTCCCTCATGACTTTGGGGCCCTGTCCTCCTTGATGTCCAATCCAATCTCAGAACAGTTTTACGGTGAGTCACGTGCTTCGGAATAACTCGATTCAATCCTGGTGTGGCTTGACAGCTACAGAGAACGGCAAGACTTTCCTTGTACCTGTTACCACTTTCCTTGTTACCATGGTAGGAACTTGTACATGTAAACTTGCAGAGCCAATTAATACATTTTGAAATTTTTGCAGAGTGTGGGATACGGCGTAGATCAAAGAGGACCATGCTTACCTAGCTTGTGCAAGACCCTGGGTTGTATCTCCAGCATTTACACACATACAGAGTTACATTACAAAACCTGGGGGCTGAAGAGATGGCTCAGTGGTTAAGAGTGCCTGCTCTTCCAGGAGACCTGAGAAGTTCATTACCCCATCCTGTTGCTCACAACCATCTGTAACTCCATCCTCGGGGGGAGGGGAGGTGCGGGGGGGGGGGGGGGGGGGGGGAGGAGGGGGAGGGTTGGTGCCTTCTTCTGGTCTCCTTAGGCACTGCACACAGGTGACAAATATACCACCCCCCCTACCAAACAAACAGCACCAAAACCCTCCATTTTGGGTCATCAAGGTTTATCAAAGGATAAAAGTGCCTGCTATGCAAACCTGGGAAACTGAGTTTGATTTCTGGAACTCACATAATGGCATGCTGTGACATTCACATACCCCCCCTCCCAGTAATAATTAAGAAGCCTTGCATTTCTACAATTAGATACCACTTAAAAGAAAGTTGAACTTGGGCTGGAGAGATGGCTCAGAGGTTAAGAGCACTGGCTGCTCTTCTGAACGTCCGGAGTTCAAATGCCAGCAAACACATAGTGGCTTGCAATCATCTAAGATTAGATCTGGCACCCTCTTCTGGCGATCAGGTTTACATGCAGGCAGAGCACTGTATATACAATAAGTAAATCTTAAAAAAAAAAAGTAAAACTCACTCCTTTTTAATAATTTTAATATATTTTGTTGTCTTTCCTCTTGCAGTTATTCACATTATTGTATTTGTGTACAGGAAATATGGCAGACTACGTCCATTCACCCCTTCCAAACTATTCTTTCAGTGATGTCTAGTTGGTAGCCTTGGCATGGCAGGAATATTTACACCACAGAAATTGACAAGGTGTAACAGAGTCCTGCCTCAACCCTTGTCAAACACTACCACAGCAGTGCAAACAGCCTAGGCCTTAGAGGTTTTGTTGCTGATGCTGTGAGTTTGGGGAGATCCAGACCCCAGCCAAAGGTTGGCATTTGGCTCCTACTAAAACATGGATAGCCTATTCTAATTCTCCTAATTATCCCTTTTAAGCTCCATCCCTTTGAAATCAGCCCACTGATGTTATGTGTGAGTGTTTTGCATGCACACATCACTTCCATTTGGGATGCCCATGTAGATCAGAAAAGAGTGTCACATCCCCTAGAAATGGAGTCATGGATGGTTGTGGGCCACCATGGATTTGCTGGGAACCAAACCCAGATACTGTGCAAGAACAGGAAGTGCTTTTAACTGCCGAGATAGTCCTCCAACCCATTGCTTTTTCTAGTCTTCTGATGTTCGTCTTGCCTCCAACTTCAGGTAGCCGAAAACCTGATGAGCCCCCCTGACTATATTTTCCAAGCATTAACAAGGGTCAAGTGAAGGCTGGAGTCCTGGGCCTCCACACTGGAGACATCCTGATGGCACCGGTTACTGATTTGGCTGATTGCTACCTCATCCAGGGCATCAGAATCTAGTTCCCATTCCTCCATCTTGCCTTAAAGGATGTCATGAAAACCTCATAAGATGCTTGACTGATGGTAATGTGGCCTGATGCCCCCAGCTCCTGTGTTGGTGACCTAGTCAAGGAAGAGATGAGAAACATAAACCCTCACTTTCTTTGAGACTTCACCTGGGTCATTTTACTTTGCCCAGTGCCCATCCAAGTCTTGCTTCAGAGGCTGAGGTTAGAGACAATTATGAAGTTTTCTGTCTCCGTCATTTTTTTTTTCTTCTGAAAATCATAATAATGTCACCAGTTTTTTGGTATGTCCTCTATTCTCCACAATGCCCCAAACATCGATGACAACTGTTTGGTGACCCCAAAACTACATGTCCTTCATCCCTAAAACTTTATGCCTCCAAGCAGGTGGTCTTGAACTCAACTAGAGCAGTTCTGATTTCTTGCATCTGGTTTCCATTTCCCCTGCCCAGCATTTGTTCCTTCTCTATTCCTCCTCATTCAAGAAGGAGAAATGTCTCACCCTGATAAACAGAAACAAAGAGAATTAAGAGTCAAAACAACCCCTTCTTCTTCAAGTGTCTTATGTTAGGTATTTATCACAGCATCAAGAAGAATAATGCATATGTGACCTTCCAGGTGTTACATCCCATATTGTTATGTGAGTGTGTTACAGACACCTCCCAGCCTAACATTTGGCATGGGATAGTGTTTGCGTTTTCTACTGATGATTACATTTTTAACCAGGGTTGTTGTTGCTGTGGTTAGTTTTTCAAGACAGGGTTTCACTGTGTAGCCCTGGCTGTCCTGGAACTCACTCTGTAGACCAGGCTGCCCTCAAACTCAAACATTTTAATTAGTTTTTTTTCATGTTGAAACTTTTTAAAGAAAAATGGAACATACTTATGGGACCTCACAGTTAATCAAAGGGTGGGGCGGGGGAGGGAAGGAGGACATGTTCTTGGGAGCTTTTCCTGTTCCTTTCACTTGGCTGATCTCTAGAGTAAAGGCAACTCCTTTATGTGGTCACCTCTTGGCATCTGGCATCCTTTTAACCTGGGGCTCTCTCAGTTGCCTTTGGGTTACAGTTTCCGAGGAAAATGCCCTCAACTTGAAGATATGACCTCACATTCTCCACTCTGTTCTGTCACATTTGTGGAATTTGGACAAATCTCTTGTTCATACCTAGATATTGTTGTGTTCCTTCCAATTCCCAGAGAACTGAGCTGTACAGTCCCAGCCATCCTGTCTGTGGTTTCTGGCTGTCTCCATCCACTCTCTGAAGCACATGTGTGAAAGTGCAGGTCTCGGGTGGTGTGGGGTGGCTCAGTGAGGAGAGGAGGGGGAGGAATGTTCACAGAATTCCTCCTAGGTTTCCTCACCAAAAGTAATTTCAACGAAGCAAAGCCCAACCTATCAAAACAAGATAATGACAAAGGAGAAAGTAAAGGGTTCTGCCAAGCCACAGCCATTCTTCCTGTCCCTACAAAGCTATCCGGATCAAGACCTATCAGCAGCCCTCCATTTCCAGTAAACATCATTCAGAACAAAAACGGGAAGCTCCTGGGTTCAACCACTGGAAGGAGTCCCAGGCGCTGGAAAACGGTGGGATGACATCACCCAGAGAGCCAGCAGGAGGAAGGCTGTCTGTGGAACAGCTCACCTACAATTCTGGAACATTCATTAAGAGTTTAGCAGTCCATATTGCTCAGAAAATAAATTTCTCTTAAAAATTATTATTTTGTAATTGGCTGTTTTGCCTGCATGTTTGACTGTGTGTTACGTGTGTGTGCCTGGTGCCCTCAGAGGCCAGAAGAGGGCACCAGCTACCCTTTCCTGGAGTTACAGAGGTTTCTGAGCCCCGCGTGGGGGCTGAGAATCAAACCCTGGTCTATCTGGAAGAACAGCCAGTGCTCTTAACCACTCAGCTATCTCTCCAGATATAATACCTAATAAATGTGTGATAGTCAACCCAAATGTAGAGGGGTGTATATCCTTTTTGTCTTGTTTTAAACTTATTCTCTCTCTCTCTCTCTCTCTCTCTCTCTCTCGTGTGTGTGCGTGTGTGTGTGTGTGTGTGTGTGTGTGTGTGTGTGTGTATTTGGGTGCCCTTGAAGGCCAGAAGAGGCTGTTGCCTCGTTTGAGGTAGATTATAGGCAGTTGTGAGCTGTTTGTTGAGAGTGCTGGGAACTCCAGCTCCTCTACAAGAGCAATAAGCTCTTCACCACTGTACCACCCCCCTCAAGCCTTCATTTTTGTTTCTCGAGGTTCCAACTTGTCTGGAACTTACTATGTAGCCAAGGAGACCTTGAATTGCTGATTTTCCTGCCTCTACCTCACCACTGCTGGCATTACAGGCCTGCACCGCTGTAATGTATTACACCAGTATTAGTCTGGCTAATACTCCACATTCTAACATTCTCTACTTTTTGTGTTAAGGAAAACAATAGACTGTTGCAAGATATTGGATCCCATTGTGAACCCCAAGAAGGGGTGAGAAGGAAAACCTGTTTCTTGTTCTGTATAGCTGAGCCCTAGCACACGCCTTTAACTCAGAGCTTTCTGTAAGCAAGAGCTAAATAAAACCAACCATGGGTCAAGAGGAAGCAAGCAAGCAGGTGAGAGGGAGTGAATATAAAACACAAGAAGGAGGGGTACTGAGTTGAAGGAGCGTGGAGAAGGAGAAAGGGCTTTTTCCTTCTGGCTGAGTAGGAAGGTCAGTTAGGTGTTTCTCTGCCTCTCTGAGCTAGCAAGCTTTCCGCCCAGATTGGTATTTTCTTTTTTTATAACAACAAAAGGCAGTCAAAATGCTTTCTTTGGTCATAGTGGTGCAACTTATGAAATTAAAAACTGTCAGTAATGTGACCAACCTGCGTAACAAATTATTATTATCATTGTACTTTTTGGGTCAGGATCTCACTGTGTTGTCCAATCAAGTGATCCTCCTGCCTCAGCTTTCCTAGTATTTGGGATTTTAAAATATTCTACTGCACTCAGCAATACATTTTCCCCTTGACTTAAAAAAAAATTTTTTTTAGTTAGCATACAAAATGATTGGTTTTAAGACTTTTAAAATATTTATCGTTATACGTCACTCTTACCTGTCCTTGTGCCTTCCTTTTCCCTCCTCACCAGAATTTACAGAGTACTGGGGATTGAACTTTGGGCCTTGTCAATCACCTTACTGAGTTACAGCCAAACCTCTGTAACATTTTACTTTGAGGCAGGGACTGCTTAGTTATCCAGACTAACCTTGAATTCACTCTGTAACCCAGACTGGCCTTGAACTTGCCATCCTCCTGCCTCAGCCAAGATTGCAGTTGCTGGGTTATGGGCCAGGGCCACTGTATTCAGCAGATTTTTCTGTTTGTTTTGAGACAGTCTTTCTATGTGGACCAGGCTGGTCTCAAACTTATAGAGAGCTGCTTGCCTCTGCCTCCTAAGTGCTGGGATTAAAGGCGTGTGCCACCAAACCTGGCTCAAGCTTTCATTGTGAGAACGAAGTGGGTGGAAATTAAACCCATGAGTTAATCATTTACAGGAGAAAGGGCTGAGGGCGTACTCTTATTTTACTATTTTAATAAAAACCTTCATCCAGCCTAACCAATTTGAATTCTCCCTCACCCCCAGAACTTCATGTAGTCTGGGCTGGCCTTGAAGAAGGCCATACATACAGGAAAGGATGAAGTTGAACTCCTGATCCTCCTGCCTCTGCTGGGATTTTGAATCTTGAAAGTGCATGTTCTACCTGGTGGAAAATAGCCAGAAGTTGAACAAGTCAGAAGTCGCCATCCGAGGTCTGGCATGATATGGTGTGCTCCTGTGCATTCTGTGCACTTTCCCGAGTTAGTTTGCTCAGCAACAGAAGCATATGTTGGTGCCTGGCCCTTATCAGCTCATAAGTCACCCTTCTGGTCACAGTGCACCCCCACTGACTATACTCAGGGGGTAAAAATAGACGTTCTTAGATGGCACTTTGCCAGCTGCTCGTGCAGCTTTCTAGACGGCTTCCTATGGGTGAAGGGGTGGAGAGGCATTCGGCACGAAAAGGGGCACAGATAGCAGGGTCTCTTGGAGGAACTTCTAGCCTGGAGTTAAGGTCAGGCACAGACTTGGGAATGCTAGCGCCTTGCAAAGGTGCCTGTTTCTAGGCCGGCGCCAGAGCACTGGCAGAGGTGGGGGATTCTGCAGACACGGGCACGGGGGCCCACCCGGCAGCTGTTTTCCCGTCCTCCCAGCGGCCCACTCAGTGCTGGCAAACTCCGACTCAGCAGACACATCTTAGACATCTGCTCTGTGCCGGCACAGCACTCGCCCAGGACCCTGGGCTGGGAGAGCATGATGGGATGCCTTCATCCCAGTGCCCACTGGCTTCTCCTGGAGACTCTACTGAGCCAACTACAGGAGGCCAGGAAGCCCAGGGGCCTACCTTCATGTCTCTGGCTCCTGGTGTGCAGGCAGCATTTCCCAGGCATCTTCCCAGCCAATGGCGGAGCCTCTGGCCTCCACCTGCACTTTACTCACCCACACCTGCACATCATCCACACACACACCAAACAACAGACGTAAACATGATATTATTCAGATTGTTTTCAAATTTCATTTCGCATTTTTTTTTGTTTTGTTTTTTTTACAAGGCTGTGTAGGTGAAATTGGCCTGGAACTGGAGGCCCTCCACTGGGATCACAGGCCCTGCACCTCTCTACCTGGAGCGGGCTGGGAGACGGCCCAGTGGTGACAGTGCTCCTCTGTAGGCACTTGGTCTTTGGGAGCAGCCGTGGCCAGCTCTGCCCATGACCATCCAGGGGTCATGGGCAGGGC